>NC_135964.1:25091357-25461856 GCF_053455715.1 Rhinoraja longicauda | reverse complement strand
TGTCCTCGCTTCTCTTCCTCACCACCGTCTCCTCTTCATTCCTCCCTTCCCACTCTCCTCCCTTTTCTCTCCGTCCTTTTCTTCCCTTCCTAACCCTTCCCTCACCCACTCCCATCTCTTCCTCATCCCCTACTGTCCTCTCCCTCGATCTCTCCCTCCATCTTTCCCTCACCCCCTCCAGTCCTCTCCCTCCATCTCTCCCTCACCCCCTCCATCTCCCTCACCCCTCCCCTACTTCCTCCTCTTCACCCTTTATTCCCTCCTCTTCACCCTTTATTCCCTCCTCTGCACCCTCCTTTTCTCCCCACCTATTCCTTCCTTCCTCTCCCTCTCCCCAGAAGCGGATCATTGTCCCACTTAATGTTAAATTTACTGTACGGAATCCTCCAGCACAAGATTGTGACACAGGATTGTACCATGTATGGAACTGGCGTGACAATAAACCTCTTGAAATCTTGAATCTTGTTTTAGTAATAGACACTTCAAGCCATGAGATTGTGAGCTGGGGAAGGATTCGTTATGGGGGGGGCAGCATGGTGGGACTGAGGTCTGGTCTGGGCTGGGCATGACTGCAGGGAATGGGGAGTAGGGCTGGCCTTGCCTTCCTTTGCCGGTAAAGAGCAGCCACGAATGCGGCAGCAGCCCCAGTCAAACGTCGCCTGCCCGGCTCTCACTCCATCCCGCTGCGGGTCACAGACTCGCCCTCTTTCTAAACAAACACTCAAACTTTAACTTCAAAAATAAGCTTTATTGGTAATAAAAAAATATTTACAAATCCAAACTGTGCAAAAACATTCATAGTCTGTGCATTCATGGAACAGCACAAGAACAGGCCCATCCATCGGCCCACAATCTCTGTGCCAAACATA
The DNA here is from genome assembly GCF_053455715.1 of Rhinoraja longicauda. NCBI lineage: Eukaryota > Metazoa > Chordata > Chondrichthyes > Rajiformes > Arhynchobatidae > Rhinoraja > Rhinoraja longicauda. The sequence goes on along the minus strand of NC_135964.1, from coordinate 25,460,987 downwards.
ATGCGAAGACCATCACTTATCCACCAGCACATAACCCGTAACCCTGCCTATGCCTTTCAAAAAGTTTTTTTTAAAACGCCACTATCGCATCTGCTTCAACCACCATCCCCGGCAGCATGTTCCAGGCACTCACCAGCCACTGTGTAAACTCACTCGCACATCTCCTTTAAACTTTGCCCCTCTCACCTTAAAGATAATGCCCATTAGTGTTTGATTTTTCCATCCTAGGAAAGATTCTGACTGTCTATCCTCTCTTTGCCACATTATTGCTAGTAGTATCATACCCCAGTAATGTACACACTGTTCTATACACAAAACACCGTTGTAATGATATCTCTTCCCTTGTCTGAGGGTGTCAGCACCAGACTCAGCCCTTCCATGTCCAGCAGCAGAAAGACCCCAGCCACAAGAAACTGCAGATGCTGGTTTACAAAAAAAGACACAAAGTGCTGGAGTAACTCAGCAGGTCAGGCAGCATCTTTGGAGAACATGGATAAAGAATGGTGACATTTCAGGTCAGGACCCTTCTACAGAACTGTGCAAAGTCTGAAGGCTCCTACCCCGAAACATCACCTATCCAGAGATGCAGCCTGACTTGCTGAATTACTCCAGCGGAAAGACCCTAGTGGTGTCCAACAACAACATTCACTCGAAGATAGACACAAAGTGCTGGAGTAACTCAGTGGATCTGGCAGCATCTCTGGGGAAAAAGGATGGGTGACATTTTGGGTCGATACCCTTCTTCAGAGTGCCTCACCTGCCACCCCAAGTCCCGCAGATCTCAAGTGGTCCGTGGTCAGACTAGGAGCATTGCTGTGACATCTTGTGCTGGCCCCACTGACTAAACCTTGTTAGCTACGATAAGGCCATGCTCCAAGCATTTTGTCAAGGGAATGATGGAGGAGTCCTTCCCTGCCAATTGTACCCCTTCTCACCCTGATGTTGAAGTTGACCAGGAAAAGCAGTTTGTTTCCCTTCAGGGTACGGGTTGTTAAGCTTAGGCTAGAAGTCTTCCATGGCTTTATCCAAAACTTTGATGGTTAGGACCTATACTTTTTAATTGAGCCATTAAATGCATGTAAGTAAATTCACAGATGTTGGGGCGGTATGGAAGGATGAAATCACTTTAGTACGATTACCATGTTCAGGAATACACTTTATTTTAAAATATATTAGACAAATATTGTGCGTAATAAAAATCAAGATTCATAACTTGCATTTAATTGGCAAAAACAATCTACTTTCAAAATAAATTTATAGCAAAGCAATTAACACAATTACTTTAAAATTAGTTCATATATATAATAAAGATCCTTCCCCTGCACCTTGTTTATAGCATGTAAAATTCTTACATACTTCTAAAATTAAAAGTGAATTGATTTATAGTGCCCTCCATAATGTTTGGGACAAAGACCCATCATTTATTTATTTGCCTCTGTACTCCACAATTTGAGATTTGCAATAGAAAAAAATCACATGTGGTTAAAGTGCACATTATTATTTTTATACATTTTGGTTTCACCATGTAGAAATTACATCTGTGTTTGTACATAGTCCCCCCATTTCAGGGCACCATAATGTTTGGGGCACATGGCTTCACAGGTGTTTATAATTGCTCAGGTGTGTTTAATTGCCTCCTTCATGCAGGTATAAGAGAGCTCTCAGCACCTCGTCATTCTATCACCTTTGGAAACTTTTATTGCTGTTTATCAACATGAGGACCAAAGTTGTGCCAATGAAAGTCAAAGAAGCAATTATGAGACTGAGAAACAAGAATAAAGCTGTAAGAGCCATCAGCCAAACCTTAGGCTTACCAAAATCAACAGTATGGAGGAGAAAAGGAACTGCCCAAGATCCAAAGCATACCACCTCATCTGTGAAACACAGTGGTGAGGGTGTTATGGCCTGGGCATGTATGGCTGCTGAAGGTACTGGCTCACCTATCTTCATTGATGATACAACTGCTGATGGTAGTAGCATAATGAATTCTGAAGTGTATAGACATATCCTATCTGCTCAAGTTCAAACAAATGCCTCAAAACTCATTAGCCAGCGGTTCATTCTACAGCAAGATAATGATCACAAACATACTGCTAAAGCAACAAAGGAGTTTTTCAAAGCTAGAAAATGGTCAATTCTTGAGTGGCCAAGTCAATCACCCGATCTGAACCCAATTGAGCATGCCTTTTATATGCTGTAGAGAAAACTGAAGGGCTAGCCCCCAAAACAAGCATAAGCTAAAGATGGCTACAATACAGGCCTGGCAGAGCATCACCAGAGAAAACACCCAGCAACTGGTGATGTCCATGAATCACAGACTTCAAGCAATCATTGCATGCAAAGGATATGCAACACAATATTAAACATGGCTACTTTCATTTACATGACATTGCTGTGTCCCAAACATCATGGTGCCCTGAAATGGGGGGACTATGTATAAACACTGCTATAATTTCTCAATGGTGAAACCAAAATGTATAAAAATGGCCTTTATTAAAATCTGACAATGTGCACTTTAACCACATGTGATTATTTCCATCACAAATCTCAAACGGTGGAGTACAGAGGTAAATAAATAAACGATGGGTCTTTGTCGCAAATATTATGGAGGCCACTGTACCTGCTCAAACCTCATAACCTCTAGTAAAAACAAAGAACTGCAGATGCTGGTTCATACCAAGGATAGACAAAGTGCTGGAGTAACTTAATGGGGCTGGCAGCTGAAGAAAAAGGATGGGTGACATTGCAGGTCGGGACCCTACTTCGGACCCGAAACATCACCCACCCTTTTTCTTCAGGGAGAACTGGACTGCTGCCTGACTGGTTGTCTCTCCAGCACTTTGTGTCTATCTTCTCTTAACCTCAACATTCATCCACACACCTCATCCCCTTTCCATTGAATGTATATTGCTATTGTTTTGATTCCTATAACATTGCATTTCAATTAATATTTAAGAAAAGGAAGGTGTAATATTTCACCACTCCTTCGACTTTTCCCCTACAAGATACAATTTCTTTAATCAGAAAACTATTTGTGGAATTTACCACCTATACAAAGGGTGCTTATTATTCCAAAAACAAGAGTTTTTAAAGAGCACCTGCCTCTCTTCAATTCAGTACATTTCTTGTATCCGTTGCCTGAATTTTGATGAGAATGTTATGATTCCCCTTATTTTTCTAAGTCTTTTTCCACCTCCACTTTAATCTTGCAATAACATACAAGTCATACCTTTAGACTTTAGAGATATACCATGGAAAAAGGTCCCTCGGCCCACCAAGTTCAGCATTATCCTCCACTCTAGGGACAATTTCTACAAGGCAAATAATCTACAAACCTGCAAGTCTTTGGAGTATGGGAGGAAATCGAAACACCCCGAGAAAACCCACAGTCACAGGGAGAACTACAAACTCCGTACAGACAGCACCCATTGTCAGGATCAAACCCAAGTCTCTGGCGATGTAAGGCAGCAACTCTACCTCTGCACCACTGTGCCACCAAATATCATATGCAGGAAAATACTCATTTGAACCAGTATCTAGACTTAGTCAAGATTATATCAGTGCAGTACAACACTTGAATTCAAAGTAACACACACTCCTCTTTTACAATAAATAGTGTTCTAATGCAGTTTATCAACGTTTGAAAAAATCAAGAAAAAAATTACTTCAGTGCATTAATCAATTATTCCTTTCACTTGCCCTCATCTAAAAGTTGTGCAGACCTGTAATACCTCAATAGTGATGCACCTAATATAAAATCAGATGACTTCATAACTTGTCAATTAACTTAAAAACTTCAAACACCAAAATACATTTTTCTTTACCGTGTGTAGATGGTTATGCATGCAACCTATACTGTAGCTACCTTATCACCACTAACCACGCCCCATCCTATTAGTACAACTGTAGTCTCCTCCCTTTGTTCCACCCTTTTAGGTCCCGGTACGTCTGAAGGCTGGATGCAGTCAGTGCTGGGACGTGTGTGCCATGTGCTATAATAAACTACCAGTAAAGGTTACAGTGTGTCAGAGAACACTCCTTTACATGGTGTCAGAAGTGGGATGCGAGCGTTTCCCGTTTACCGGTTTTCATTTATTTTGTTCCCGTTAGTGCCCAGTTTCGGGTTTCCCTCGATATGGCGTCCTCATGCCGAAAGCCATCTCCCCTTGTCTTCGATGCCGACATTGCGGAACGATGGTCGACTTTTGTGATGGACTACACTCACTACGTCAATATTGCGAACCGGAACGACCCAGCCGCGGTCAAAGCATCACTTTTGCTCAACCTGGCCGGTCCCGACGCAATGAAGAGAGCTCAAGCCTTTGTCTATGCACCAGCGGTCCTGGATGACAACGACCAGCCGGTCGAGCCAGCTGAATCGGCCGACGACCCGGTATGTCTTTTGCGCAAATTCGCGGAGCTATGCGACCTGCCCTCCAACCGTATACTGGAGCGGGCCAGGTTCTTCTCACGCAAGCAACAGCCGGATGAACCTGTTGAATGCTTCATTGCCGACCTGCGACACCTTGCCCAGCGGTGCCGATTCGAAACCATGCGCGACCAGCTCGTCAGAGACATTCTCGTTACCGGTATGGTCGATCAGAAGCTGCGTGCCGACCTGCTGCAACGGCCTGACCTAACCCTGACTCAAGCAATGCATGCGTGCCGCATTGCCGAAGTGGTCCACCATCCTCACGGACAGAGGGGGTCTGACAACCGAGCCGTAAATTTAACTGGAGTTGCTGGACAACGACGGATGAGGGAGAACTTTCGCCCTCCACAGCGGCCCGTTCGCACACCCCGGGACCCAAGATCTAACAAGTGTCCTAACTGCAGCTACGTACACTCCTCAGAATCACAGTGCCCAGCCCTTGGGAAGACATGCAATTTCTGCGGGAGAAGAAACCATTTTGCAGCTGCCTGCCGATCCCGTGGGAAAGTTCCCTCAGCTCCCAGACAACTCCTAGACAATCTTTTGCAGGTTGATAGCGAGATGGACTCTGAGCCCAGCTTTTCCACGGGAGATGTAAGTATTTACACTCTCCTCCACAGCCGATCTCGCCTCCCCGATCCTTCTGTGAACATAACTGTCAACAATAAGTGTTTCTCTGCTAAACTTGACACGGGGGCGAAGGTGAACGTAATGTCAACAAAGCTGTTCCACCGGATAAGGAATAATGAGCTGCTGATTGCCGACCGCTCTGTTTTGCGTGCCTATGGGGGAGAGGAACTAACACCTGTGGGGAGGGCGACCTTCCACTGCGTGCTGCAGGAAGGTTCCCAGGACCTGTCTTTCTTCATTCTGGACAGTGACTGTGTGACGTTGCTTAGCAACCGGGCATGCCAGGATCTTGGGCTGGTGTCGTTTAACCATACGGTCCACAAGGTGCAACCTGTGATGGATCCACTATGTGAGTACCCAGACCTGTTTGACGACAAGCTGGGGAAGCTGCCGGTGGTGTACAAGATCGCGACAGACCCATCTGTGGAGCCCGTGATCCGTCCACCCCACAGGGTGTCTTTTGCCATGAAGGGCAAAGTGGAGAATATGCTCAAGGACATGGTCAACATGGGAGTGCTGGAGGCTGTCAGCGATCCAACCGTATGGGTCTCCACCATGGTCGCCACGTTGAAGAAAGAAAAAAATGAGATACGGGTGTGCATTAACCCCAAGGACTTAAATATGGCAATTAAACGGCCCCACTACCCCATGAGGACTGTCGAAGATGTTGCCGCCCAGGTGGGACAAGCTACTGTGTTCTCCGTCCTCGATGCAAGGAGCTCGTTTTGGCAGATACCCCTGGACAAACGCTCCACGGATCTGACCACGTTCAGCACGCCCTTCGGCAGGTTTAAGTTTTTACGGATGCCGTTCGGCATCAACTCTGCCAGCGAGGTATTTCAGCGTTCTATGGAACAACTATTTGCAGGTCTGCCCTGCGCGATTATTGTGGATGACATTCTGGTCTATGGGAGGGACGTGGCCGAACATGACCACAACCTCCGGCGGATTTTGGACCGTGCCCGGCAGATAAATTTGAAGCTCAATCGGTCAAAGTGCAAGTTCCGGGTGCCTGAGGTCACATACGTCGGACACATCTTCACAGCCCAAGGGTTAAAGCCAGACCCGCAAAAGACCAGCGCCATCTCTGAGCTGCCGGCCCCGACTGACGCTGTCAGTCTGCAGCGCTTCCTGGGCATGGTGAACTACCTGGGGAAGTTTATCCCCGACCTCAGCGAGTTGAGCGCACCCCTGAGACAACTCACAAAGAAGGACATTGCCTGGGCATGGTTTCCACACCACCAGCAGGCGTTCGACCTGCTGAAGACGAGGCTGGTCAGCACACCAACACTAAGGTTTTTTGATCTGCTGCTTCCAATCGTGGTCACCTGCGACGCCTCCCGATTTGGACTGGGTGCTGCCTGCCTGCAACTCCACGCTGACGACTCGCTGCAGCCTATCTCCTATGCCTCTAGGACAATGACGGCCACAGAGCAACGCTATGCTCAGATAGAGAAGGAGCTGCTGGCGGTGGTTTTCGCGTGTTCGAAGTTTAGAGACTTCTTATTCGGCACCAGGTTCACCATTGAAACGGATCACCAGCCACTGGTGACAATACTTAATAAACCGATACACTGCGCTCCTGCCAGACTACAGCGGATGATGCTGCAGCTACAGCGCTTTGACTTTAAGATCGTATATAAGAGGGGCACCGAGATGCATGTGGCTGATGCACTGTCCCGGGCCCCCCGGACCTCCTGCGACCAGCACCCCTTCGAGCAGTCGGACTTACAGGTACTGAACGTCAACTTCGTCCCTTCTCACCAGCTGAAATGCCTGGTTGAACACACCGCAAACGACCCCGACCTGCAGCAGCTTGCTGCTGTCATCAAGCGCGGGTGGCCCACCAAGCGGAATTCGTTGCCTGCCAGCGTCCACCCCTATTTTTTGGTCCGCGATGAGTTAGTCCTCCGGGATGGTATTATTATCAAAGGGCACAAGGTTGTCATCCCGGAATCACTGCGTGGCTTGTATTTTGATGCCGCCCACATGGGACATCCCGGTGCAGATGCCACCATCTCACATGCCCAGGACCAGTACTACTGGCCGGCCATGGCTAAATACATCCAAGCCCGAGTCGATTCCTGTCCGGACTGTCACTCGCTTGCCCCGCATCAGCAAAGACAGCCACTTTTGCAGCAGCCTGCACCTGAAATGCCCTGGACTTCTCTGGCTGCCGACATTTTCGACTGGCGTGGTAAGCAATACCTTGTGCTAGTAGACTCTTACTCGAATTGGTTCGAGGTGGACTTCCTCCCTGCCATCACCTCCGAGATGGTGATCAGCAAGCTTCGCCGCCACTTTGCCACGTTTGGTTCCCCTGTCCGGCTGCAGACAGACAACGGTCGCCAGTTCACCAGCGCTGAGTTTCGAGCGTTTGCCACAAAGTGGAACTTTAATCATTTCACTAGCAGCCCGGAGTACCCTCAAAGCAATGGTCTAGCGGAACGGGCGGTCCGGAGCGCTAAGCACCTGCTTGAACAAACCCGCCTCTCGAACGGGGATTTCTATCAGTGTCTCCTGAACCTTCGCAACATTTCTCGAGACATTTCCATGGGATCCCCTGCCCAGCGACTCATGTCCCGAGTTGTCCGCCCTCCGATGCCTATTGCCCAGCAGTCCCTGATGCCTAAAGTCCTGCAGCCTGCTGATGTCCAGAAACGTATTGCCCAAAAACACGAGATCCAGCGACGGTCGCATGATAAATCCTGCCGCCCTCTTTCTCCACTGATGCCGGGACAGGTCGTCCGTTTGCAGACGTCCACCGGCTATTCCCGACTTGCCACCGTCGTCGGGTTTGACACCGCGCCACGTTCCTACCTCGTGGATTTCGAAGGGACTGTCTACAGACGCAGCCGCCAGCACCTGTTGGCGGTTAACGAGCCCAAACCACCTCCTGCGGTTCCGTATACCCCTCCATCGCGTGTCGAGCCTTCCTCCACTAACGTACCCTCTGCTCCCTGCATGCCACGGTCGGTCCTTTTGCCTCGGGTAGCCCCCCCTGCTCCTCCCGGGCTTGCTCCCCAGGCTCTGTTGTCCCCTGCAAAATCTTCTCTCTCTCCAACTTCAACTCGTTCTACCCCTTCATTTTCGCCTGGCTCTCCTGTGTCTCTCCGTTCCCCCTGCAAGCTGGGTTCTCCACCCAGCTTCTCTCCTCCTGTTTCTGTTCTTGTCCCCCCTCCTACTCTTTCGGGCGGGGAGGGTGAAGGTGCTGTGCGCACTCGCTCGGGTCGGATTGTAAAACCTCCGGCTCGCTACGGAGAATATGTCTAGCTTTGCAGGTACTGTATAATAATCCTGCTACTGTAGTAACTTGTTTGAATTGTAAGGGGAAGGATGTAGATGGTTATGCATGCAACCTATACTGTAGCTACCTTATCACCACTAACCACGCCCCATCCTATTAGTACAACTGTAGTCTCCTCCCTTTGTTCCACCCTTTTAGGTCCCGGTACGTCTGAAGGCTGGATGCAGTCAGTGCTGGGACGTGTGTGCCATGTGCTATAATAAACTACCAGTAAAGGTTACAGTGTGTCAGAGAACACTCCTTTACACCGTGTAAATTAAATTCTACAATATTCAGTACCAATCAAGAAGTCTATTACAGGTCCACCACCAATTTTCCCGCACCTTTGGTTCCAGAGCCTTTCTTGATTATCCGTTTTGCTGGATCAACAGAGGTCATGACCTCCGTGAAGAGTCGAACAGTACCGGAATGGTCCATCCACCTAGGCTGCTGGGGAGTCGAGATACCAGCCCGCAAAGTCGGCCTTGGAAGTCAGCTATGGGAACAGATCTGCTGGCTCTGGCCAGAGTTCCAGTACTCTGGCAAATTCATCCCAGCAATCGGCCACGGAAGTCCCAATGAGGTCGAGATCGGCTGCCTTGCCCTGTCTAGGCACCACATTTTCAGGGCTCTTCCATGGGGGATTTCAAGTGCGTTCTCGGAATTTTGTCCAAATTAAAGGAGGTGCCGGACCACCGTTTGTCGGAAAATTGGTCTGTACTTCATTTACCTTAATGATCACAGCAGAAGATAATGAAGCCTGTGCTATAACAATATTTTGGCAATTAAAAACAGACTGGTATTAAAACCATAAAGCCTGTGCTAATAGCAGCATTTTTCCAGTTAAAAGCACTAACAGTAGAGTTTGAATCTAGTATTATGCTTCCATTATTGAGAATGACGTGAATGCTGTCAAGAATTGTTGGACATGGTACACACATCAGCAATTTTATGGATATCATCCATTCGTACAAACAAGAGCCAGTCGGCACTAAAAAACTGTTCACGTGTAGCTTACACACAGTAATCAGACACAAGAGTCTGTTTGATCAAGGGCTACCAGTTCATAGTAGATTACCAAGTGATATGTAGGAAGGTCAGAATTGGTGGAGCCTAGATATCTGAAAACATTAAGGTTGGAGATTGCAGAGTGGAAACTGACAAGACAATCTCTTCCGGTGCCACTTCTACAGATACTTTATTAAACAAATGAACTTCCATCTCTGCTTTAAGGAAGCTGAAACCAGGCACTGGGCCGGTCATTGTAATTTATTTTCTCTTTATGCACCATCTGTTGTACTTGTGTAAGGTAAGGTTGCACAATATGATTTACCTGGATAGCACACTAATGGATTTTCTACTCTAACATGGTGCACACGCCAATAATAAACCATTCCGATATTGTAAACTGTGCATGGTTTACAAGAAACGGGCACAAAGTGTTGGAGTAAGTCAGTGGGTCAGGCAGCATCTCTGGAGAACATGGATGGGTGACGTTTCGGGTCGGGGCCCTTCATGTAGCACCTGTACTCAGTAAAACCATCGGAAAGCACCATGTGAACACGACCAAAATGTATAGCTGAGCCAGGTGAATATGGGAATGGATGACCAAAGCTGAGTCACAGAGCCATGTCTTAGAGAAGGAAAGACAAAGAGAAGTAGAGAAGTAGGAGATCTAAAATCAGAGATTAGGGCCTTGGCAGGTAACTAAAAAATAAGGCGCGGAAACGGGTCCTTCGGCCCACCGAGTCCCCGCCGACCAGCGATCCCTGCATATTAACACTATCCTAAAAACACTAGGGACAATTTTTACATTTACCAAGCCAATTAACCTACATATCTGCACGTGTTTGAAGTGTGGGAGGAAACGGAAGCTCACGGAGAAAGCCCACGTGTTCACAGGGAGAACGTACAAACTCCGTACAGACAGCACCCATAGTCGGGATCGAACCTGGTCTCCGGCGTTGCATGCGCTGTAACGTAGCAACTCTACCGCTGTGCCACCATGCCTGCCTGATGCATCATTCACATCAGATCTACAACAGACAATGGTGATGCTTAAAGGTATCCCAAGCACACTGTTCTAAACTTAATGACCTGACATAGATAAATAAACTAACAGAGACATATTCTCAATTTGCTTTTCAATGACTTGTGCTATTCACCTTAAGAGTATACTTCCATTTCAGTCACATCCAGTCTATAACACCATCCATATAGAGTCATACAGCACAGAAACAGGCCCTATGGCCCAATTCACCCATACCGACCAAGATGCCCCATCTAAGCTAAGCCTTTCTATCCATGTACCTGCCCAGCTGTTTTTTAAATGCTGTTATAGCACTTGCCTCAACTACCTCCTCTGGCAACTTGTTCTATAGATCTACCACCCTCTGAGTGAAAATGTTACCCCTCAGGTTCCTATTAAATCGTGCCCCTTTCAGCTTAAACCCGTCCTCTTTCATTCACCTACGCAAAGGAAAAGACTCTGTGCATGATTATGAAATGCATGGGAATTATGAATATAACAGATGTTTGTACAGAAACTCAGATTAAGTTGCCAAGTAAAGGCTAAGGTAGTAATAATAATATAAGCGTATATAACAGGAGAGGGTTCAGAATTAATACAGGGCTGAGGGAATATGAGCAATGCCAATTGGCGATGTACACTATCACACAGATTTTGAAGATACAAGGAAGTGAAGATGCTGGTTTACGCAAAAAGACGCAAAGTGCTGGAGTAACTCAGCGGGTCAAAGGCCAGGCAGTATCTCTGGAGAGCATGGATAGGTGACGTTTCAAATTTTGAGCACGTTTTAGAAGAGGAAGCTGAGGTCCCTCAACCAACCCCACATCTAAACCTTGACCTTGTGCGTAAACATTGCACAAGGACATGCCTGGACGAGGACACTGTGCAGGAGCAGAGAGGTTATCCAATCAGCGCTCTCCCACCAGTCATGGCCCCGCACATTCGTCACCATCGCTACAAGTACTCATCCTGCTCACAACCAGGTGCCACTTCCTGCTTGCCGTCCCTGCACTCCGAGCTGTTCTCAGCCGTTCGTACCTCTCTGCTGCACTTCATGATGCTGTATGCACCAAAGATCAGAAACAGCAGGGCAATCGCTGCAAAGTACACGGTGTACGCCAGAAACTGGAAGGAAAAACACACACTTCATAAACAATTTGCACTAAATGTTATTCCCCTATCCTGTATTTGCACTGTATGTTATTCCCTTATCCTATTTTGTACTAAACGTTATTCCCTTTATCCTGTTTTTGCACTAAACATTATTCCCCTTATCCTGTATTTGCACTAAACATTATTCCCTTTATCCTGTATTACACTAAACATTAGTCTCGTTATGTGTAGGAAGGAACTGCAGATGCTGGTTTAAACCGGTTAGACAGAAAAAGCTGGAGTAATTCAGCGGAACAGGCAGCATCTCTGGAGAGACGGAATGGGTGACGTTTCGGACCGAGACCTTTCTTCAGAGTAGAGTCTGGGAAAAGGGAAACGAGAGATATAGACAGTGATGTCGGGAGTATTAGAACAAATGAATGAAAGATATGCAAAAAAGTAGCGATGATAAAGGAAACAGGCCATTGTTAGCTGTTTGCTAGGTGAGAACAAGATGCTGGAGCAACTTGGGTGGGGGGGGGGGGGGATAGAGAGAGAGGGAATGCAGGGGATACTTGAAGTTAGAGAGATCAAATTTATACCACTGAGTTGCAAGCTGCCCAAGCGAAATATGAGATACTGATCCTTCAATTTGCATCGCGCCTCACTCTGACAATGGAAGAGGCCTAGGACAGAAAGGTCAGTGTGGGAATGGGAAGGAGAATTAAAGTGTTTGACAACCGGGAGATCAGGTAGGTCCAGGCAGACCGAGTGAAGATGTTCAGCGAAATGATCGCCCAGTCTACATTTGGTGTCGCCAATGTATAAGAGTCCACATTTTGAACAACGAATACAGTAGGTGAGGTTGGAGGGGGTGCAAGTGAACTTCTGCCTAGCTTGAAAGGACTGTCGGGGTCCCTGGACAGAGTCGAGGAGGAGGTATTGGAATAGGTGTTGCATCTCCTGCGGTTGCAGGGGAAGGTACCTGGGGAGGGGGTGGTTTGGGTGGGAAGGGATGTTAACCAGGGAGTTGCGGTGGGAATGGTCTATGCGGAAGGCGGAAAAGGGTGGAGATAGGAAGATGTGACTAGTGGTGGGATCCCTTTGGAGGTAGCAAAAATGTCAGAGGATTATGTGTTGTATGCGATGGCTGATGGGGTGAAAGGTAAGGACTAGGGGGACTCTGTCCCTGTTGCGACTAGGGAGAGGGGGAGCAAGGGCGGAGCTGTGGTGTATCGAGGAGACACGTGCGAGGGCCTCATTTATGATAGAAATGGGGAACCCCCGTTCCCTAAAGAACGAGGACGTCGGATGTCCTGGTATGGAACACCTCATCTTGGGCGAAGATGCGGTGTAGACGGAAGAATTGGGAATAGAGGATAGAGTCTTTGAAGGAAGCAGTGTGGGAAGAAGTGTAGTCGAGATAGTTCTGGGAGTCAGTGGGTTTGTCATAGACGTCAGTCGATAGTCTATCTCCTGTGATGGAGACGGTGAGATTAAGAAAGGGGAGGGAGGTGTCGGAGATGATCCAAGTGAACTTGAGTGCAGGATGGAAATTGGTGGTGAGGTTAATGAAGTCCAGGAGTTCTGCATGGGTGCTGAGGCAGTCATCAATGTAGCATTCAGGGATAGGGCCAGTGTACGCCTGGAACAAAGATTGTTCAACGTGCCCTACAAAGAGGCAGAGATAGCTGGGATCCATGCGATTGCTCATAGCTATGCCTTTGATTTGGAGGAAGTGGGTGGAGTCGAATGAATTGTGGGTAAGGGTGAGGACCAGCTCCGCTAGGTGGAGGAGAGTTTTAGCAGAGGGCAATTGGCTGGTACTGTGGTCAAGGAAGAAATGGGGGGGGTTTTAAGGCCTTCCTGGAGGGGGATGGAGGTGTAGAGCAATTGAACGCACTAGTAGAGTTGAGGGAGTGGAGGCTCGGAAAGCAGATCAACAGAGAGATGAAGGGCGTGTGAGGTATCTTGGACATAGAGGGGATAGGATGGAGTCAAGGTATGTGGAAATCATTTCAGAGGGACAGGAGCAGGCAGAAACAATGGGTCTGCCAGGGAAGTTGTATTCATGGATTTTGGGGAGAAGGTAAAATGTCCCATGCGGGACTGGGAAATAATAAGATTGGAGGCTGTGGAGGACAGACAGCCGGAAGTGATAACATTTGAAATGGTTTGAGAGATTTTGGCCTGGTACTCATCTGTGGGGTCATGGTCAAAGAATAGGTAGGAGGCAGTGTCCGAGAGCTGGCGCCTGGCCTCAGCGCGGTGGAGGTCAGCTTGTCGGACTACCACGGCACCTTTCTTGGCAGCACTTATCTTGTATTGCACCAAACTTTATTCCTTTTATCTTGTATCTGTACACTGTGTATGGCTTGATTGTAATCATGTATAGTCATTTCGCTGACTGCATAGTACACAACAAATAGCTTCTCGCTGTACCTCAGTGCACGTGACAGTAATAATAAACCAAAATAAACTATTCATTGATTCTCACCCCAAAATAATGAAAAATAAGGAAGGTATTGTAGAGTATCCTCGATTAACGAGTAATTAGAATTGTACCCTTTTATGTATTAACATTTGAAGAGGACACTTTGCAGAGCATTAAAATATCCAAGTAGCAATATCTCACATTTAATCCTGAATAGTCTATGACAGACCCGTGGAAGCATTGCCTCCTTTTACTGTCTAAAACATTGAACTATGATTAGCTGCTCTTTATTATACTTGCTTCAAACAGCATCCAGTCAGTATTTTCAATCTAAAACAGGCAAGATTAGCATCTTGAGTGCTGCATATAATGAAATTGGATCATGGAACCCATGAATGTGAACATCAATCAGCGGTTTGACAGGGGTGATTAAAGTTGTGAAGGTTAGATCGTATAAAGAAGAATAAAGAGAGCATGCATCCAGTAGAAATGGGGTCAGCAACAAGAGACATTTAATCACATTTGGCAAAAATACTGGAGGAAACACGTGGAGATATTTCACACAATGACAATGATTAAGAATGCGCAGAATGGTGGTGGAAATTAATTCAACTACCACCTTTGAAACGGGACTGGTTAAAATATTAAAGGTAACATTTGCAAGAAAGACCGAGGGTGCAAAGCTAACCAAAGGTTTCGCAGCGAGCAGGGGCAGACAAGAAGAACAAAGTGATCAGCATCACTCCATGTCGTATCTGTGACCAAACTCCATATTGCTCGTGCATTTGTCCCATTCCTCTTAACGTTTTCGAACAAAATGCCTCCAGTTTGATCAATTACAAGATACAGCACGGAAACAGGCCCTTTGGCTTGCCGAGTCCATGATGACCATCAATCACCCGTTCACATTAGTTCTACGTTATCACACTTTCTCATCCACTTGCTACACACTGGCAACAATTTACAGAGGCCAATTAACCTACAAACCCCACACCTCTTGGAGATGTGGGAGGAAACCGGAGCACCCGGAGGAAACCCTCACAGTCACAGCAAGAATGTGCAAACTCCACACAAATAGCACCAAGGTCAGGATGGGACCTGGGTCTCTGGCGCTGTGGGGCAGCAGCTCTACCAGCTGCGCCACTGTGCCGCCAGTTGTTTGAACTATGATGATACATCTCAATCAAAAGACAATCGGCTTTATAATTATCTCTATTTTATTTGTTTTTAAGCACAAATCAGGCACATTATGATTTTGCAATGAACATTAAACTTCATCTGATCTCTAGTTACAATAAAAAGATAGTTTATAGCAGAACCAAATTAAATACTTACTTGTCCAAATATGGTTAGGTTCAGCAGGTTGGATTCCACCACAATCAGAGTCAAGACAGTCTGAAGGACTAAGGCAATGAAAGTGTTTACACCAAACACCAAAGCATATAGTTCCACACTTAGATTTGCAGCAATTTTGTACCTTAATAAGGAAAGGGAGGCAATTACTGTTTAGCGTTTCCCCAACCAAAAAGTAATATAAAATTCATTCATCACTTCCCACCCAAACCACCCCCTCCCCAGGAACATTCCTCTGCAACCGCAGGAGATGCAACACCTGTCCCCATACCTCCTCCCTCGACTCCATCCAGGAATCCCGACAGTCCTTTCAGGTGAGGCAGAGGTTTACTTGCCCCTCCTCCAACCTCATCTACTGTATCTGGTGCTCCCAGTGTGGACTCCTATATATTGGCGAGACCATGTGCAGACTTGGTGATCGCTTCGCCGAACACTTACTCTCTGCCTGTCTTGGCCAACGCGATCTCCCGATTGCCAAACATTTAAACTCCCCTTCCTATTCCCAAACTAACCTTTCTGGCCTAGGCCTCCTCCACTGTCAGAGTGAGGCCACACGTAAACTGGAGGAACAGCACCTCAAATTTCGCTTGGACCGTTTACAACCCAGCAGTATGAACATTGATTTCTCTAACTTCAAGTAACTCATGCATTCTTTCCCACCCTAGTCGTCCTACTAGTTCCCTGTTCGCATCCTTGTATCCCTGTTGTTAGCTCAACATCCTCAGCCAACAATGGGCCATTATGGACTCCACTCTTCCTGAGGTCATCTTTTGCCAGCCTTGTCTTATTCTGGCCTTCTCTACCTTTCAGTCAAGGAAGGGATCCGATCCGAAACATCACCTATTCCTTTTCTCTAGAGATGCTGCCTGACCCGCTTAATTACTGCAGCATTTTCAGTCTATCTTCAATATAAAATTAAAGTTAGATTCAAACGCACCATTGAAGAAAAAGTTCACTCACGTTGCTATAGTTATCAGCATCATGTAAATAATTCTGAATGCAATGTAACAGCTGTAACAGACCCAGATGTTTTGGGCTGTGCCCATGATGTACAGCACGGCAACAATAACAGTGGAAAAGGTGAGAAGCGCAACTTCACTCCACATGGACCAGGATATTTCGATATAACCCACAATAAATGCTGCCACTGCACCTGTAAATTGAACAAGACAAGAGAGTAAGAGTCCTAGTCATACAGCGTGGAAACAGGCCCATCGGCCCAACTTACCCATGCCAACTAACATGCCCCATCCACGCAAGTACCATCTGCCTGTGTTGAGCCCATATCCCTCTAAAGCTATCCTATCCAGGTACCTGTCCAAATGGTTTTTAAACATTGTGATAGTACCTGCCTCAACCAGGGAGACCCAGGTTCAATCCTGACTATAGGTGCTGTCTGTATGGAGTTTGCAGGTTCTCCCTGTAGATGAGGTGCTCCGATTCCTCACACTTTCCAAAGAGGTGTGGGTTTGTAGGTTAATTGACCTAAGTAAATTGTTCCATGTGCAGGATAGAATAAGTGTATGGTGGAACGCTGGTCAGTGCGGACTCGGTGAGCCGAAGGGCCGGTTTCCACACTATCTCTAAACTAAATCCATTCATCATCCAACAGATAAATAAAACCCTTTCTCTTATACTTCCTGCAGAATGTCTTTGTCGTTTCTGCTTGATTTTGCTGCATTCCTCCTATTTTTCCTTTGTCATTTTAAATGTGTATCTATCCATATTACATCCACATCCCAGCTAAAAGGGCACATCCGCAAGTCCACAATCGTCTTCACCCTCACCAATATTATTCATTCAGTTTAAGGGCTCCTGGCCTTTCTAACAGATATGATTAAAAAAATAATCCATCAGCATGCGTTTGCTCTTTTTAACATTGTTACTGTTGGGGCACAATGTTCTTGGTTGGATGGCCTTTACACGTGCAAGTAGATGTGGCCCTTTCAGATGCAATTTCTCTTCCAAAAAGGAACTATCTTTGGCCACATCACCCTTTTTCCGGGAATTGGATCAATAAGGAATTAAACACGAGTATATGCTAGGGTTGGCACTGACGCTGCGGTAGAGTTGCCGCCATACAGCGCCAGAGAACCTGGTTCGATCCTGACTATGGGTGCTGTGGCCACATGGGTTTTCTCCAGGTGCTCTCATGCTCCAAAGACATGCAGGTTTGTAGGTTAATTGGCTTCTGTAAATTATCCCTAGTGTGTAGGATAGAACTAGTGTGCGGGTGATCGTTGATCGGCGCGGACTCGGTGGGCTGAAGGGCCCGTTTCCAGGCTGTACCTCTAAACTAAAGCAATAAACTAAACAGTCCACAGCAATCTGAATAGAGAACAAGCTCAATGGTTCTATGAATTCAAATAATACACACCAACTTACCCAACAGTGCCGATGTGGCTTCCACCATCCCGTTGTAAATCTGGGAATTTTGCGAAGGATAAATTTTCTCCCATAATATTTGAACATAATTCAATATTTGAAAATAGCCACAGGTGGAGAATGCCCACCACACTGACCAGCAGAGTAGTGTCCCCGAGGAATAACATTCCTTTAAAGTCTTCCCGAGTAAGGCCAGGACAAGGTAAATACCTTTCAAAGGTGTTTTATTCTGCAAAAAATATATAAATACATAATTCTTGTATTTTTGTCTGTCAAATAACTGTAAGCGCCAAGCTTTTTGTTTTATAAACAACATTTGTATTCTTGTGGGGAGTCAATAAGAACTGTATTCTGCACTCTGTATCACCCGCTTTGATCTAGCTATTGTAGTTTAGTTTACAGATACAGAGTGGAAACAGGCCCTTCGGCCCACTAAATCCGTGCCAACCAACAATCACGCTAGGGACAATTTGCAGAAGCCAATTAACCCACAAACTTGCACGTCTTTAGAATGTGGGATGAAACAGGTGGTAAAAAGGTATCTTGAAACAGGTAATCATTTTAACTCCCCTTCCCATACTGACCTTTATTTCCTAGGCCTCCTCCATTGCCAGTGTGAGGCCAAACACAAACTGGAGGAACAGCATCGTATATTCCGCTCGGGTAGCTTACAACCCAATGGTATGACCATTGATAGACACAAAATGCTGGAGTTGCTCAGCGGGTCAGGCATCATCTCAGGAGAAAATGGATAGGTGACGTTTCAGGTCAGGACTCTTCTTCAGACTGATAGTAGGGAAACAGGAACAGATGTCCTCGGGCAAGGAAGTTCCCTGATAGGCTGACTGTTGGCTAGAGACAGGTGTAAGAGGGATACATCATTGTGAACTAGTTTCGAATCTTGAATTCTCCTACTTTAGGTAACCTCTAACATCCCCTCCCCTGTGCTCCACCTGGCCTCTCACTTATTTCTCCCCTCCTTCTAGATTTCTTTCTTTGGCTTCACAGTTTGCAACTTTTCAATCCTGTCTCACACCTTCTGCTTTTCTCTCTGGCCTTTGTTCCATCCATCTGCCTATCAAAAACTCCCCTCGCCTGAGTCCACCTATTACCTGCCACACTCTGCCCTGCCTCTCCTCCAGCTTTCCTTCACCCTCCCTCCCTCCAACAATCAGTCCGAAGAAGGGTCCTTAGAAGGGTCCAGAGAAGGGACCTGAAACCGTATCCACGTTCCTACCCACGTTCTCCAGAGATGCTGCCTGACCAGCAGTTACTCCAGCACTTTGTGTCCTTTTTCTCCATGCCAGAGCTGGGCTGACAATATTTCTAATGCAGCACAAATTCAATCTTCAGCTCAAAAACAAACAAAAGATTTTGTTTCAACTTCCTAAGAAGCTGAAGCATTGCTCAGCATTCTACACCTCTCACTCCTGCATTCAAGCCCTGGGGATTAAAATCTCCTGAAATCTGTCTTTAAGAATATTCTGCGGCCAATACAGAAAGTCAAAGTAAAAAGGTATCTTGACATATACTGTGCTACAAACCTTAGATGATTAAAGGTGTTCTTACTTAAGAAAGGAGCAAAGTTTAAAAGAGATATACAAGGCAAGTTTTTTTTTTAATAGACAGAGTGTGGTGGGTGCATAGAATGCACTGCCGGGGTGGTAGTGGAGGTAGTTGTAATATCGGTGGTGGTTTAAGAAGCTTTCAGCTATGGAGGGATGTGGATTATGCACAGGCAGATAACAGTTAGTCTTGTCATCATGTTTGGCGCAGATATTGTTGGCCTATGCTGTATAGTTCTATTTAGATTTTAGAGTTTAAAGATACAGCGCAGAAACAGGCCCTTCAGCCCACCGAGTCCACGCCGATCAGCGATCACTCCATATACTAACCTACAACACTAGGGACAATTTTACAACCTACCGAATTAACCTACAAACCTGTAAGTCTTTGGAGTGTGGGACTCTGACAAACTTTTACAGAAGCGCCGTAGAAAGCTTTTTATCGGCATGCATCACAGCATGGAACAGCTCCATCCAAGACCGCAAAACATTGCAGAGTTGTGGACACAGCCCAGACCATCACACAAACGGACCTCTCTTCCATTGACTCCATTTACACTTCACACTACTTCAGCAAGACAACCAGCATAATTAAGGCCGAGTCGCACCCAGGTCACACGCTCTTCTCCCCTCCCATCAGGTAAGAGGTACAGAAGAGTGAAAACGCATACCTCCAGATTCAGGGACAGTTTCTTCCCAGCTATTATCAGACAATTGAATCATCCTGTCAACAATTAGAGAATGGTCCTGAGCTACTATCTACTTCACTGAAGACCCTCGAACCTCACTGGTCTTTATGTTGCACTCAATGTTATTCACTTTAATATGCATCTGTACACTGTGGATGGCTCGATTGTGATCATTTTCGCTGACGCAAAAAAAGCTTTGACACATGACAATAAACTAAACTAAGAAATAACATGAATAAAACATGGGGAAACATTACCGTAATTCTACGAGTGTATGGGTTAACATCAGTTGGCTTGAGGAGATGACTATGAACCAAGTCCTCAGCATCACCACGACTCAGCAATGAAGATGATTCAAGTCCTTTCAAAGATGACCTTGCACCTTCATCTCTGATATCTTTGGTGTTACAGTCTCTTATCACTCTGTGGAAGAACATACTTTTCTGGGGCATTGGAAGAAGAATCGATGCAAAAAAGGCAACTGCGGCACAAACCAAGGAAATAACATGGAGGTGGAAGAGAGAGAGCACAGTTAACGAAATCAGTACTTGCCCCACAATTGATCCCACTGTGTACCCAACCAATGTGGCACATCGACAATACCCAGTCACTTTCTGGTACATGTTAAAGTCCACCACTGTGTAGATGTAAGAGTAATAAGCCACTTCTGATGCCGTCACCATCCCGTAAAAAAACTCCATAAACTGCATTGCCAGCAGTCCTCGAGCATACAATAGCATGAAAAAAGTCACCATCAAAGCCGCACATTGTATAACAATCACTGGCTTGTAATGGAGGTAATCAGTTGCAAGGAAGATGGGAAACAGAAGAACCAGATAAGAGTAGGTCCACACTGGAAAAACCTCCTTCACCTATTTGGAAACAAAAAATAACAAAGGATTTAAATCAGGGAGATCAATTTCTAACTTTCAATAGGTCAGGCAGCATCTCTGGAGAAAAGGAATAGGTAACGTTTCAGGTCGGAACACTTCTTCAGACCCAGACTGAGGAAGAGTTCTGACCCGAAACGTCTCCCATTCCCTTTCTCCAGAAATGCTGCTTACCCGCTGAGTTATCCCAGCTTTTTGTGTCTATCTTCGGTATAAAACAGCATTTGCAGTTCCTACCTACACATTATAACTTTCAATGACTGATTTCTCAAGTCAAAGCTATATTTTTTGTTGTTAGAAATTTGAATTACAGTATGTTCAATATATAGAATAATATCCCTTTAATACCAGAATATGAACTTATGAGAAGCTTAAAAGATTAAAGCTAAGAAGGCACAACGTGCTGGACTAACTTAGCAGGACTCTTCTTCAGAGCTGAACTGTCGCCTGCAAAGTACAGGACAGGAGCAAATCCTTCAGCCCTCGGTCTAAAGAAGGGTCCCGACCCGAAACAATACCCATAGTTTTTCTCCAGAGATGCTGCCTGACCCACTGAGTTACGCCAGCACCTTGTGTCTATCTTCAGCCCTCAGTGTCTTGGTTAATCTCCCCTGCCCGCACATGATTCATATCCCTCAATTCATCCAAGGAACACTTGCAGATGCTGGAGTCGGCAACGATAAACAGTGCCAGAGAGGCAGACGTGATCTGAGGAGGGTGAGTGAGGAGCATCTCTCTCTCTCTGCCTCCACAGACGCTGTCCCACCCGTCCCAGCAGTGTGTGTGTGTGTGTGTGTGTCCAGGTCACTTGCCTGCTGCTCGGTCAGGTTCTTGTCGGGCCCCAGGAGGTAGGGAGTGAGGAAGGGCTCGGAGGGCCGTACGTTGGAGAAGAAGCCGCAGAGACAAAGCAGGGCGGTGGGATGCAGCCACCTGGAGCGGGGGGTCGGGCTCCTCAACAGCCGCCCGCTGCTGCTGCCGCCGCCGGGCGCGTGCACTTCTGGTCCCGGGCCGGCGGGCGCGAGCATTCCCGGTCCCGGTCCCGGGCCGCCGGGCGCGAGCATTCCCGGTCCAAGGTCACCGCTGGGCACGCGCCCTCCCGGCCCCGGGACTACGTTCCATCCGCCGGCGCACGAAAGCTCCATCCCGTCAACCAACTGTCAGCGAGCGAGCGAGCAAGTGTGCAGCGCAGTCATTGGAGCCGCACAACTTGGTGCCTCCGCACTGCCGGCACAGCCCCGCATCACCCGCAAATAGCAGCTGGGACGTGCGGCTGCACGTCATATGGTAGCGCCACGAGCTGGAGCACGGAGCTGCGGCCGGCAGGGCAGGTCGGGCAGGTCAGTGCAGTGGCGTCTTGTCTTAGAAGGGACTGCAGATGCTGCTTTACACCGAAGGTAGACACAAAATGCTGGAGTAACTCAGCGGGTCAGGCAGCATCTCTGGAGAAAAGGAAGGTTGGCGTTTCGGGTCGAGATGGAACAATGATATTCTTACCTTGTGCAGGGGAGGCACTGAGTACATTAACAGTTTTGGAGACGCACTGAACTGCAGATGCAGGAATCTTGAGCAAAACACAGAGTTTTGCACCTTTTTTATTTGATCTATGTTTTATCACAAATAAAAAATATTTTTGAAATGAACAAAAACGTTTTGGTGGAAGTGTTTCGAACACCAAGTCTACCTGGTCGATCTAACACATTGATTTACCACCAAGCTGCATACTCATAGATACATAGACTATAGGTGCAGGAGTAGGCCATTCGGCCCTTTGAACTAGCACCTCCATTCACTGTGATCATGGCTGATCATCCACAATCAGTACCCCGTACCTGCCTTCTCCCCATATCCCTTGATTCCGCTAGCCCTAAGAGCTCTATCTAACTATTGAATGCATCCAGTGAATCGGCCTCCACTGCCCTCTGAGGCAGAGAATTCCACAAATTCACAACTCTGTGTGAAAAAGTTTTTCCTCATCTCCATTCTAAATGGCCTACCCCTTATTATTAAACTGTGGCCCCTGGTTCTGGACTCCCCCAACATCGGGAACATGTTTCCTGCCTCTAGTGTGCCCAATCCCTTAATAATTTTACATGTTTCTATAAGATCCCCTCTCATCCTTCAAAATTCCAGTGCATACAAGCCCAGTCGCTCCATTCTTTCATCATATGACAGTCCCGCCATCCCGGGAATTAACCTCCTGAACCTCTGCTGCACTCCCTCAATAGCAAGAATGTCCTTCCTCAAATTTGGAGACCTAAACTGCATACAGTACTCCAGGTGTGGTCTCACCAGGCCTCTGCACAACTGCAGAAGGACCTCGACCTGAAACGTCACCCATTCCTTCTCTCCCGAGATGCTGCCTGACCTGCTGAGTTACTCCAGCATTTTGTGAATAAATCACTTTGCTCCTATACTTAACTCCTCTCGTTATGGCTGTGATGGCGCTGCGAGAGTGACTGCGACTCGCCTTCGGAGGCTCCGAAGGCTTCTTCGGCCGCGTGCCGCGTGGATATCGGAAGCTCGCAGGCCCCTGGGTGGGAACCGACATCGGGAGCTCCAGCAGCGGCAGCGTCTTCGCCCGCCCCGAGTCGCAGGGCTTGTGTCGGCCTGTGGAGATGAGGAACGCAGAGCCAGATCTATCTTTCATCATATGACAGATAGTTTGCTTGGGCCACTGGACTTTGCATGAGCTTTGCAACATTGTGTGCTAGGTTAAATCACATGCTTGAGGCTCTTTCTCTCTCTCTCTCTCTCTCTCTCTCACCTGCTTAAGGCGACATAATCACAGAAATGCTGAACTTGCTAAAGCTAGTAGTAATCAGTAGCCCAAACCGCAGAATGTTCCAGCTCGTCTTCAGAGGAGAAAAACAATGTATAAGAACAAAAACAGTAAACAGACGCCGGCTAAACCTTGAATAATAGCATGTTAGGGCCTCATAAGGGAAAACTGACTATGTTCCAATACTCGGCCTTATAAGGGAAAACTGACTTTGTTCCAATATTGATTGGTTGTAATAACTGTAAATTTTGCGGTTTTTGGGAATAAAGTGGGCTTAATTCTAGGGGCTGGTGTGACACATTTCCACTGGCCCCGGAGTCCGTGACTCTGTGTGTGCTTTTAGAAACCTGTCTACGAGAGCTCTAATAAACTACGGATAAGTGAGGTCTGTGCCGTCTGTGATTATTATCAACCAACTGACCGGGAACGCGAACTCGACAGGCCCGCTGCGGACCTTTCACCGTCCGGCGCGGCCTGGAACGTGGCAACTTCAACAGCCTGACCGTGGGAGAAGACGGCAGGGGAAGAGAAAATACATTCTGGCCTTCCATCACAGTGAGGAGGTGACTGGAGGAGACTCACTGTGATGGATGTTTCTTTTTTGTTTTGTGTTGGTTTGTGAATGTGTGTTATTGCTTATTTTTATTGCTCTTATTGTTGGACTGTGGGTAATGGAATCTCGTCCAAAAGACATTTTTGGATGACAATAAAGGCTATTTTGATTCTGATTCTGATTCTGATGAAGGCCAGCATGTCATTAGCTTTCTTCACTGCCTGCTGTACCTGCATACTCAGACATCCACCACTGCATTGATACTTTTTACTGTTGTAAAGCTTGCCTTGAATCACAAAAAAACAATCTGATGGCCAACAAGAAGTGTAAAGTCGCTTAAGACAAATATGAGTGTTGCTACATTTTGCATTTAAACCTTTACCCTTGTGCATGTAAAGGAAGTTAATTTCTAAACTATTTTGTGTGAAAAACAACTCGATCTCGATTTTTTTAAAAACCCCACAGAGAGATTATTGTAGTCACTGTGAGCACAGCAGAGCGGTAGAGTTGCTACCTGATAGCGCCAGAGATCCAAGAAAGAAACCTGACTACGGGTGCTGTCTGTACATAGTTGGTACAATCTATGGCTGCATGGGTTTTCCCTCGGTGCTCCGGTTTCCTCCTACACTCCAAAGACGTACAGGTTTATAGGTTGGCTTTCGTTTAAAAAAAAGTAAATTGTCCCGAGTGCGCAGGATAGTGCTGGTGTACAGGGTGATCGCTAGTCGTGGGGACTCGGTGGGCCGAAGGGCCTGTTTCCACGCTGTATTTCTTAAGTCTAAAGTAAAGTCTAAAGTGTTGGAACCATTCAAAAGTTAAGAGAATTTAGTGATAATTAGTAGGTCAAAAGGATTATGTTGGATTGTATTAAAATTCATTGCTGATGTTATTGTGACAGATCCATTGCCATTGTGAGACACCCCTTCCATTTAAAAAAATTCACATGTACTTGCTGAGCAACAAAATAAAAAGCTACAAACTGTGGTCAATATTAGTCAGGTTTTTGTAAAACAATGCTAGGAATGATCACAGAAAGAGTACGGGCTTTAATGGTGGCATGCATATATACTCTATTATTGGCATAGATAGGGTAGACAGTCAGAATCTTTTTTCCCCAGGATGGAAAAATAAAATGCTTGAAGGCATAGCTTTAAGGTGATGGGGGGGGGGGGGGGGGGAGGGGGGAATTTAAAGAAGATTTGCAGGGCAAGTTTTTTTTGCACAGTGGGAGGTGAGTGCCTGGGAAGCGCTGCCAGGGTGTGGCTGAAGCAGATACGTTAGTGGCATTTAAAAGACTTTTGGATTTGCACACAGATATGCAAGGAATAGAGGGAAATGGGCAATGTGCAGGTAGATAAGTGATGGTCTTGGCATCATGTACAACACAGACATTGTAGGCCAAAGGGCCTGTTCTTATACTGTACTGTTCTATGTTCAATTATCGTACAATATGGTCTCAAGATAATTTCTAACATTCATAATCAGGCTTATTGAGGAGATCACAATTAGTAGATTAAGGAATATGTTGGACTTTATACTCTTAGATTTCTGAAAGATTTTGCTAATGTATTATCATAAAGGACAATATACCAAGCATTTACCCAGGAAGATAATTAACATTCATTGACACATTAAAAACTGAAAGTAGTCATTAACAGTAGGGTGTTCCCACATATATATTGGGTTATTTTATTAACGAATTTGAGGTATTAATATTGGTTTTACAGGTTTAGGGTCTTGATTCAGATATTACCCAAGGTTTTATGATGCTTGTTGCTCCTCTAAAACATGTTGAGTTCATATCCATGCTTACAAAACAGTGGCATTGCAGCATTACAGTAATATTATCATCTGATCACTAGTAGATCGTATTGCCTTCCTTATATTCCGCATAACAATTAATCTAATATTTACCTTTTAGGCTTATTTAATTCACAGCAAGCGTACTTACAGTATATATAGGCATCACATTATTCCACTAAGAGAATTTAACTATTTAAAAATAATCAAATAGAGTACACTTCCTCTGATTTGATATTATCAATCATTGTCCCATATTCTCCCTCTTATTCCGTTCTTCCCATCCAAAACCACTCCTTTTGTTCTTTCTGGCAGTGTTTACAATTCGTATAGGTTAATTCAAAATAAATGAAAATCCACCCTGATTTTGTCACATAAACAATAATCTGTGCAGAGTGAATTCGTGCCGTGTTCACCAAAAAATAAATTAATGGTTTTAATTGGAAAAGTCTTTAGTTGTACAAATGGTTCTTGCAGGAGTGGCCTTGAAACATATTCATTTGAAGACACATCCAATGAATTCTACTCGAAGTGCAATACCATTGTACCAGGTCTTTGGAACAATGCGGATGTATTTGGCATAAATTGATGGACTGATGTAGTTTTTCTTGTGTCCATAACAATTGGAGTTTCCAATGAATATCTGTAAAATAAAGACAATCTATATATTACTAAAATTCTCTGTTTGTTTGTTTATTCCCCCCCGGATGATCGTGCCTTATCTTTGTGCCCCCGTCACACGTTAGCGTGACAGTTTTAGGTCCACCTTACTCACCATTGTCCTGGGGTGTGTTTTACCCAAGTTTCATTCAAATTGGTCTTATATTTTTAAAGTTATAGACATTTTAAAGTTTAAAAATTACCTTTTCAACTTACGCTGGCGGACTTCAACGTTCGATGTCACAATGGGACATGTCCGAGTGACGGGATTGGCGGCCAACAAGGGCGGGGGGCCCCAATGGCCGCTAGGGGAGGGACCCGCAAGAGTGACGGGAGTGGCGGCCAATGAGGGGGGGGAGGGGCGCTGAGCCGACGAGCTGCCGCTCACTTTAATAAATGCACTCCCCCCCCTTCCGGGAGGACGAGCTGCGTTTTTGACATCAGTCCGCACGTGCGCAGTTGGGGCCCGTCGATCTAATACACATTCTCCCCGACTTACGATGCTTCCACTTACGATGCTTCCCGTTGGGTGGGAAGGGCCGGCCATGGAGGACGCGGGCAGTCCGGCGATGGCGGCGGCAGTGCCGATAGGGGTAGTGGCGACGGTCGGGGACGATGATCATGAGCAGGACCAGGAGAGCCGGCAGAGCGCACAGCTCGATGCCGAGGCGGAGGCGGGGAGGCCGCAACTGAAGCTGCTCCACCTGCTGCTGAGCCGCATCAAGGGGCTGATAAAGGCCGACCCTGAGGTGACGCTGGTGAGTCAGGAGGCCGTGTTCGCCATCGGCAAGGCCACCGAGCGATTTGTTGAGGTGATTGCCAAGGATGCAAGCAAAACACCAAACTATCCAGCGGAAGGACTTGAATAAGGGCGTAGATGCTGCAGATGAATTTGCATTTTTGGAAGGAACTCTGGGGTGAAATGAAGAAGGGTTTGAGGAGGCCAAAGTAACTCCATTGATGGAGAACTATCTTTAGACATGCACATTATATATGTATATTTTGTATAATTTGTACGTGTTGTGTGAATAACTCTGTGATTCCAGTTTTCATAAATGCTTTTATAAATGTTAAATAAATTGAAAAAAAACCGATGCTTCAATCTACGATATTTCGACTTTGCGATGGTGCAAACAGCAGCGATCCGTAGCGAGCCGCAGCTCGCTTCCGGCCGCATGAGGGGGGGATGGAGCGGGTGAGGGGGGCGGGTGGGGAGGGGGGCATTAAGGGGTGTTGAAGGGGGATGGAGTGGGTGATGAAGGGGGATGGAGTGGGTGAGGGAGGGGGGTGAGGGGAGTGGGGATAAGGAGGAGTTGAGGGGAGATTGAGTGGGTGAGGGAGGGGGGTGAGGGGAGGATAATGGGGGGGTTGAGGGGGATGGAGTGGGGGGAGGGGAGGAGAGGGGTTGAGGGGGATGGAGTGGGTGGGAGGGGGGGATGGAGTGGGTGGGAGGGGGGGAGGGGGGATGGAGTGGGTGGGAGGGGGTATGGAGTGGGTGGGAGGGGGTATGGAGTGGGTGGGAGGGGGTATGGAGTGGGTGGGAGGGGGGGATGGAATGGGTGAGTGGGGGGGAGGGGAGGATGGGGGTTGAGGGGGGATGGAGTGGATGAATGGGGAGGGAGGAGGGGGTAAAGGGGGTTGAGGGGGGATGGTGTGGGTGAGTGAGGGGAGGGGAAAGGGGGAGGGAAGGGTGCTAGACTAATGTAGGAGGTTTAGGGGTTGAGGGGGGATGGAGTGGGTGAGTGGGGAGGGAGGAGGGGATAAAGGGGGTTGAGAGGGGATGGTGGGGGGGAGGAGAAAGGGGGGGGAGGGTGCTAGACCAATGTAGGAGAGGTTTAGGGGGTTGAGGGGGGATTGGGTGGGTGAGGGAGGGGGGTAGGAGTGGTTGAGTGAGGGGTAGAGGGGGCAGTGAGGGGAAGGGGGGTGGGGGGGGATGGAGTAGGTGACGGGAGGAGGGATAAGGGGGGGTTCAGGGGAGATCGAGTGGGTGAGTGGGGGGGGAGGTGAGGAAGGGGAGGCAATAAGGGGGGGGTGGAGTAGGTGAGGGGGAAAGGGGAGTGGGGGGGAGTGGAAGAGGAAAGGGTGCTGGACTAATGCAGGAGAGGTTTGGGCCCAACGGGTCCACTTGATCTAGTATCTATTAAAAATAATAAATTTAATTGGAATCTTTGAGTAGAAAAGATACTTCCATAAATTTTCAAACCCAACTCTTTTGTAGATATGTAGGAAGGAACTGCAGTTGCTGGTTTACACCAAAGACAGACACAAAATGCTGGAGTAACTTAACGGGTCAGGCAGCATCTCTGGAGAAAGGAATTGGTGACGTTTCGAGTCGAGACCCTTTGCTCTCTCCATCCCTCCCCTCATCCTAGTCGTTCTGCTAGTTTCACTGTTTGTATCCCTCTTCCACAGCCAACAATGGACTATTGTGGGCTCCTTGGCCCTCAATGCCAGATCTGATTTGTTTTGTACTTTTTCATACCTCTAGTTTCCATCTCCCCCAGTCTGAAGAAGGATCTCAACCTGAAACGTCACCTATTCCTTTTTTCCAGAGATGCTGTCTGACTGCCGAATTACTCCAGCATTTTGTGTCTATCTTTTGGGGATATACTGAACTGAGTGTTTCCTTTCTCCTTGGATGAGGGTCAAGTGAGACAGTAAGATGTTCTTCAATGACATTAACCATGAACTAAGCTGATACTTCAATTTAAAGACGCAAAGTGCTGGAATATCTCAACGGGTCAGGTAGCATTTCTGCAGAACATGGATAGGTGATGCTTCGGGTCTTTGTCCCGATCCCACCTATCCCCGATCCCACCTATCTTTCAGCTTTCTCCCCCCCCCCCCATTACAATCGGTCTGATGAAGGATCTGAAACGTTGCCTATCCATGTTCTCCAGATATGCAGATGCAAGGAATTGCAGTTGCTGGTTTACAAAAAGAGATACAAAGTGCTGGAGTAACTCGGCGGGTCAGGCAGCACATCAGGCTGAGGAAGGGTCCCGACCCAATACGTCATCTATCCATGTTCTCCAGAGACACTACCTGATCCATTGAGTTCCTCCAGCACTTAGTGTCTTTATCACGAAGACGTGCAGGTTTGAAGGTTTATTGGCCTCTGTAAATTACCCCTGGTGTGCAAGGGGTGGACGAGAAAGTGGAATAACATAGAACTAGTGTGAATGGGTGATTGATGGTCGGCATGGACTCAGTTGGCTAAAGGGCCTGTTTCCATGCTAAACTAAACTATTGTACCTTTTTATGACTTCATTCTTCCTCTTTAGGTCTGAGCAGACCACTTAATTGTAAATGTATTTACAGATGTATCTGATATAGAGGCCCGGTAAGCAGACTGGCTGTGGGTGGGAGTGCATGGTCTTGATGGTGGAGTGGGCCGCTGGAGTACTTAAGTATAGTGATACTTGTACTGAACTGTATACAAAAATAAATGTCACTGTACCTCGGTACATGTGACAAATAAAGTACCCTTGTATTGTTATTTGCAATCTACTTGCAGGCTGCGTCTAATTTACCTTTAAATATATAAATATTTTGCACACATGGGAAAGTGCTGCTTATGTACACCAGTACTGAGAAACCATGTTCAAGGTACAAACCAACCTTTGCACCTCTGCTTGACTGATCTGCATATGGCATCCATATATCTCCATCGTTGCTAAAATGGACTGCGTAACTTTGGACAAACAACTTGGTTGCAAGGGACTTGGCGCCTTGTGTAATAATGCCATTGATCTTCATTTTCTTCAGAAAATTAACCTGAAGCCATTGGTTTTCGTCGTCTTTCTGGGTTAATAAATAGAATATTGAAATTAGGCAGTGCTTTTTATTTATTAATACCTTTTTGGCATACAATGCAGCAATATCAACGTTTACAGTAACCTCCCTTTGTATCATTCACCAGTTTCAGAAGGAGGTAGAACATTCTGACCTTGGGTGGAATTTCTTTTCATTTCAAAAATAAACTTTATTCAGAATGATAAAATATATATACAAAATAAAAGCTGTACATCTTCATACATTCTTAGTATCTGTACATTCAATAGTGTCGTACTCAGTAGTGTTCGCACCTATCATAAACAAACCACCCTCGCCACCCATGTGCCCTTCCTGGGGTGATATCCCTTCCCTTATTTAAGGAGTATCTCCACCGTCTCTGCCCTCAATGTCCAGCAGCGGGAGGACCCTAGACTGTGGTCCTCCCCCGCAGAGCCTTGGCGTTGGCTGCACCAAGCTTCAGTGTGTCCCTCAGCACATACTCCTGCAGTCTGGAGCGGGCCGGTCGGCAACATTCCCTGACCGACATCTCGCTCTGCTTGGAGATCAACAAGTTCTGGGCAGAACAAAGTGTTTTTTTCACCAAGTTGATGAACTTTGGGTGAAATTGAAGCCCACAAGTATTAAATTCCATCCTTGCCAGTAGCTCTCCAACTTCCTCTACTGCCTTTATAGTTGTGGTCAATGTCTTGTCCCTCTTGCCATGACCACAGGCTTGCTTTCATCTGTTTGACCACTTACCTTGCTAATTGTTCTTATTCATTGTATGCAATAAAACAATCAACCAACTTCACCAATGACATGTAAAACTTGTGCTTACCTTTCCAAAGCATTTGAGTATTAGATGTAACAATTTTATTTACCAAACAGAGGCACCTTGTGTTAAGTGCTTGAAAAGCAGCAAGTAATTCATATGACAGCAGTAAATTTGAGTGCGTTATTCCAAAAATATCACCACGTAAATCAAGCTTTGGTATTAAAGGAACATGTTATTTCAAAACCGCGTAAATCAAACACGTATATCAATAATTGGTATTAAAGAAACATGTTATTTCAAAAACGCATTAATCAAACACGCATAAAATGTGAGGTGCTTGTATTTCTAAATATCACAAGGAACTGCAGATGCTGGAATCTTGAACAAAAGGCACAAAGTGCTGGAGTAACTCAGCTGGAGAATGTGGACAGGTGATGTTCTGGGTCAGGACCCTTCTTCAGACTGTAGTAAGGGGAGAGAAAGCTGGAAGAGAGCTGGGGATGAGATAAAACCTGGCAAGTGATTGATGGATACAGATGATGGGGTGGGAGTGGAATGACAGATGGGTGGACGAAGGCCAGAGATGAGAAGGAGACAAAAGACCGTGAGAAAAGGAGAGAAAAGCAGTGAATTGTGAGGCCAGAGGAAGGAATGTAGGTGGAATGGGATGAGGGGGAAGGGAAAAGGGGGACATAATAGTGGGAGAAATGGGTGTGAAAGCATGTGGGGCACGGGGAAGAGAAAGGAGGAAAAAAAAGGAGGGGGGGAACGTTAATGGTTAGTTATCTGAAATTCAATTCAATGTTCATTCATCAATAGACAATAGACAAAAGGTGCAGGAGTAAGCCATTCGGCCCTTCGAGCCCGCACCGCAATTCAATGTGATCATGGCTGATCATTCACAATCAGTACCCGTTCCTTTCTTCTCCCCATACCCCCTGACTCTGCTATCTAGCTCTTGAAAGCATCCAGAGAATTGGCCTCCACGGCCTTCTGAGGCAGAGAATTCCACAGATTTACAACTCTCTGATGAAAACGTTTTTCCTCATCTCCGTTCTAAATGGCCTACCCCTTATTCTTAAACTGTGGCTCCTGGTTCTGGACTCCCCCAACATTGGGAACATGTTTCCTGCCTCTAACTTGTCCAATCC
The DNA here is from genome assembly GCF_053455715.1 of Rhinoraja longicauda. NCBI lineage: Eukaryota > Metazoa > Chordata > Chondrichthyes > Rajiformes > Arhynchobatidae > Rhinoraja > Rhinoraja longicauda. Next base: position 25,428,707 of record NC_135964.1, on the reverse strand, counting down.
TTTAATAATCTTATATGTTTCAATAAGATCCCCTCTCTATATAATCTATATAACCAAAAGACAAATATTACCAAAATGTGTTAGATTATTAAATATTTGCAGTTTTTGGACCCATATCTGAGGAAAGATGCACTGGCGCTGGAGCAAAAACTGCAAATATTTAATAATTTAACACATTTTGGTAATATTTGTCTTTTGGTTATATAGATTATATAGAACGGGTCTCTTTCAGAATGGCAGGCAGTGACTGGTGGGGTACTGCGGCTCGGTGCTGGGATTGCAGCTATTTACAATATACATTAATGACTTAGATGAAGGGATTAAAAGTAACATTAGCAAATTTGCGGTTGACACAAAGCTGGGTGGCAGTGTGAACTGTGAGGAGGGTGCTATGAGGATGCAGGGTGACTTGGACAGGTTGTGTGAGTGGGCAGATGCATGGCAGATGCAGTTTAATGTGGATAAATGTGAGGTTATCCACTTTGGTGGTAAGGAATGTCCAGAGGAGGTTTACGAGAATGATCCCGGGAATGATTGGGTTCAGTTCAGTTTAGTTTATTATCTCATGCACCGAGGTATGGTGAAAATCTTTTGTTACGTGCTAACCAGTCAGCAGGAAGACAATACATTATTACAATCGATCCATTTACAGTGTATCAATACATGATAAGGGAATAACGTTTCGTGCAAGATAAAGTCGGCAAAGTTCGATAAAGGATAGTCTGAGGGTTATCAAAGAGATAGATAGTAGTTCAGCACTACTCTCTGGTTGTAGTAGGATGATTCAGTTGCCTCATAACAGCTGGGAAGAAACTGTTCCGAATCTGGTAGTGTGCGTTTACACACTTCTTCACCTTTTGCCTGATGGGAGAGGGGGGAGAGGGGAGTCAAGCGAGTAGCCAGGGTATGACTCGTCCTTCATTTTGCTGCTGGCCTTGCCAAGGAAGCATGAAGTATAAATATAAGCATTTGACAGTACTCGCTGGAGTTTTGAAGGATGAGGGGGGACCTCATTGAAATTTACCAAATTGTGAAAGGCCTAGATACAATGGATGCGGAGAAGATGTTTCCACAAGTGGGAGAGTCTGGGACCAGAGGCCATAATCTCAGAATGAAATGGCACATCTTTGAAAAGGAGATGAGGAGGAATTTGTATCGTCAGAGGGTGGTGAATCTGTGAAATTCATTGCCACAGATGGCTGTGGAAGCCAAGCATTGGGTATTTTTAAGGCAGAGATTGACAGATTCTTATTTCACAAAATGCTGGAGTAACTCAGCGGGTCAGGCAGCATCTCAGGAGAGAAGGAATGGGTGACGTTTCGGGTCGAAACCCTTCTTCAGTTCGGGTATCGGGGATTATGGGGAGAAGGCAGGAGAAAGGGGCTGAGAGGGAAATATTGATCAGCCATGATTGAGTGGTGGAGTAGATGATGGGCCGAATGGCCTAATTCTTATGAACTTATGAACTTATAAATAAATAAAAGCCATTTTTAAATTAAATTGAGCATTTCGATAGGAGCCAGCAAGAGAAGCAAGGTTCATTTTCCCACTTACATACGGTCGCCATGCGTTGAATCTACCCTGCAAGTCCAAGCGTGCCAGGCCTGACGACCAGGAACGCCACCAGTTGGTCTGGACCGATGAAGCCATTATCTGATCATTTGAAATATTTCCTTCCTTCATTCCCAAGGGATGAGAGCAGTCTGTAAAACAACACGCATGTGTGAATAAAATATATATTTTGTTAGTTTAGAGATACAGCATGATTTTTTTAGTTTAGTGTAGAGGTACAGCGCAGAAACAGGCTCTTCAGCCCACCAAATCCGTGACGACCAGCGATCCCCACACACTAGCACTATCCTGCACATCCTCGGAACAAATCACAATTTTACCAAGCCAAGTAACCTACAAACCTGTGCATCTTCGGAGTATGGGAGGAAATCGGAGTTCACGGGGGAAACCCACACAGGTCACAGGGAGAATGTTAAAACTCCGTACAGACATTGGAAGGTAATGATAGATCAGCCATGATTGAAAGGTGGAGTAGACTCGAAAGGGCTAAATGACCAAATTGGGCTCCTATGACATGACGTACTTATGACTTATGAAACAGGCCCTTCGGCCCACCGAGTCCACACCAACCATCGATCACCCGTTCGCATTAGTTATATGTTATCCCACTTTCTCGTCCATTACCTACACAGTAGGGGCAATTTTTACAGAGGGCAATTAACCTACAAACCCGCACGTCTTTGGGATGCGGGAGAAAACCGGAGCACTCAGAGGAAACCTACACGGTCACCTACACAGGTAGAACGTGCAAACTCCATACAGACAGCACCCGAGGTCAGGATCGAACTCAGGTATCTGGCGCTGTGAGGCAGCGGCTCTAGCAGTTGCACCACCGTGTGCCCTGCTAAATAAATAATTAAAACCATTTTGAATCTACGTTTCACTGATGAAAAAAATATGTTGAACTACATGATACGTGTTATCTAAATGAAACAGTGAAGAAATGAATCTACTGTTGTATATTCTCTTCTATGACCTAGACTGACAGACAATGATCACACATGATCCAGAGTTTGTTGAAGTCAAATTATGTTTGACTAACCTGCTGGTGGCACAGTGGTACAGTTGCTGCCTCACAGCACCAGAGACCCCGGTTCAATCCTGACTCTGGTGCCATCTGTACAGAGTTTGTATGTTCGCCCCGTGACCGCATGGGTTTTCTCCGGTTTCCTCCCACACTCCAAAGGCATACAGGTTTGTAGGTTAATTGGCTTTGGTAAAAGTTGTAAATTACCCTAGTGTGTAGAATAGTGCTATTGTATGGGGATCGTTGGTTGGCGCAGACCTGGTGGGCCTAAAGGCCTGTTTCCTCGCTGGATCTCCAAACTAAACTAAACTAAACTGAAGCTTATCTGAGTTCTTTATTGAGTGCTTTAAAAAGTATCTTCATGTAGATAAGGACTCGCTAAACTTAAGTAGTTTTAAGTTTTAGACTTGGAAAGATTGTTGGAGCTGCTCCTTCGCAGCAGCAGCGGCCTAGGTTCGATCCCGACCTCAGGTGCTTTCTGTGTGGAGTTTGCACGTTCTCCCTGTGACATAGAGCACCCGAGGTCAGGATCGAACCGGCGTCTCTGGCACTCTGAGGCAGCAGCTCTACCCGCTGTGCTGCCAAGGGATTGCATACTTCTCGAACACTACCCACGTGACGGTACGGAAGAGGGAAAATGCGGAATAACAGGAAAGTTTACTTGAATTATACTCACAGTCTATTTCACATCCATACAATTCCATGCGAAGAGTTGGTCTGACGTTGAAGGATGTTGGATATAATTTCAGATATCTTGCGATAATAGGAGGGTTGAACTTGTTAAACTTTACATCTGAACTATCAGAATTTCCGCCAAAAATCTTCAAGGGGATCCCAGAAAAGAAACAACTTTATACAGGGATTGAGAACACAAATCAATTCAGAAAATAAAGAAGCTGAAGGCAAGTTGTGGTGATGAATTTCTGCCTCACAACCAGAGGTACACTTAAACATTTGTATTTATATACATATTCATTATATATATATCAATATAATACCTATAGATTAATATCAATCTATATATTTTACTTATATAATCATAATTTTAATTCACACTCACATATATAATTTACTTTCATTTTGCTTATGAGTTTAGTTTACCGAGCGAGGTACAGTGAAAAGCTTTGTAGCTTGCTACTTTAATTTACTCACTTTAATTCACACTCACTTCCTGCTGTCACTAGAAGTAGAATTTCATACGCGCCTCCTCTCGTTCACACTTTGTAATTTATACTCACTTGTTTGTGGCTTCTGCTGTTTCCTTTGTAATACCTCCAATTGTTCCCGTCCACGCTGTATGTGATGTAAAAGGCCCTGATATACTGCTTTACAAACAATGCACTTGCTCCTTGGGTGGAGATCTCAGTGACAACAATTGGCCTCTCCAGGTCCACCTGTGGTATCACAACATTGAACACACATTGACTGAACCAGACAGGAATAATGACACCAGCTATCAATACATTGCTGAACCCAGTTATGCCAAATATATTGCAAATATGCACTCCGGCAAATCTACTGTTCTTTCGCATAGATTGAATGCTAACCTCGTCTCATTGTCCACCAAAGGTTTAAGCATAGGACACAAAACAGGACAGGACAAGAATCGGCCTTTTGGCCCACAATGTCTGTGCTGAACATGACGCCAAGACCAGAGAAGGATCCCAACCCAAAACGTCACCTCTCCATGTTCTCCGAGATGTAAAAACAAGGAACTGCAGGTGCTGGTTTACCAAGGAAAGACACAAAATGTTGGAGTAACTCGGAGGGTCTGGCAACACCCCAGGAGAATATGGATATGTGACGTTTCGAGTCGATACCATTCCTCAGAAGTCAGTCTGGTAGAAGGCTTGTAGAATCTATTTAGTAAATTTTCATTAAAGACTATCTTCCAACATCTATTGAAGTTGGATTAGACAAATACAGTCACCGAATGATAACAGGTAGGAGCACTAGATTGTGCATTTGCTTGTTGGTGGCACACTTGGTGTTAATTTATGTGGTTGGTTCTGTAGGAATAAGTATTTTCTAAGTTTCGTTTAGAGATACAGCGTGGAAACAGACCCTTCGGGCCATCGAGTCCACGGCGACCATTGATCACCCATTCACACTATTTCTGTTATCTCACTTTCTCATCCACTACCAACACACTCGGGGCAATTTACAGAGGGGCTAACCCGTGCATCTTTGGGCTGTTGCCGAAACATGGAGCACCCAGGGGAAACTCACGTGGTCACAGGGAGAACATGCAAACTCCACACACAGACAGCACCTGAAGTCAGGATCGAACCTTTGTCTCTGGCGCTGTGATGCAGCGGCTCTACCAACTACACCACTTAAGTTGAGAATTTTCTTTAGGAAACAGGTTTCCTGTGGAGCTGGCGAGCAATATTTTAAAGGGCCGAGCCCGTGACTATAGGGAAGTTTAGGATGAAAGGTGCAATGTAAAATTACAGCTTGAAAGCACCCATTGCTCGAACAGGCAATCAATGGAATTCCAGAGGAGATTATTTATTGAATTAAGTAAACTGATAGATTGCTGAAATAACGTGATATGGCCATAGACCCATACAGCAAGGAAACAGGTCCTTTGGCCCAGCTTGCCCACACCAACCAAGATGCCCCATACTGGCCAGTCCCAACTGCCCACATTTGGCCCATAACCCACTAAACCTTTCCCATCCATGAATCTGTCCAAATATATTTTAAATGTTGTTAAAGTACCTGCCTCAACTACCACCTCTGGCAGCTCATTCCATACCCCCATCACCCTCTGTGTGAAAAAGTTGCTTATTAAATTTTTTCCCCCTCACCTTAAACCTATGATTGCTGGTTCTTGATTCCTCTGTACGGGATAGAAAACTGTGCATCCACCCTATCTATTCCTCTCAGCATCTTATACGCCCCTATAAGATCACCCCTCATCCTCCTGTGCTCCAAGAAATAGAGTCCTAGCCTGCCAAATCTTTTGCATTACCTCAGGCCTTCAAGTCCTGGTAACTGTGGTGTTATTGCAATGTGCCTTTAAGACTACACAGGTCTATTGGTAGGGGGTCATCAGAGGGAGGAGCCCGGGGGAGCAGATGGCGGTTGAATAAACACTCGTGTAAAAACACAGTCGGACTCACTGTATCTTTTTAAAGAACACAACATGGTGTCAGAAGTCCTGTAGGGTGCGTGAAGTGTACTTTGAGTCGAACAACTATCGTTTGGAGATCGGTGACGGCAAAAGAGAAAGAAGAGTGCGACATACAAGACGACAACGCACAGAGAGCCCCGGTAGGACCAAATGCTACATTTAGCATCCAGCCTCCGGAGTCCTTCGACTTTTCAAAGCCGCAAGAGTGGGCCAAATGGATACGGAGGTTCGAAAGGTTCCGTCTGGCAAGTAACTTGAATGCCAGCTCCGAAGATAATCAAGTTAACACGCTGATTTATTGCATGGGAGATGAGGCGGACGATGTTCTGCGCGGGTTAAACCTGACAGTAGCACAAAGTGGAACATACATAGGGGTGCGCGATGGCTTCCAACGATTTTTCATAGTAAAGAAAAATATAATCTATGAGCGTGCCAAGTTCAACATGCGCAGGCAGGGAGAACATGAAACAGTGGATGCCTTTGTCACTGCGTTCTATGCGCTGGCAGAGCACTGTAACTACGGGGTGCTACACGACGAGCTGATACGCGACAGGCTTGTTGTCGGACTGATGGATAAGCGGCTGTCCGAACGTATGCAGCTTGACGCAGAATTGACGCTCGAAAAGGCCGTCAATATGGCGAGGCAGAGTGAGGAGGTGAAACGGCAACAATCTTCTCTGCGAGGTGACACCAGGACAGAGACAAGTGATGCTAAATCTGTGGACAGAGTGTATAAGAGCAGTAGTAAAGGTGCCAAAAACAAACCTCACCAGGCTTATGGCCACCAACTCAAAACACACAGCGCCCAACACAGCAGGGGGAAAAGTGTACAGTGCCATAAATGTGGCAGCTCTCCGTCCCATCCAAGGCAGGATTGCCCGGCAAAGGATGCGAAATGCCATTTATGTGGGAGAAAGGGACACTACAAGCGTGTGTGTAGATCACCCAAAACCGTGCAGGAAGTTGAAGAGGACGAGGATGTTATGTTCCTAGGCAGCGTCACAGCCGATGGAGAGCCATGGATGGTAAACATCGACATAAATGATAAAAACGTGTCATTCAAAATTGACACCGGCGCCGATGTTACTGTCCTACCCCACACCGTGTTTAAAGAGATCTATAGAGACAGCGATCCACCTACCCTCCGTAAAGCAACCAAGCCACTGCTGGGAACCGGGAGGAGTCCATTAGAAGTTGTGGGCGTCGCTGGGCTGTTCCTGGTGAAAGGAGAGAAAAGGGTGATGGAGGATGTGTACGTCACACGACACCTGCACACTGCATTGCTGGGGAGGCCTGCTATCGGCAAGCTGGAGCTTGTGGTTCGGCTAGACAGCATCACCATAGCTACTAGCTACCCGAAACTATGCAGCGGTCTCGGGGAGGTACGACAGCAGTATGCCATCAAGCTGAAACCAGGGGCCCAACCGTTCTCATTGAAGACACCCAGAAGGATTCCTTGGCCGCTGATGGGTAAAGTCGAGCGAGAACTGTCCCGCATGGAAGGCCTGGGGGTGATCACCAGGGTTGAAGAGCCTACTGACTGGTGTTCAGGCATGGTGGTGGTGCCGAAAAAGACAGGAGCCGTACGCATATGCGTCGATCTCACTAACCTCAACGAGTCGGTGTGTCGAGAAAAGTACATCCTGCCATCGGTGGAGGAAACACTGGGGATGCTGGCTGGAGCCAGAATATTCAGCAAGTTGGATGCCAACACCGAAGACTCAGCAAAATACAAAACATTCATCACACCCTTCGGTCGTTACTACTTCAAGCGGCTGCCCTTCGGCATTGCCTCTGCCCCCGAACACGTTCGAAATAGGATGGTGTCAGAGGTCACGGAGGGACTCGAGGGAATCGTCTGCCACATGGATGATGTCTGGGGCCAAACACGAGAGGAGCACGACGCTCGTCTGCATACTGTGCTGGCGAGGATCCAAAAGGCGGGCATTACGCTTAACATTGACAAATGTGACCTGTCGAAGGAAGAGGTGACCTTTCTTGGTCATGTCCTCTCCTCCAGTGGCATTAGTCCTGACCCGAGCAAGACTGAGGCTGTAAGGAAGATGGAGGAGCCGACCAATGTGAGTGAGCTGAGGAGCTTTCTCGGAATGGTTAACCAGCTGGGGAAGTTCATCCCACAACTAGCAGAGAGAGACAAGGCTTTGCGAGACCTCCTGTCAAAGAGGAACTGCTGGCTGTGGGGCGTCGACCAGGCAAGAGCGTTTCAAGATTTGAAAAATGCACTGGTATCCCCACCTGTACTAGCCATGTACGACACGAACCGTGAATGCAAAGTCTCAGCAGATGCGTCATCTTACGGCCTGGGAAGTGTACTTCTCCAAAAATGGGATGAGGAGTGGAGACCGGTAGCCTACGTGTCGCGATCTCTCACACAGACGGAGCAGAGATACGCGCAGGTGGAGAAAGAGGCCTTGGGCCTGACCTGGGCTTGTGAAAGGTTCCGCAACTTTCTCATCAGTAAACACTTCCAGATGGAGACGGATCATAAGCCTCTCCTGAGTCTGCTGGGGTCACAGGCACTGGATGCTCTCCCTCCACGGATTCAGCGTTTCCGGATGCGCCTCATGCGCTATTCTTACTCCATTTCTCATGTGCCAGGAAAGTGTCTGTGGACAGCTGATACGCTGTCGCGTGCTCCTGTGAAAATGGGGGAAACGCTTGACGAAAAGGAGTTGTTTGAGAATACAAACATCTATGTGGACATGATAATAGAGAACCTGCCGGCAAGCACTGCCTACCTGGATGAGTTGAGAGCGGAGCTAAAAAGGGACAGTGTGTGCGCACGCGTAATGCAGCTGTGTCAGGAAGGATGGCCAACGAATAGCAACAATGAACCGGCACTCAGGCTGTACTGGGCAGAACAAGCATTGCTCACGGTAAATGACGGACTGTTACTCAAAGGGGACAGATTAGTCATACCCTCAACTATGAGGAACGACGTGCTGACCAGACTACATGAAGGTCACCAGGGAGTGGTGAAGTGTAGAGAGCGTGCACGACGGTCAGTGTGGTGGCCTGGACTAAGTCAGCAGCTGAACGAATTGGTCCTCAACTGCCGGACATGCAGCAAGGAGAGACAGAACCACACAGAGCCGCTGATGCCATCACAATACCCAGGCCGACCATGGCAAAAGCTGGGAGCTGACTTGTTCATGCTGGGAAGCAAGAACTACCTGCTGGTAGTGGATTATGCATCGCGATACGTGGAAATCGCTCCACTCAGCCCCACCAAGTCGACAGATGTAATCCACCACCTCAAATCAATGTTTGCACGTCACGGCATTCCGGAGGCATTGGTCACAGACAATGGGCCTCAGTTTGCCGGAACCGCCTTTGCTGCGTTTGCAAAGTCGTTTGGTTTCCGCCATGTCATAAGCAGCCCGAGATATCCTCAGAGTAACGGGGAGGCCGAACGTGCAGTCAAGACAGTGAAGGGTCTCCTGAAGAAAGCGGCGGATCCCTACCTCGCTTTACTTGCATATAGAGCGACCCCACTGCAAAACGGGTACAGCCCAGCCCAACTCCTTATGGGGAGAAGGCTTCGCACTACGGTACCAACACTTCCAGCCCTGCAGAATCCTGCTCTTCCCGACAATGAAGTGGTTGCGTGGAAGGAAAAGGAGAAGAGAATCAGAGATGCACAACGGTACAACCTGCGGCATCGTGCACGGAGTCTCGACAGGCTCTTTCCCGGACAAGAAGTGTGGGTCACGGATCAAGGCGAAGCTGGAGCTGTGATCGGCAGCCACACCGCCCCCCGCTCTTACATCGTGGAGGGACCTCACGGGACGGTCAGGCGAAACCGTCGCCATCTAATCCCCATGAAACCCTTGCCGGACCAGAGTGGGGGTGGTATGAAAGAGCAACTCCCGGGTTGCATTCCAGAGCAGAGCTCAGCAGAACCACCAAAAGAGAACATTCCAGAGCAGAGCTCAGCAGAGCCACCAAAAGAGAACATTCCAGAACTGCCATCCACTCCCAGAACCAGATTTGGGAGAAGAGTGGTGAGACCAGATAGGTTGAACTATAAGTGAAAAAAAAGAGAGTTTCTAAAGAATTTTTTTTTTCTAATTTAGTGAAAAGGGTAAAATCCTTTTCACTAAGACAATGTGTTTACATGTACTTATGTTGAATTAATTTAGTTCAGATAGGAACAGACCTTCCAGCTAAAGAGGCAGAATAATCCTCTAAGGTCTGGTGAATCAACCGCAGTCTACCGATTGATTCTAGAAAGGGGAGATGTGGTGTTATTGCAATGTGCCTTTAAGACTACACAGGTCTGAAGAAGGGTCTCGACCCGAAACGTCACCCATTCCTTCTCTCCCGAGATGCTGCCTGACCTGCTGAGTTACTCCAGCATTTTGTGAATAAATCGATTTGTACCAGCATCTGCAGTTATTTTCTTATACTACTGGTTGCTCCACTGCGATTTCTCTTCGAGGTATGTCCACTTTGAAGAAGTTCTCCTCCTCTCTTCGACGAGAGTTCAGTAACATGCTCTCTCGCTGCTCCCCCTCTGTGATTTCTATCTTCCTGTCTCCACCTATATCCTTCCTTTGTCCCACCCCCGACATCAGTCTGAAGAAGGGTCTCGACCTGAAACGTCACCCATTCCTTCTCTCTCGAGATGCTGCCTGACCTGCTGAGTTACTCCAGCATTTTGTGAATAAATCGATTTGTACCAGCATCTGCAGTTATTTTCTTATACTACTGGTTGCTCCACTGCGATTTCTCTTCGAGGTATGTCCACTTTGAAGAAGTTCTCCTCCTCTCTTCGACGAGAGTTCAGTAACATGCTCTCTCGCTGCTCCCCCTCTGTGATTTCTATCTTCCTGTCTCCACCTATATCCTTCCTTTGTCCCACCCCCGACATCAGTCTGAAGAAGGGTCTCGACCCGAAACGTCACCCATTCCTTCTCTCCCGAGATGCTGCCTGACCTGCTGAGTTACTCCAGCATTTTGTGAATAAATCGATTTGTACCAGCATCTGCAGTTATTTTCTTATACTATTGGTAGGGGGTCATCAGAGGGCGACAGGGAGGAGCCTGGGGGAGCAGATGGCGGTTGAATAAACACTCGCGTAAAAACACAGTCGGACTCACTGTATCTTTTTAAAGAACACAACAGTAACATCCTCTTAAATCTTCTCTGCGTCCTTTCCAGCTTGATGACTTCTTTCCACCACAAATATAGTTTGGCTTGTTTGTCATTATGATATAGGGATTAAGGCGAGCTTCAACAGATTAAGTAACAGGTATGAAACAGTTTGTAAAAAACAAATACAAAGTGCTGGAGTAACTCAACGGGTCAGGCAACAGCTCTGCAGAACATGGATAGGTGACATTTCAGCTCGGGCCTCTTCCTGGGGACTTGGGAGTGCTGGTGCAGGATTCCCAAAAAGTCAATTTGCAAGTTGAATCGGTCGTAAAGAAAGCAAACTCAATGCTCGCATTTATTTCAAAAGGGCTTGTGTATACAAAAAGAGGGATGCAATGTTGAGGCTCTATAAGGAGCTGGTAAGGCCACATTTGGAATATTGTGAGCAATTTTGGGCACCATATCTGAGGAAGGATGTGCTGGCTCTGGAGAGGGTCCAGAGGACATTTACAAGAATGATCCCAGGAATGAGTAGGTTAACCTATGATGAGCGTTTGTCAGCACTGGGCCTGTACTCACTGGAGTTTAGAAGAATGAGGGGGGACCGTATTGAAACATACAGAATAGTGAAAGGCTTGGATTGAGTGGATGTGGAGAGGATGTTTCTACCAGTGGGAGAGGCTGGGACTAGAAGTCATAGCATCAGAATTAATGGACGTTTTAGGAAGGAGATGAGGAGAAATTTCTTTAGTTAGAGGGTGGTGAATCTGTGGAATTCTTTGCCACAGAAAACTGGAGGCCAAAACAGTGGATATTTTTAAGGCAGAGATTGATAGATTCTTGATTAGTACAGGTGTCAGTGGTTATGCGGAGAAAGCAGGAGAATGGGGTTAGGAGGGAGAGATAGATTAGCCATGATTGAATGGCAGAGTCGACTTGATGGGCCAAATGGCCTAATTCCTTATGACCTTCAGACCCTGATTCGAGTCTGAAGAAGGGCTCCAACCCGAAAAATAGCCTATCCACGTTCTCCGCAGATGCGGTCCGGCCCATTGAGTTACTCCAGCACTTGGTGTCTTTTTTTTTGTAAACCAGCATCTACAGTTCCTTGCTCCTACAAAAAGGTATGTGAACATAGCTTTTGAAAACATTCATACTTATATGTGTTTTACACAATGAGCAAACATTTCTAAATGTGCATTAATGATTATAAGCATAAATATTGCCCACTAGCGATTTAGGAAAATATATATTCCTTTGTAAGAATGAGGTCATACTTGGATCCAAGGTATGTTTTTGTTGTTCATCTCTGCACTCCAGGCATTGACCATGTCACTGTTGTGCAGTCGAGCCAACTTTGGCTCCCATTTACCTAATAAAGGATAACAAAATCCAAGTAAAAACCCGCAAATGTCAGTAGAATAGGTACAATACACAAGAGAGCAGTCAGGAGCATGGAAACAAACCCTTCAGCCCACCAAGTCCACGCCGACCATCGATCACCCGCTCACACTAGTTCCATGTTATCCCACTTTCCCATCCACTCCCTGCACACTAGAGGCAATTTACAGAGGACCAATTAACCTACAAACCCACACGTCTTTGTCATATGGGATGAAACCGGAGCACCCAGAGGAAACCCATGCGATCACAAGGAGAATGTTCAAACTCCGCCTAGGCAGCACCCAAGGTCAGGATCTAACCTGGGTCGCTGACGCTGTGAGGCAGTGGCTCTACCAGCTGCACCACTGTGCCACCCTTTTATATCCGTTTATTACTTTGCAAGTTGCACTGCTGAAAGCAGCAGATCCAATGCACTTACCCACATGGTCTGATGCAGTGATCTGTGGGTCAGTTATACTTCCAGTTACCAAACCCAGTGGGCGATCACAACCTGGGAAGGAAGCAGATGCATTGAGTTGGAATCATTTTACCTGTTGTACCCTTGTATTTCATCCATATTGTTTGTACCTGATCAATCCCTCCCATAACAAGTTCAATAGTGCTTTATTTTGCCACATATGCAATTGCATAGTGATATATTTTTTGCATATATTACACATGCAGCCGCCGCCATTTTTGGCACCATTATTCACAATCTAGTCCAGTTCCCGCAAACTGAAGCCCCTCTCCTCGCCCGCAGGAGATGCAACACCTGTCCCTTTACCTCCCCCCTCGACTCCATCCAAGGACCCAAACAGTCTTTCCAGGTGAGACAGAGATTCACCTGCACCTCCTCCAACCTCATCTATTGTATCCGCTGCTCCAGGTGTCAACTTCTCTACATCGGCGAGACCAATCGAAGGCTCGGCGATCGTTTCGCTCAACACCTTCACTCAGTCCATCTTAACCAACCTGATCGCCGGGTGGCTGAGCACTTCAACTCCCCCTCCCACTTCCAGTCTGACCTTTCTATCAAGGGCCTCCTCCAGTGCCATAGTGAGGCCCACTGGAAATTGGAGGAACAGCACCTCGTATTTCGCTTGGGCAGCTGACAGCCCAGCGGTATGAACATTGACTTCTCCAACTTTAGATAGTTCCTCTGTCCCTCTCTTCCCCTCCCCTTCCCAGGTCTCCCACTGTCTTCCTGTCTCCACCTATATCCTTTCTTTGTCCCGCCTCCCTGACATCAGTCTGAAGAAGGGTCTCGACTCGAAACGTCACCCATTCCCTCTCTCCTAGATGCTGCCTGACCTGCTGAGTTACTCCAGCATTTTGTGATACCTTCGATTTGTAGCAGCATCTGCAGTTATTTTCCTACCCCTCTCCTTGCCCGGCCATCGTTGTGTCCCATGGGGGGGGGGGGGCAAACTTTCCCAAATCATTTGGGGTGGCACTGTGGCCAGGATCTGTGTCCATGTGTAGATGGGCCAGGACATGGGACTGGAAATCCCCATCTAGAAGTCGTCCCGAAAATGTGGTGCGTAGACTGGGTGAGGCGGCCGATCTCAACCGCATCGGGAATTCCACGGCCGATCGGCGGGTCGAATTTGCCCCCTGCTGCCGGGGCTCTGGAACTATAGCCCAGCCAGAGGCGGCAAATCCGTCCCCACAGCCAACGTCTGAGGCCAACTTTGCAGCCGGTATCTCAGCTCTCCAAGGCCATGACTTCTGTGGGTTCGCCAAAATGGAATTTACGACAAGGCTCTGGAAACAAGGGTGCTGGAAAATCGGCGGTAGACCTGTATTTAGTTTTCTGCCCGCCTTTGTTTAATTTACATCTGCCAGTGGTCACACAGCAAGAATTGTAGGAAATCTGATTGACATACAATTTTGAAATTTTAGTTTAGAGATACAGCATGGAAACGGGCCATTTGGCCCATCGAGTCCATGCCGACCATCGATCACCCGTTCACACTAGTTCTCACCCACTTCCTTATCCACTCCCGACACACTAGGGACAATTTACAAAAGCCAATTAACCTACAAACTCGCACGTCTTTGGGAAATGGGAGGAAACCGGAGCACCCGGAGGAAGCCGACCGACATGGTCACAGGGAGAACGTGCAAACTCAGCGCAGACAGCACCCGGTCAAATCTTGGTCTTTGGCGCTGTGAGGCAGCAGCTCTGCAGCTGTGCCACTGTGCCGCCCAGATCTTAGTGTTACTTTCCTTTAGTTGTATATTAAGCTTTATTTCACATATTTCTCTGCACATTGTGTGCATTACACAACATAAAACATGAAATATATTATTACAATATTATATTGCCTTTGGATAGAACCAGCACATGTGCGTGCATGCCTCCTTTGTAATCCTCTCCATTCTCACACTGCAACAGCCATATGCCCGGCTTTGATGAATACAGCTCCACTGTTCTAAAAGCACCTGTAGGTTTGAGGACAAATGCTTGATTAGTAAACTCATGGGATGACTCCCAGTGAGACTGCAGCTGTTGGAACCTTGAGTAAAACACAAAGTGCTGGGGGATCTCAGCAAGTTAGACAGCATCTGTGGAGGGAATAATTTAGCATTAGGTTTATTACTGCATGTGTACTAAGGTACTATGGAAAAACTTTGTTTTGCATGCTATCCAATCAAAGCAGATAATAAACAAATAAATAAACAGAAAAGAGTGTGTGTGGGTGTGTGTATGTATATATATGTAAATATATATAACTAAATAAAATGTGTGTGTATGTATATGCGTGTATACACCGATGAGCCAAAACATTCTGACCACTGACAGGTGACGTGAATAACATTGATTATCTTGTTACAATGGCACCTTTCAAGGGGTGGGATATATTAGGCAGCAAGTGAACAGTCAGTTCTTGAAGTTGATGTGTTGAATGCAGGAAAAATGGGCAGGAGTAAAGACCTGAGCGACTTTGACAAGGGGCCAAATTATTATGGCCAGACAACTGGGTCAGAGCACCTCTGAAACAGCAAGGATTCTGGGGTACTCCCGGTCAGCAGTGGTGAGTACCTACCGACAGTGGTCCGAGGAGGGACAAACCACAAACCGGCGACAAGGTGTTGGGCTCATCGATGCGCGAGGGCAATGAAGGCTATCCCGTCTGGTCTGAACCGACAGAAAGTCTACTGTGGCACAAGTCACAGGAAATTTTAATGGTGGTCACGGGAGGAATGTCACAATACACAGTGCGTCGCACCCTGCTGCGTATGGGGCTGCAGAGTGCCCATGATGAGTCCTCTCCACCATCGAAAGCGCCCACATTGGGCACGCGAGCGTCAGAACTGGACCTTGGAGCAGTGGAAGAAGGACACCTGGTCCAATGAGTCACGTTTTCTTTTAGATCACGTGGATGGCCGTGCACGTGTGTGCCGTTTACCAGGATGCACTGGGGGAAGACGATAAGCCGGTGGAGGGAGTGTGATGCTCTGGCCAATGTTCTGCTGGGAAACCCTGGGTCCGGCCATTCGTGTGGATGTCAAATTGACACGTGTCACCAACCTAAACATCGTTGCAGACCAGGTACACCCCTTCATGGCAATGGTATTCCCTGATGGCAGTGGCCTCTTTCAGTAGGATAATGCGCCCTGCCACACTGCACACATTGTTCGGGAATGGTTTGAGGAGCATGATGAAGTGTTCACGGTGTTGCCCTGGCCTCCAAACTCTCCAGATCTCAATCCGATTGAGCATCTGTGGGATGAACTGAATCGACAAGTCCGATCCACGGCGGCTCCACCTCACAACTTACAGGACTTGAAGGAGCTGCCGCTAATGTTTTGGTGCCAGATACCACGGGACACCTTCAGGGGTCTTATAGACTCCATGCCTCGGCGGGTCGGCGCCGTTCTGGTGCCACATGGAGGACCAACAGCATATTAGGCAGGTGGTCATAATGTTTTGGCTCATCAGTGTATATATATAATGTATATATATATAAATATACACAGATATAATTGTAACAGTTATATATGTGTGTGTTTGTTACACACACATATACAAACAGACAGACACATACATATATATATATATATATGCACACATACATACACACACAATCAAGCCAAATTCAAGTACAACAGGTAGAGCAAAGGGAAAAGTACAGAGTGCAAAATATTGTTCTCAGCATTGTAGCGCATCAGGTAGAGGTGAACCGGACAATATCCTAGCTGATGGAAGAACTGTTCAGAAGCTTATTAACGGAGGGAAAGAAGCAGTTTCAAGCTTCTGTACTTTCTGCGACGGGGGCAGGGAGAAGATGGAATGACAGGGGTGGGACAAGTCTTGGATTTTAATGGCTGATTTTCCGAGGCAGCGTGAAGTAAAGATGGGGACAATGGTGGGAAGTCTGATCTGTGTGATGGACTGGGCTACATCTACAACTCACTCAACCTTAGGTAGTTGCAAAGCGAGGCAGGATTGGTGCAGTAATCTGGACCAACTGTTGCCATGAACCTATTCATAAAACATAGAACAATGCGGCACATGAACAGGCCCTTCAACTCCCAATGTCTGTGCCAAACATGATGCCAACATAAACTAATCTCTTCCTCCTGCCCGTGAACCATATCCCTCCATGCCCCATGTACCCACCTACAAGCCTCTTAAACACCACTATCGTTTCTGCCTCCACCATCGCCCCTGGAAGAGTGTTCCCAGCACCCACCACTCTCTGTGTAAAAAAAACTGCCCCATACATCGCCTTTAAACTTTCCCTCTCTCCCTCACACTATGCTCACTAGTATTTGACATTTCAACTCTGGGAAATGGGTTCTGACTGTACACCCTATCTATGCCTCTTGTAACTTTACATAATTCGATCAGGTCTCTCCTCAACATTGGCGTTCCAGAGAAAATAATACTTTATCTGACAATATCAATGATTAAATTTCTAAACATTGGGGCAGATTGACTGCCGACCAACAATTGTTGTTGCCACCTTATGACCTTCATTCTTCCATGTACAGTACCACTGTGAACTGGTGTCTCGCCCTTTGGGCAGACAGCCACCCCCTTGTCCCAGTGACCCCATATCTGAGGAAGGATGTGCTGGCGGTGGAGAGGGTTCAGAGGAGATTTACGAGAATGATCCCGGGGATGATTCGATTAACGTAGGATGGGCATTTGCCGGCACTGGGTCTGTACTCGCTGGAATTTAGAAGGAATTTAGAAAGAATTTAGAGGGGGTGGGGGGGGGCAGTGAAAGGCTCGGATAGAGTGGATGTGGAGAGGATGTTTCCACTAGTGGGAGAGAATAGCAGAATAAAATGATGAACCTTTAGAAGGGAGATGGGGAGGAATTTGTTTAGTCAGAGGTTGGTGAATCTGTGGAATTCATTGCCACAGACGGCTGTGGAGGCCAAATCTTTGGGTATTTTTATGGCGGAGATTGACAGATTCTTGATTAGTAATGGCATTAAAGGTTATGGGGAGAAGGCAGGAGAATGGGCTTGAGAGGGAAAGATAGATCAGCCATGATTGAATGATGGAGTAGACTTGATAGCCGAATGTCCTAATTCTGCTCCTAAAGTCTAGATTTTATGATTGCACATAAAATTATGACCCATGGTCTCTAGTTATGGGACTCTCAGGCAGATCGAGAACAGAGAGGAGCAGGGTTGCTGGCTCAGTTTGAGGTCTGGCGCGGGGGTGGGTCTGGGAGGGCAGTGCTCATTATCTTTAAGTCAAATTTTACTCCACACGTCTAAGATTTTCAGGCAAGAAGAAGCCTGTGCATTTTTTAACCCCCGCTCCCCCAAGTCTATCTCAGGCTCAGACGGCCATATGTTCTCTAGGCAGCATCAAAGGAGAACGTCACCTATCCATGTTTTTCAGAGATGCTGCCTGACCCTATGAGTTACTCCGGCCCTTCACCTCTTATAGATCCATTCGACGGTGCGGAGGTCCAGAAGGGGAGGTCCATAAACATCATGCCACATGGACAGTGAAGGGCCTTACCTGGATACAAGCTGTAAATTCCCAGACGATGGCTTGTGTTCTCAATCTTTTCAATGAACGTGTGACCAGCCAAACTTATAGCATGCACTTCATCTGAGCTTCCCATGTTGATCAAATAAAAACGAACCAGTTCCTTCTCAAACATCACCAGGCCTCTTAATGAACCGTCGGTGTACCCGTTTATAGCTAGAAATGCAAAGAAGTTATTCGTTAGAAATCATGAAAATATTCATTGGTTGGCTGAAAGTTGTGATCTTTAGTTTAGTTTATTAGTTTACAGCGATATCAGAGATACAGCGCGGAAGCAGGCCCTTCGGCACACCTAGTTCACTCCGACCGCCGATCCCCGCACACTAACACTATCCTACACACACACGGGACAGTTTGCAATTTTACCGAAGCCAATGAGCCTACAAATCTGTCCATCATTGGAGTGTGGGCGGAAACCAGAACTCCCGGCGAAAACCCACGCGTTTACAGGGAGAACGTACAAACTCCGTACAGACAGCACCTGCAGTCCGGATTGAACCTGGGTCTCTGCGCTGTCATGCAGCAACTCTACCGCTGTGCCACCGTGCCGCCCCAAAACTTTCAAAAGACTGAATGAAATGTGTTTACAATCCAAATGGACAAATAATTAATTTTAGCAGAACGTTACTTGAAATAAGTTGGAGGTTGTTAGTTAAGATAGGAAACTCTGCAGGAGTAATCTCCCCTGTAAATTACAGCAGAGAAAAATAGCACACCAAATAAATTGTGTGGGTTTTCATTTAATTGTTTTTCATTCATTGTTAAAAAAAAAAGGAATCGTTATGCCGTTCTAAACCCCTTTCTAACAATGTGAGGCAGTTGGGAAATTCATCGAAATGTAACATCTAACCAATTTGCAACACTATTATGGACTGGAAATCCTGTCAAGGTGTTGGTTCAACGAATCCCACAGATTCACCACCCGCTGACTAAAGAAATTCCTCCTCATCTCCTTTCTAAAAGTAAGTCCTTTTATTCTGAGGCTTGGGCTCCAGATCCTAGACTCTCCCACTAGAGGAAACATCCTCTCCACATCCATTCTATACAATTCGTTAAGTTTCCATGAGTCCCCCCTCATCCTTATAAACTCCAGTGAGTACAGGCCCAGTGCAGTCAAATGTTCATTCTACGTTAACCGATTAATTCCTGAGATCATTCTCATAAGTCTCGTCTGGACCCTCTCCAACGCCAGCACATCCTTCCTCAGATATGGGGCATAACAGATATTTGTGCATCTGGGTGCAGGGAGATAGTTTGATGGGAAGATAATCAGAAGGCTAACATATCGAACATACAGAGAACATTGCAGCACAGGAACAGGCCCTATGGTCCACATTGTCTGTGCCAACCATAACGACGACCAACTTTTATCTGCCTGCACATAATACATATCCCTCCATTCCCTGCATATCCATGTGCCGATCCAAGGTTAACACCACTATCATATCTGCCTCCACCACCACCCCTGGCAGCACATTCCAGGCATTCACCACCCTCTATGTAAACACTTGCCTTGCACATCTCCTTTAAAATTTGTTCCTCTCACCTTAAAGCTATGCCCTCGAGCATTTGACATTCCCCAGGTTCTAACTGTCTACCCTGTTTATGCCTCTCATAATTGTATATATTTCCATCAGGTCTCCTCTCAACCTCCAGCGTTCCAGAGAAAACAATCCAAGTCTGTACAACCTCTCCCTGTAGCTGACACTCCCTAGTGTTTAACAAAAAAATACTGATCAGCATTAAATCACTGATGTAATTGTTGATTATTATTCCATGAGAGGAATAGATCGAGGAGGTAGTTGAGGCAGGTAGAATACAATGTTTAAGAGACATTTAGACAGATACATGGATAGGTCAGCTTTAGAGGGAAATGGGCCAAATGCAGGCAGATGGGACTGGTGTTTAGTTTACTTTAGCAATACAGCGCGGAAACAGGCCTTGCAGCCCACCGTCCACACCGACCAGCAATCCCCACACATCCCCACTGTATCGCACAATGGTTACAAATTCCGTACAGACAGCCCCCATGGTCAGGATCGAACCCAGGTCTCTGGCACTGTAAGGCAGCAGCTCTACTGCTGCATCACCGTGCCGCCAAGTGTAGTCGGGACATTTGTGGGCAAGTTGGGCCGAAAGGTCTGTTTCTACGCTGTAAGACTCTGACTCTCTATGAGTCCAATGCTGATTTTCTCCTAAGTTATAAAATTAGCAATGGTGACACTGTGGCCACAGAAAGGATGTTAAACTTAAAAGATATCTGAATACAGAAGAAAGGAATGAGTACCATGAAACGTATTGCGTTGTATAAAATCTGAATCTTCAACACTCATCTCACAGTCGCCATTACAACTTTGTCTTATGTTGTTGTTAAGGTACCAGCTTTTGGTTTCATCGAAAGTATTGAACAGAAAAATAAATTCAGGAGCATCTTTGGGGATATCATCAAGGTACGACAATGTGCCATTCCGACAGATCAGAAGAGGTCCAATCAAACCTGAATTAATATCCTTCTCCTGTAAGGAAAGAAACAATACTTTCAGCATTTGTAAAATAAAATGCAGTTCAGGGCGGCAGGGCGAGGGCAGCACAGCGGTAGAGTTGGTGCCTTACAGCACCAGAGACCTGGGTTCGACCCTGACCACGGGTGCTGACTGTATGGGGTATGTATGTTCTCCCTATGACCTATGTGGGTTTTCTCCAGGTGCTCCGGTTTACTCCCACACTCAAAAAAACGTCCAGGTTTGTGGGTTAATTGGCTTGGTATAATTGTAAATTGTTTCTAGTTGGTGTAGGATAGTGTTAGTGAGTGGGAATCGATGGTCGGTGCGGACTCGGTGTGGATGGTCGGTGTGGGTCGAAGGGCCAGTTTCCGTGGTGTATCTCTAAATTAAACTAAATTCAAATTGCCAAGAATCATTGAAGTCATTTCCATTGGAGAACACTCACAAAGTCTACGCTAGAATAATAGACCCAGGACTTGCAAACTGAATCCGTGTCTTCAGGCCCAGACCGAGGAGGCACATTCCATACGTAGGTATACGTGGCATTTGGTGGAACAGCATCGTCTGATTTGAACCAATCTGTAGAGAAGTCTTCGTACATCATTCCCTCCGAGGATTTTTCATACGACACTCCATGTGCGTGAATGGAGTATGGCCTTGAAGCAAAGTTTTTGAACATAACCTGATGAATAAGCACACATATAAGTTATCAATCAAGAAGATACTGGGTGTTGAAAAGGGCACCATTGTGGCGCAGTGGCAGAGCCGCTGCCTCACAGCGCCAGAGTCCTAGGTTCGATTGTAATGGGAAGGGAATGCCTGATGAACAAGCTAGATAGTTTCATAAAAAGTAACTAATGCGGGGCACAGTGGAACAGCTGGTAGAGCCGTTGCCTCACAGCGCCAGAAAGCTAGGCTCGATCCTGACCTCGGGTGCTGTCTGTGTGTGGAGTTTGCATGTTCTTCCTGTAACCACGTGGGTTTCTTCCCACGTCCCAAAGACATTCAGGTATATAGATTAATTAGCCTCTGTAAATTGCCCCCAGTGTGTAGTGGGAAAACTAGCGTGAATAGGTGATCAATGGTCGGCGTAGACTTGGTGGGCCGAAGGGCCTGCTTCCAGGCTGTATCTCTAAAACTAAATTATTAATTTCTGAAGAAGGGTCCCCGTCCAAAACTTCACCTACCCATGTTCTCCAGAGATGCTGCCTGACCTGCTGAGTTACTCCAGCATTTTGTGTATTTTTTATTGATGTTATTGATACACCATTTTTAAAGCTAGTGAAATGGCTAGTGAAACAGCAGGTAGGATGCACTAAAGATAGTTCTTTCCAGCAACTTACAAGTATTCTCTCTGGTTCTCACCACAAATTCTGCCTGAACTGTTGTGTATTTCCAGCATTACTTTATGTTATAAATAATAACTCACATTGCTCAATACAGTCATATTAGTCATTACAATAAATCACGGCAATGCAATTTCACTGTTCAGAACACCGTATTCTTCTGGAAGGATTTAGAAGGATGAGGGGAAACCTCGTTGAAACTTACCAAATAATGAAAGGACTGGATAGATTGAATGAGGAGAGGATATTCCCATTTGTGGGAGAGTCTAGGACCAGAGGCCATACCCTCAGATTAAAAAAGATGTAACTTTTGAAAGGATATCAGGATGAATTTCTTTAGCCAGAGGGTGGTGAATCTGTGGAATTCGTTGCCAAGGAGGGCTGTGGAGGCCAAGTCAATGGATATTTTTAAGATGGAGATTTACAGATTCTTGATTAGTAAGGATGTCAGGGGTTTTGGAGAAAAAGCAGGTGAATGGGGTTGAGAGGGAAAGATAGATCAGCCATGATTGAATGGCGGAGTAGACTCGATGAGCCGAATGGCCTAATTCTGCTCCTATGACGTATGAACTTATGAACAATTACCTGCTAAGCTTGTCATCTGGATCAAAGGGCAAATTAAAGTTTCAGTTAACATTTCATCCAATATTTCAGGAATAACGGACTGATGAACTAGCTTTAGATGGAGACACAAGGAACTGTAGATGCTGGAGTCTTTTGTAGTACACAAAGAGTAGCGGGTCAGGCTGCATCAGTGGAGGACATGGATAGGTGACGTTTCAAGTCGAAACTCTACTTCAGAAGGGTCAGGAACCTTCAGACTGATTGCAAACCCTTAAATTTTAGGTAGCACCCCCTCTCTTTCCAATGCCCCCCCCCCCGAGAGGGCAAACCCATTTCTCCCGCTATCCCGCCCACTTTCACCAATATCCTGCACTCTGGTTTTACATTTCACTCCCTCCTCTCTCCTTGTCTGACACCCTTTTATGTCTCCTTTTGTCTCCTTCACATCTCGAGCCTTTATCTGCCAATCAAACTCTCCC
This sequence comes from Rhinoraja longicauda, assembly GCF_053455715.1. NCBI lineage: Eukaryota > Metazoa > Chordata > Chondrichthyes > Rajiformes > Arhynchobatidae > Rhinoraja > Rhinoraja longicauda. The sequence goes on along the minus strand of NC_135964.1, from coordinate 25,405,553 downwards.
CTCACCTGTATCCACCTATCACTTGAGGCTTTGTCCCACCCCTACCTATTTTCCAGCTTAGTCCCCCCCCCACTACAATCACTGAAGAAGGGTCCAAACCCAAATCGTCACCTATCCACGTCTTCCAGAGATACTGCCTTACCCGCTGAGTTACTCCAACACTTTTTGTCAATTTTTGTACACCAGCATCTGTAGTTCCTTGTATCCACCAGGAAATTTATCAACGGTTAACATGTAATACTTTGTTTCCACCTTCTACACTTTGTCTTCTACTCTAGTTTAGATGCCACAGTCTTGCAATGGAAATGAACCCTTAACTTTCTGATCAGAACCAACAGAACTGTACCAAATGAACCAAAGCAGACCCAGCCATTTAAATGCAACTTGAAAGCAGGAAGTCAGTAATTCACACTAAAGTTCATATATCCATGTTTATAAGTGATAGGAGCAGAATTAGGCCATTTGGCTCATCAAGTCTACTCCGCCATTCAATCATGGCTGATCTATCTTTCCCTCTCAACCCCATTCTCCTGCCTTCTCCCCATAACCCCTGACACCCATACTAATCAAGAATCTGTTAATCTCGCTATAAACATATCCATTGACTTGGCCTCCACACCCGTCTGTAGCAATGAATTCCACAGATTCACCACCCTCTGGCTAAAGTATAACCAATGTAAATTATGAATAAAATATTATTGTACACCTTGATGACATCATTGATTTCGGCTCTGATGACTGGTCCAAGAATTCCCAAGTGGTCCTCCCGTTCTCCACTAGTGTAACGAGTCCGAAAGAAGGCGTCTGTATATCTTTGAAATCTGACCTTTTTGTACTGAGTATTCCTTTGTTTTGTGGAACCCCCAAAATCTCTTGCATTAGGAAGACATAACACAAAGAATAGAATATCATTCAATATGACATGCAAAATGTAAATTGGGTCAGCAAATTATAACATTAGTTTAGAGATATAGTTTATAGATACTATGTAGTTAAACTATATAGTTATACTATATGCAATATAGTTTAGTATACTATACTATATACTATACTATGTAGTTTAGAGATACTATATAATATATTTTAGAGATACAGTGCAGAAACAGGCCCTTCAACACACTAAGTCCGCGCCGACCAGTAATCTTCCCAAACATTAGCACTATCCTACACACTAGTGAGAATTTACAATTCTTACTGAAGCCAATTAACCAACAAACTTGTACGTCTTTGGAGTGGGGGAAGAAACCGGAGCGCCCGAGAAAACCCACGAGGTCACGGGGAGAAAGTACAAACTCCGTACAGATAGCACCCATGGTCAGGATCGAACCCGGGTCTCTGATGCTGTGAGGCAGCAACTCTACCGCAGCACCACTGTGCATCCCCATTTCTGCACATATAATAGCACATTAATTTTCTTCAAGATTCTATATCAGGTAAATTTTGCGCATGTCTTTTAAAATATTATTTAACTCATCTTTTAAACACAAAGACTTGCAGAATTTGGCACTTTAAGGTTGACCGGTCTTTCTTCTTTATTATCTGATGGGTTTTAAATGAACAATATTTGGGCTAGAAGCTTAGTATGAATGAAACACCCCAGCAAATATAATCTCCCTGCTCTGACCATGTAAATGACTTTGAGATTTAGAATGCAGTTTCTTTAAATTGAAACCTACCGGATGATGAAAGGACTAGAGAGAGAGTGGACGTGGAAAGGATGTTTCAATTAATGAGAGAGTCTTGAACCAGAGGCACAGTCTCTGAATAAAAGGACGTATCTTCAAAATGGAGATGAAGAGAAATTTATTTAGCCAGAGTTTAGTTTTGTTTAGTTTAAAGGTACAGCGTGGAAACACCTTGGAGCACCCAGGTAAAACCCACGCAGTCACATGGAGAACGTACAAACTCCATACAGACAACACCCATAATCAGGATTAAACCCGGGTCTCTGGCGCTGTGAGGCAGCAACTCTACCACTGTGCCACTGCTGTCCTAGGATGGTGAATCTGTGGAATTCATTGCCAAAGAGTAGAGATTGATAGGTTCTTGACTAGTGAGGATGTCAAAGGTTTTTGGGAGAACGCAGGAGAATGGGGTTGAGAGGTTAAAATGGATCAGCCATGATTGAATGGCAGAGTAGATTCAATGAGCCGAATGGCCTAATTCTGCTCCTATGACTTATGGTCTTTCCAACTATTACATTTTTAATTACAAGGAGTTTAATGACCAAAAGAGAAAAAACTGCAATAAACTAAGCAGTTTGCAAATACACTGATATAGGATCTATGAACACTGTTTTGGTTTACCGTCTTCATTTTGGTCTTTATGTTGAATATAAGTTGCACAATTTGACTGCTACAATTATGGACATAAGAAGTCTGATACCTCCTCTTTATGTTTGAAGGCACTTTAAACTTTTAAAGTTTAAAACTTTTAAAAAGTTCCAAGTTTTTAAGTTTAAAACTTTAACGTTTCATAGGCCTTTAAACCTGTAGAGCCTTTTTGTTTAAGCCTTCGAGTTTTAAAAGCTATGAAATATTTAGCTTAGAGATTCAATTCAGGAGTTAAGCTGAAGATAGACAAAAAGTGCTGGAGAAACTCAGCGGGTCAGGCAGCATCTTGGGAGAAAAAGGATGGGTCCGAACTCCGCTGAGTTACTCCAGCACTTTGTGTCCATCTTCGGTATGGAATTCTCTACCACAGAAGGCAGTGGAGGCCAATTCACTGGATGAATTTAAAAGAGAGTTAGATAGAGCTCTAGGGGCTAGCGGAATCAAGGGATATGGGGAGAAGGCAGGCACGGCTTACTGATTGTGGATGATCAGCCATGATCACAATGAATGGTTCGAAGGGCCGAATGGCCTCCTCCTGCTCCTATTTTCTAAGTTTCTATGTATAAACCAGCACCCGCAGTTCCTTCCTACACGTTCTGTTAAGAGATGAGATTTTGATTCATGTTTTTTGTTTCCAATACCTTGATGAGTGTAGATGTACATTAACATCAGATAATAGTAATGCTATTTCTTTTAGAATAATTCCTCAGCTGAGCAGCAACACTGCAATTATTTCTGACTAGGTTGTAATAATGTAAAAGCAGAACAACTAAAAAATTAGCCATGCAGAATGTTAATCCGTCTTAACACCAAGTTGCTAACTGTCTGATCAACCTATTTTTGAGCACCTTTAATGCAGCAAATGAAAACGAGAGAGATAACTTCAGACTGTTAGCAAATTTTAAAATGGTCTGTGTGTTGGATGTCGATCTGATCTATATTTGGGAATTCTGGTTTGGGAACAGCTCCATCCAAGATCGCAAGAAATTGCAGAGAATTGTGGACGCAGCCCAGACCATCACACAAACCATCACACAAACCAACCTCCCTTCTCCTCACACTGCCTCAGCAAGGCCAACAGCATAATCAAGGGTGAGACAGGTGTGAAAATGCACACCTCCAGATTCAGGGACAGTTTCGTTCCAGCTGTTATCAGGCAATTGAACAATCCTACCACAACTAGAGGGTTGTTCTGAACTGCTATCTACCTCAATGGAGACCCTCGGACTATGTTTAATCAGACTTTACTGACTATCTTGCACAAAACATTATTCACGTTATTCCCTTTATCATGTATCTGCACACTGTGGACGGTTCGATTGTAATCATGTATTGTCTTTCCTCTGACTAGTTAGCACACAACAAAAGCTTTCCACTGTACCTTGATTCATGTGAGAATAAACTAAACTAAACTAATTTACATAATGAAGAAATGGGACAAAAAAAGCTTAAAAAGAATTAGAAAAGGTGATAAGATTCCAAACTTACATTGCATTCCTGGAATAATCCCAATAAATTTCCTCTGCAGCTATAAAGTACCGCCTCACATTCCCAATGTGGCTACGTAAGTAATGTTCCACAATCATCTCTGGATCCCGGGACATGTCTGAATGAGTACGTTCGTCGTGGGTATAAGGGCTTACAGAATCTAAATCAGTCTTTTCCTCATTTTCCAACGCAGCTCCGAGAGAGTTTACCTCTACGTTTGCAATGTACTCATCGTAGTCAGGAGTGCCTTGGATATTGAATTTGGGAACTCCAATGATGATAGTGCGGGAAGCGGCATCTTGATAGATTACAGAGTGTTTTTGCTTGAATTTAAACCCTCTTGGTGAAAACTGATTTTTGCCCATGGGAACATTTATTCGTTGTTTAATCCCAGGCTTGAACCCCCTTGGTGACAGCTGCTTCTTCATTGTATTTCTGCGTTTCAGCATCATTTCAGCTGCAGCTTTCCTTCTCGCGTTTTCCACAGTTTTGAGCATTTGTCTAGAGTTATTTTTTGCTGCGTCTTTTATGTACCTTTTCAAACTTTTTACCTTGGACACACGAACGCCTCTATCTTCCACTTGATAGGTGAGATGATGCCCTTTGGGTTTTACAGGTGTTCCCTGAAATCGAACCCTGTGCTTGTCTTCTACATATTTCTTTAAGAAAATAAACACCTTTTCAGGATCTTCACTGCTCTCCAGACTTGACTCTTCCGAGGTATTAGTAAAACGGTTTGGAACCTCACTGGACACTCGACTGAACGAATTATTCTTCTCAAAATCTCCACTGGTCTCCGTACTTGAGTCTTCTGAGGTATCCGTGAAATGTTGTAGTGTCTCACTGGATACTTGACTGAATGAAATCTTCTCACCATTAGTCATTGCTTCACTTGTGCTACCAATATTTGTAATGTACTCTGTCTTATTCACACCACCCTGGATGAAGTCAGGAGTGGGTGCCTCCTCAAATGCCTCATTGCCTTCGACTGACATTGATTCATCAACCAATCCGAACTCAACACCTACACCCGTTTTGACGACTTCCTGTTGGACCCCCATTTCACTGTCAGTATTTACTTCTACAACACCCTCATTGCCTCGTCTAATCAAATCCTCAACGTTGCCTTCTTGACGATTTTTTCCTGAGCTATTTCCTTGTGGAACTGGAGCATACCCTTCTTCTCCCTCACCATCAGTAGTGTTGGCGTAACTTGCACTCTCTGCAGTTAGCTGAGAATTATTACTGTGTCTGAATGTTGATTCAGGAATCTGCTCTGTGAGATTAAGCAGAATGCCTGTGTCGTTCATGTTCAGTAAGAAAGTGGCACTGTCGATGGCTGTCATTGATACAGTATCTTCAGGTCCGTTAGTGTCATCCCTTGTATCATTGTCTTTGGTAGGAGTCTCCAGGCTGGCTGTTTCTTCCACCCTGCTCTGCATATTGTGGCTTAAAAGAGTACCTGTTGAGGTGGAATTCAGAGGTCGTGAATCAGATCCTGATGATTCAGCTAATGGTGTCACTTCACTGAGTGCTTTTGCCGTTGTTGGTTCCACAGTTGAACTTTCATTTAGTTTAACAGATTCTTCAAGTTTGTCCTCTTCAGGATAATAATCCAAGTCATCCCAGATTGGTTTACTTGCATTGATGGATATTTTACTCTGAGTTCCATTTGGATATGGCATGGCTTCTTCCTTGAATGCAACAGTGTTGTCCTCTGTTGAATCCCCTTCAATAAATTGGAGAATATCTTCTCCTTCGGTGTTTTCCTGCAAATTTTTAAATGACCGCTGACCGAATTCTTGCAGAAATTCCAGAGTATCCGCATCTAATTCCTGGTTGTTAACTTCCTCACTGACTTCTACCAGGACTTTGTCTCCCTCATATTCAATCTTGAAAAAGACCAGTGGGTGCAAGACTGCCTCGTCATCGCATTGGTAGACTTTAATTCTCATCCTCATACCGTAGGTCCTCAACTGTGTGCTCAGGGGCCTGAGAAGCCACTCTCCTGCAAAACCCAACACTGCATCTCAAGATCAGCAATAAACCAGAACACTCAGTGCTGCACAGGGATGAAACACGGGAAGTCAAACTAAGGCAGGACCTTCTCAGTGAATGACAGGGCACTCGGGGTGTTGTAGAGCAGAGGGATCTAGGAGTGTAGGGACACAGTTCCTTGAAAGTAGTGGCACAGGTTGATAGAGTGGTCAAGAAGGGTGTGTGTGTGTGTGTGTGTGTGTGTGTGTGTGTGTGCGTGCGTGCGTGCGTGCGTGCGTTTATTACAGGGTATTATGTTTACATATTCTGTTGTGCTGCTGTCTGGGACATATCACAATAAAACACTTGACTCCTGAAGTTGGGAGGACGTGTCACAGTTGTGAAAGTTATTGATGGGGCCACATATTCTAAATGTGGCCCCATCAATGACTTTTACAATTGTACATGACCTCCCAATGTCAGGAGGAGATTTACGAGGATGTTGCCAGACCTTGAGTGCCTGTGCTATAGAGAGAGGTTGTTTACGATAGGACTTTATTCCTTGGAGCACAGGAGGATAAGGGGGTCTTATAGAGGTGCATAAGATCATGAGAGGAATAGATAGGGTGAATGCACCGTCTTTTACCCAGAGTAGGGGAATCAATAACCAGAGAACATAAGTTTAAGATGAGAGGGATTTAATAGGAACCCAAGGAGCAACTTTTTTACGCAGAGGGTGGTAGGTACATGGAACGAGCTGCCAGAGAAATTAGTTGAGGCAAGTACTGTAACAACATTTAAAATAGATTTGGACAGGTACATGGATAGGAAAGATTTAGAGGAATATGGGCTAAACACAGACAGATGGGACTAGTGTAGATGGATCATCTTGGTCGGAATGGGCACGTTGGGCCAAGGGGCCTGTTTCCGTGCTATATGACAAAGAGGACTGATAAGAATATTCAATCGGTATGGTCAACAGCACAATAAAAGATGAGCTCACCCAAATTGTCCATCAGCATGCTCACAGTTTTGCCAGAGAAAGGGAAGAGATGCATCACGTCTTCATTCATTTTTCTGTGGTTGAAGGTGTGTCCGTGAAAATTAATTGATAGCAGGCGGTCCTGAGAACCGATGCTGAACACGTGCCAGTACGTGATATCCCCTTCACAGAATGGCAATGGCTCTTTGCTTTCATACACAAAACCATTTATTGCTGTAAACACACAAGAGTCAAGTGTTTTATTGTCATATGTCCCAGATGGAACAAATAAACTCGTATTTGCAGCAGCAAAACAGAATATGTAAACATAATACTCTGCAAGCAATATAATAAACGTGAAAAAAAAGTTCATTGTTTATATATGTGTGCATGCCCATGTGCGTGTGTACACACACACAAATACAAACAATAATAGTGCAAAAAGGCAAAACCAATGCACCCATCTATGTAGTTCAGAGCTTATTTGGAGGTAACACAATGGCATGCATCAAAATATAAATGCTTGCCTTAAAATTAGATGATAATGCCGCCTGGACAACAGGCCTTCATGGTCAGGTTAGGAAACTCTGCACGAACAACTGGGACTTGAAAATGTTGAAAACCTGACGACTCGTATACTGTCTCAGTGTACCTTTCTGTACACTTGTACTGTATCTGAGATGTGCTTATGTACAGTAATACAGGTCCACCACCAATTTTGCAGTAACTGGTGCTCCAGCGCTACCTTTAAGCCTCACAAATTCATGAGAGCACACTCCGTCAAGATGCACTACCAACAAAAGATGGACCTGTACTCACTGTACATGATGTTTGATTCATAAAACTCAGGGTCTGTGCGGTCAACACTGGATGGATACAGGCACGACTGAATGTTCTCATCAATGTACCAGCTTTGGTTTTCATCAATTGCTGCAAATATGATGTGTTGCTCTTGATCCACTCTTATCTAAACAGAACAGAAAGAAACATCAGATCTTCAAAGTTTACAAAAAGACAACTCTACAGCAAATCCGCCATGGCAAGTGGTGGAGCAGTAGAATCACTGCCTGACAACACCAGAGACTTCATTCTCCAATTAACCTACAAACCTGCGTGTCTTTGGGATGTGTGTGGAAACCGGCGTACCTGGAGGAAACGCATGCGGTCACAGGGAGGACGTGCAAACTCCACACAGACAGAACCTGAGGTCAGGATCGAACCCGGGTCTCTGACGCTGTGAGGCAGCAGCTCTACTGGTTGTGCGGAAACAGAATATGTCCAATATTTATGAACTTTAGGAAACGTAGTGATTACAAATTCAACGTGTGCATCTATTTCTTACTGTTCATTTATTGAACTTGGAGTTATATAGACTTTGGCTCTTAAGATACGCTATTACTGCAAGTATGTTAGTGTTTATACAGTAAAAGGTGACAGATTAATGCTACTTCACCTGTAAATTCCGGGCATTCAAAGAGCGTCCTTTGCAGATTAGAAGAGGTCCAAAAAGTCCGGATGCAATGTCCCGAGTGGTGTCCACAGCACTGTGATACACTGTCGTTAGACATCTAGGGTCCAAAGATGTTGGCCCATCATTTTCAGAGATGAGCCACGTATATTTTTGGATTTGATCAGGTTCAACCTGACTCTTAGAATCTGCAGGGTTAATATTGCAACGCATTTAGTATTAGCAGCAAAACAATGCAACTGTTGTTTTAAGGCAGAGTGTTTATCTCTCAATAAACAGAGTGGGATGTTCTCTTGGTTGCAACTACTGTGTGGAGAAGCCTGCACACTCAGTCAGAGTTGTAGCACTGTACACCATGGACACAATGAACCACACCATCATCAACTAAAGAGCGGTCCTGACCTATCATCTACCTCATTGGAGACCTTCGGAGTATCTTTAATCGGACTTTACCTTGCAATAAACCTCATTCCCTTTATCCTGTGTCAGTACACTTGATTGTAATCATGTATAGTCTTTTCAATGACTGGATAGCACGCAAACTAAAAGCTTGTCACAATTGCTCGTTACACGTGACAATAAACTAACCTATCAAACAGCCCAACTTGTCCATGCTAACCAGGCAAAACTTTATTCAGAATATAGAAACAAAGAACTGCAGATGTTGGTTAATACACAAAGTGCTGGAGTAACTCAGCAGGTCAGGCAGTATCCCTGGACAACATGGATGGGTGACGTTTCGGGTCTAGACCCTTTTTCTGAGCCATTTTTATCTGGGATTTCTTCCACTGCCTCCACCTCAAGGCCTTATTCTATGGGCAGGAGTCCTCACAAAATTTGTCTGAAGAAGGGTCCCAGCCCAAAATGTCACCTATCCATGTTCTCCAGGCATGCTGCCTGACCTGCTGAGTTACTCCAGCACTTTGTATCCCACATTATCCAGCCTCTCCTATAACTCAAATCCTCCAGATCCTGTAAGGTCCTTGTTTTTTGTGCTCTCTTTCCAGTTTAATGGCATTCTTTCTATGGCAGGACGACCAAATTGTCCGCTCTGGCTGTCACTCCCAAGTAGGGGATGAGAAGCTGTAAAGGGGAGGAGTGCAGGAGATTTAAAGAGCATTTCACACACATGCTGCCTGACCTTCCGAATTACTCCAGCACTTTGTGTGTCACTCGAGATTCCAGCATCTGCAGTTCTTTGCATCTCCATTTTACTCCACTTCTCTCTTTATCTGACAACTTTTATCTACTTTTCACCTCTAAGGTATCACAAAATGCTGGAGCAACTCAGCAGGTCAGGCAGCATATCAGGAGAGAAGGAATGGGTGACGTTTCGGGTCGAGAACCTGCGTCAGACTTTTCACCTCTAGTCTTTTTCATCTAATTCACTCATCTCTCTAATCAAACCTCCCCCTCACCTATATCCACCTATCACTTGTACAGGAAGGAACTGCAGAAACTGGTTTACGCCAAAGACGGACACAAAATGCTGGAGTAATTTACCAAGTCAGGCAGCATCTCTGGAGATAAGGATAGGTGATGTTTCGGGTCGACCCAAAACGTCACCTATTCCTTTTCTCCAGAGATGCTGCCTGACCCACTGAGTTACTCCAGCATTTTCTGTCTATCCACCAATTGCTTGTCAGGCTTTGCCCCAACCTCATCCCTCTTTTCCAGCTCCCCCACCCCAAATGTCTGAAGAAGGGTCCCGACCCAAAATGTCACCTGTCCATGTCCTCCACAGATGTTGCCTGACCCGCTGAGTTCCACCAGCACTTTCGTGTTTTGCTTAAGACTTGAAAAGCAGCTTTTTTTACCTTATGGAATTGAATACAGGGAGATTTCTCAGAATTTACCTGGGTTCTGTAGGTTCACATCCCAGATCCTCTCTATATTTTATACTAAATATAAAACTCAATGGTTGAAAACAGTTTTTTAAATTTTAAGCAGTAAGAAAACAACTTTAAAGGTTTATGTTAATTATTGCGATGTGTACTGAGGTACAGCGAAAAGCTTTGTTTTGCATGCTATCCAATCAGGTCAGATAATACTCTACATAAATACAACCAAGAATAAAAGAAGGCACCTTTAGAAAGGAGATAAGAGGAATCTCTTTAGTCAGAGGGTGGTGAACCTGTGGAATTCACTGCCACGATGGCAGTGGAGTCCAAATCATTGGGTATTTGTGGGAGATTCTTAATTGGAAAGGGTATCAAGAGTGATGTGAGGAAGGCGGGAGCATAACGTTGAGAGGGAAAGGTAGATTATCCATGATTGAATGGCGGAGTCGGGCCGATGGACCGAATGCCTACTGCTGCTTCTACAACTTATGAACTTACGAAGTCAACCTCAAGTACAATAGATAGAGCAAAAGGTACTTCAGAGCTGGCTTTAGTTAGCAGGCCTTACGCAGAACATACATCAACCTGTTTGAGAAGATCAGATCCAATGATGTTATGAAAACATAAAAGCTTTTATTTACCTGAGGAATTCCCGGGGTAGTTAAATCCTTCATTTCTTTTACTGATTGTAATGCCATTTGGGTAGATGCTGTACGGTCGACTAGCTTTATTCTTAAAATAAATCTGCAAAAGACAACAGTTAAAATAAATTGTGAAAGCAAACTTTTTCAAGATACCTTGCTACATTTGTAAAGTAGGGCTGCACATTGGCGCAGTGGTAGAGTTGCTGCTTTACAGCGCCAGAGACCCGGGTTCAATCCTTACTAAAGGTGTTGTCTGTATGGAGTTTATACATTCTCCAATTGGCTTCAGTGAATTTTCCTTAGTCTGCAGGACTAGAACTAAGGTGATCGATAGTCAGCACGGACTCGGTGGCCAAAGGGCCTGTTTCCACGCAGTATCTATAAACTAAACTAAACTAAAACTAAATGTTCTAACCCAAACATCTGCATAAAGCAGAAATCTTTGTTCTATTTATTATGTTTGTCCTCATTTTATAAAGGTTACGTAATGTGCCGAAAGTTTGAAAGATGTCTATTACTCTTCCGCTTCCATAGAAGACTGAGGAAAGTTAGTATGTCAACAAATACTTTATCGACATTCTACAGGTGTATGTAGAGACCATGCTGATTAGGGGCATCATGTCTGGTTCTGCAACTTGAACACCCAGGAACACAGGTGAGTACAGACAGTGATGGACACTGCCCAGCCCATCATGGGTGTGGAATTCCCCACCATCGAAAGGGTCTACAGGAGACGCTGCCTCAAAATGTTGGCAACCAACATCATCGTGGACCCACACCACCCTGGCCACGCAATGAATGGTAGATCACTCCTACCATTGGAAACAGGTACAAAAATATGAAAACGGGGACCACTAGGCTCAAGAGCAGCTTCTTCCCAACAACCATCACGCTCTTAAATACTACACGACAGTGTAGATGGGACATGTTGGTCGGCGCGGGCAAGTTGGGCTGTAGGGCCAGTTTCCACACTGTATGACCACACTTACCTCAACTTAGAATTATGATGGAGTGTTGTTTAGTGTGGATTTTTGATCACGGATGGGTGACGTTTTGGGTCGTGACCCTTCTTCAGAGCTGAAACATCACCTATCCATGTTGTCCAGAGATGCTGCCTGATCAGTTGAGCTACTCCAACACTTTGTCTCTTTGGGTATATTCAATGGTTCTTTATTATCACACAGACAGTGAATTTTTTTTGTTGTTGTTGCAATTTACATTTCAGTAAGTTATCACTGCACATAGTAAGTGATTTAGAAATTGGATATTCTGCAATAAAACCTGTCATCTGCAGATATATGGTTATGTCTTTTAGCTTCCTTTTTACAGGTAGTATTTTCATAAATAATAAAAAGATATACAATAATGCTAATCTGTTAATAACCAAGGCCACAGTTAAATGTCCCTGCATAAGTGTACCTTAATTATATCTCCGACTTCACCTCGAATAATTGGTGCCCCAATTCCATCTTGAAGACCTTTGTCTTCTTCCGATGCTTTACGTTTAGTGAAAGTTTCATCTGTGTATTCCACAAATTTCACCTTTTTATATATTTTACCGATCCGGTTTGGTCGTTGCTCCAAATACTTAGATCTGTAATCACTATGGAGTATTAAAAACAAAGTTAATTCATGGGGAGAATAGTGCTTATGATAATAATGTTTCACCAGTCCAAGATTGAATTGATCACGCTGGGAACCTCTTTCAAAAAGGTAAAAAAGAGAAGTAAAAGCAGAAGGGCGACACAGTGGCAGAGCGGTAGAGTTGCTGCCTTACAGCAGCACAGACCCAGGTTCAATCCTGACCTCGGGTGCTATCAGTGCGGAATTTGCATGGTCTCCGTGACCGCATGTATTTTCCTCCAGGTGCTCCAGTTTCCTCCCACATCCCCAAAACGTGCAGGTTTGTTGGTTAATTGGCCTCTGAAAATTTCCCCCTGTGTCTAGGGAGTGGATGAGAAAACATTGAACTAGTGTAAACGGCTGATTGATGGTTGGTGTGGCCTCGGTGAGCCTAAGGGCCTGTTTTTGTGTGGTATCTCCAGAACCAAGATGGCGCCCAACCCAGGTGACTTTTTGTGTGCTAGTCACAGAAGTGGATCTGCAATCGCTCCACTCTTTCAAATCTCTACTCCAACAGCAACATTTCTTACTTTAGCTATGCTCTTCTTAATCTCCTCTCACATCTGTCCATTCTCCGACTCCTGGGACCAGAAGATCTACCGCAACAACTCCGAGCGCCGCGAGGACTCAACCAGCGAGGCCTAGCGCGACGATGGAGACGTGCAGCCAACCGACCCATCTCATTGGAGAGAGACCCTCAGACTATTTTTGATCGGATTTTACTGGCTTTATCTTGTACTAAACGTCATTCACATTATTCCCTTTATTCTGTATCTGAACACTGGGGATGGTTGATTGTAATCATGTAGAGTCTCTCCGCTGACTGGTTGGCACATAACAAAATCTTTTCATTATGACAATAAACAATAAACTAAACTAAACTGCATCCCTAAAATAACCTAAACTAAACTAAAATATTATCTAAATGAAAACTAAACTAAACCAAAAGTAAGAAAGCAATTGACTGGAGGAACTCTGCAGGTTGAGAAATATCTATGGGGGGGGGGGGGGGGGGCATTCAATGATGTTTCAACTTCAAGACAAAGACTGGAGAGGAAAGCTCACTGTTGTTCTTCACCCCTCCTCGGTCCACTATTCACCGACCGACCACTATCTCATCCCTATCCTCGGCAGCGTGTCCCTTGATAGGTTTATCAACCAAATATTCTTCATTGAATAAAGTCAGCTACTGAATTTCCACAGTCCTCCAACAGAGAATCGAATGGTTTCATCACCCTCTCTGGATGAAGGAGTTTAGAATGATGAGGAGGGACCTCACTGAAACTTACCGTTTAGTGAAAGGCCTGGATAGAGTGGATATGGAGAGGATGTTTCCAGTAATGGGAGAGCCTAGAACCAGAGGACACAGCCTTGGAATAAAAGGACGTGCCTTTAGAGGAATTTCTTTAGGCAGAAGGTGGTGAATCTGTGGAATACATTGCCACAGACGATTGTGTAGGCCAAGTCATTGCGTATTTTTAAGGCGGAGAATAACAGATTCTTGATTAGTAAGGGTGTCAGGGGTTAACGAAAAGACCATGCGTGATTACAATCAAGCAGTCCACAGTGTACAGATACAGGATAAAGTGTATAACGTTTAGTCCAGATAAAGTCGAGTAAAGTCCGATTAAAGGTAGTTTGAAGGTCTCCATAGGAGTACACGGTAGGTCATGATCGTTCTCGAGTTGATGATAGCATGGTTCAGTTGCCTGATAACAGCTGGGAAGAAACTATCCGTGAATCTGGAGGTATGTCCAAATGTCTTTGAGCTTACACAGTTCCCTGAAAGTAGCGAATCAGGTAGGCAGGTAGTAAAGAAGGCTGTTGGCATGCTTGGCTTCATCGATCAGTCAGAGCAATGAGTGCAGGAGTCGGGACTTTATGTTTATAGACAATAGACAATAGGTGCAGGAGTAGGCCATTCGGCCCTTCGAGCCAGCACCACCATTCAATGTGATCATGGCTGATCATTCTCAATCAGTACCCCGTTCCTGCCTTCTCCCCATACCCCCTGTTTCAACTGCACCGGTCGTTGGTGAGGCCACACTTGGAGTATGCACAGTTCTACTTGCCCAGGTATAGGAAGGTGGAAGCAGAAAAGATTCACGAGAATGTCTCGAGTTGTAACAAGAGGCTGGATAGGCGAGAAGGGAAATTTAAGATGGGGGGGGGGGGGGGGGGGATTTAATAGGAATCTGAGGGGTAGCTATTTTACACAAAGGGTGGTGGGTGTATGGAATGAGCTGCCACAGGAGGTAATTGAGCCAAGCGGGTTATGGGCCAAGCACGAACAGGTGAGACTAGTGTAGATGGGGCATGTTGGTTGGTATGGGTAAGTTAGGCAGAAGGGCCTGTTTCCACACTATATAACTATGACTTTCTAGGCTGAGACCTTTTTCCCCCTGGAGGGTAGAATGTTGAAGTCTAAAAAAAGTTTGTACATGGATAGCAAGGGGAACTAAGAACCAGAGGACATAGGTATAAGGTGAGAGGGGAAAGATTTAATAGGAACCTATTCTGGTTTGCACAATGCAACAGAGAACCCCCACCACTCCCCCACACCTCTGAACTCCTCCCATTGTTTCAACCCCAACAATCCAGTCTCTTCCAACCCCTGCTTCCTATTCTCCCAAATCTAGAAATGACTAAGGCATGAGCAAGGCAAAAAGCGCTGGAGGAACTCAGAGGGTCAGGCAGCATCTGTGGAGGGAATGGACAGGTGACGTTTTGGGTCGGGACCCTTCTTCTGACTGTGGTACAGTTGAAGTTCCTGCAGTAATGCAGTTTTGATTGAAGGAGAGATGAAAGCTACACTGGAATTGGAAAGAGAGGTGCTTTTATTCTTTCTTTCAATGGAAATTAGTGTCATAGAGTCACATGGCATGGAAGCAGGCTGTTTGGCCCAACATGCCCCATCTACATAGTCCCACCTGCCCACATTTGGCCCATCTATCTATATATTATTAAAATTCTCATCTCGTTTGTTTGTTTGTGCGTACCCAAATACAGCCAAAACGGTACACGATCGCAACAATTTTAGGCCGACCTTACTCACTATGGCCTGCGGTTCAAATGGTTGTTATATTTTAAAAGTTATTCACTTTTTAAACTTTAATAAATCACTTTTTAAACTTTAATAAATCCCTTTTCCACTTGCCCTGCCCGTCAGCCACGCCTGTGCAGTAATACCTCTGTGTTGGACGTCACAATGGGAACCCAACAGGTCCATGCATGTGCAGTTGGGGTCCGTTGATCTAATGCTTACGTGTTCATCTTGTGTCACAACAGTAAGATGGCCACCGGATCCCCGCGTGCGCAGTTAGGGGAGGGTTGCCGCTAGAAGGGGGGCTGGACCCGCCCAAGTGACAAAAGTGGCGGCCAATGTGGGGGGGGGGGGGGGTAAGGAGAGCTCTCCTGCTGCTGGCCGCCGCAATGGATGGATGGCTGCCCGAGGATGGGGTGAGTGGCTCCTTCTCCCCTTTCCTCTCTCCTCCTCATCCACCCCCGGCCCCGGTGGAGTTTTAAGGGGGGGTTGAAGAGGCATGGAGTGGGTGAGTGTCATCAGTTGGGAGAGGGTTGCCGGCCCTGCAGGAGAGGTCCACGCCCGTCTAGTATCCCTCTAAACCTTTCCTATCCATGTACCTGGCCATATGGCTTTTGAGGCAGAAATGCTAGAAAAGATAAGAGTAACATTTCAACAGCCTTGCCTTCTCTTCCTTCACCATTAACTTGTTTCAGGGGCTGTTGCACATTATCCATTTCATTGCTTCAGCCCATTAACTCTGAGTCCAAACTGAGGTACCTGTCAATATAGCTGGGGAGATCAGAAGCATAATTCCAATTCATTTCTTCGGCTGCAATGAAGTGCAGTCGAACATTTCCTGATGTTCTGAATGAATGATAGCCCATAGAGGGTTCCTCACGGTCACCTTCTTCGATGTTGAGAAATCCATAGAGTTCCGCTATTTGAGAAAAGATCATAAGTAAAAAAAATTATGCAAATCCTAAATCCCTGCGGCTCACTTTTCACACTGGAACAGAAAGGACGGACGTCAATGGGCGGCAGAGTGACCAGCTGGTAGAGTTGCTGCCTCACAGTGCCAGAGACCTGAGTTCAATCCCGAACTTAGCCCATAAGTTCCAGGAGCAGAATTAGAACATTCGGCCCATCAATTCCGTCATTGAATATGGCTGATCTATCTTTAACTCTCATCCCCAATCTCCAGCCTTTGCCCCATAACCGCTGACGCCATTTCTAATAAAAAAAATCTGTCAACCTCTGCATTGCCAGGTCCTCAGGTGCTGTCTGTGTGTGGAGTTTGCACGTTCTCCCTATGACCGCATGGGTTTCCTCTGGGTGCTCCACCTTGTGGATATGTAGGGAATGGAAGGATGTTGGATCATGTGCAGGGACAGAGCCGATTAGCTTATATTCATGTTCGGCACAGACATAGTGGGCCGAAGGGCCTGTTCCTATACTATACTGTACTATTCTATTAATTAAATTCATGGCAGCAATTGGTTCAGATTACTGCAACAATCCCTCCTAGCTTTGCAAACGGGGGATCCAGCGGGTGGGGGGGGGGGGGGGGTGTGGCAAGATCAATGGTGTGGGGGGGGGGGGGGGGTTGGGAGGCTGCTGCCACGTAGATGGGACTGTTCGGTGAACTTTTGTCACTTTGCGCCAAAACCTGGTGACACATGTCCCGCCTAGGTGAGTTTGCTGGGTTGTATGTAAAACAAAGCATTTCACTGTACCTAGGTACATGTAACAATAAAGTATCATAGGTAGGGAACATTCCTAGAATTTGCTGCCTCATGTTTTATGGGAGTGCAGTTGCCAGAGAGAGCACCGATGGTTTCTGAATGTTTCTGATGGTGAAAAAGACCAGACACAGGGAAATAAGCAATGGAATGGAATTTATAGGTTTGCTCTGATGGCCAGCATTGACTTGATGGGCCGAATCACCTCCTTTTATGTAGAAGCAAGGAATTGCAGATGCTGGTTTACAAAATGGACAAAAGTGCTGGAGTAACTCCTAAGGTCAGGCAGCATCCCTGGAGAACATGGTTCAGGTTGGGACCCTTAAGTTTTGTTTAGAGATACAACAAGGAAACAGACACCTTGGCCCATTAGCTTATTGTGGAATCATGTTCGGCACAGACATAGTGGGCAGGTTAGTCCACGCTAACCTGCGATCCCCGTACACTAGCACTATCCTACACACTAGGGACAATTTACAATCTTTACCGGAGCCAATTAAACTACAAACCTGTACGTCTTTGAAATGTGGGAGGAAACCGGAGCACCCGGGGAAAACCCACACCGTCACGGGGAGAATGTACATACTCTGCACAGACAGCACCCGTAGTCAGGATCAAACCCGGGTCTTCAGCGCTGTAAGGCAGCAACAGAGGCACCATGCCGCCCTTCAGACTAATCTGAAGATATCAGTCTGAAGAAGAGTCCAGACCAAAACATCACCTAACCATGGTCTCCAGGGATGCAGCTGCCTGACCCGCTGAGTTACTCCAGCATTTTGTGTCCTTTCTCATCTCTTTTTATATTGGGAGAAAATATATATAAACATCTGGTCTAGTATGCTACCAGAAATGGGCAATCATGGTGGGTTTGGGAGTTTCTATTTGGTGTTAATGGCTTAGTTCATGTTCCTTCTCTACCTGAAGACCATTGACAGCTGTCCACCAAATTGTACTAACATCAATAAAAGATATACCTCGAATCAGGAAGCATGTCCTTGCCCTTACCCTGGCGATGGTGCTGCACTTGAGAAGAGAGCAGCCATTTTCCAACTTTGGCGGGAAGCATCTCAGCAGTGATGGAGGAGCCTGGAGTCAGGCCAATGGACGACATTTTGTGGTTATTTTGCAAGAGGACTTGGCCATTAAAGTGGACTGAGAAGATTTCTGGACCGTAGCCCATGCCAATCAGATGCCAACTAACCTTGCGATAAACACTGACAGTAAGTTCTGTAACAGAAAAAAAAGCATTAGTTTAACAACACCATCAAAATATCATGGTCTCTGTCAATTCTTTAAAGTTTAAAAATATTTGTCTGGTATTACATTTTCAAAGAACTGCAGAAAATCCATAGATATGGGATCCATAGATTTAAGGGCAGCACGGTGGCACAGCAGTTGAGTTGCTGCCTTACAGTGCTTGCAGCACCGGTGACCCGTGTTGATCCCGACTACGGGTGCTGTCTGTACGGAGCCCTGTACTTTCTCCCCATGACCATGTGGGTTTTTCTCCGAGATCTTTGGTTTCCTTCCACACTCCGAAGACTTACAGGTTTGTAGGTAAATTGGCATGGTATAACTAAATTGTCCCTGGTGTGTGTAGGATAGTGTTAATGTGTGGGGACCACTGGTCGGTACGGACTCAGTGGGCCGAAGGGCCTGTTTCCACACTGTACCTCTAAAACTAAAAAATATGGCTTGTATTACCCTATGAAATTTGTTTTCCTTTCACGGTACCACTTAGATCAGTGTTGAAACACAATTCCATCAGGTGTTGTCCCATGCGCCTTTCTTCAATCAAAGAGTTGCACAGATTTCTGCTACAATTAATGCTTATCTAAATGATGATCCCTGCCTCATTGGCATTTCCTTTCTAAATGCTTTGTCAGTAGATCCTCAGAGGTGTGAGCTTAATGGATCTGGGCCACAAATTCCTCTTCCCTAATACCTTGCAGCCATCATAATCAAAGACCCCTCCCACCCCAGTCATTCCTTCTTCTCTCCATTCCCGTCGGACAGAAGATACAAAACTTGAAAGCAAGCATCACCAGACAGGAATAGCTTCTTCCCCTCTGTTAACAGGCTTCCAAACAGTCCTTCCACAAGCTGGAGTACTGTCCAATTCACCTCTACCCAATTAGGATACTGGACTTTGTCTCTGGAACTGATGCGCTACCTTGCAGAGAGCGATATTCTGCACTCTGTATCTTTCTATTTGCTCAACCTATTGCACTTGAGTTTGACTTGGTTGTATTTACGTATGGTATTATCTGATTGGATCACAGGCAAAACAAAGCTTTTCACTGTACTTTGGCATTCGTGACAATAATCAACCTAAATGTGAACCTGGGTTGTTAATCATGATCCCAGACTAAGACATCTTGTAAGGAAAGGCCTGTCATGTTTGCAACAGAGGCACCAAAGAGCATCAGTAACACTGAGGGAAATTCTTTGCAAGAACACCTGATCACACTCGTTGGGAATAAAGTGCAACTGGTCTTCTCACCAAGGATGTCCATGCCAGGCATGACACTTTGCTTCCACAAGTGCTGCTTTGCCCATCATGTTGGTATTGATATTGGTTTATTATTGTCATGTACACTAAGATACAGTGAAAAGCTTTTGTTTGTGTGCTGCCCAGCCAATTCATACTATATGGGGTGCCACAGTGGCACAGCGACAGAGTTGCTGCCTTACTGCACCAGAGACCAGGGTTCAATCCTGACTACGGATGCTGTCTGCAAGGCGATTGTATGTTCTCCCTGTGACTGCGTGGGTTTCCTCTGGGTGCTCTGGTTTCTTCCCACATTTCAAAGACGTATGTAGATTAATTGGCATATGTAAATTGTCCCTAGCGTGTAGAATAGAACTAGTGTACAGATGATCGCTGGTCGGTGCGGACTTGGTGAGCTGAAGGGCCTATTTCCATGCTCTATCTCTAAACTAAACCAAACTAAACTATACACAATTCCAATCAAGTCATATAAAAGTACAACAGACATTGCAAAGTTAAAATCCCAGAGTGCAGAACATAATGTGACAGCATTGTGTAACAAGAACAGCCTCTTCCCAATGAACATCACGCTATTGAATACTATAAGCTCCAACCAAACTCAACTACAAACTGCCTTGGTTGCATTGAGGACTTTAGGCTGTGCTTTGCTTTTTGCACTCTATTGTTTTTATTTATTTATCAAATTACTTTTTATGTTCGTTTATATTATCCATTGAGTACTGCATTCACAAACCTGTTATGCTGCTGCAAGTATTTCATTGTTCCGTTTCAGTTCATTTGACAATAAAACACTCTTGACTCTCTTGACAGTTGCAGAGAAGAAGTCCAAAGTCCGCAATGAGGTAGGTTGGAAGATCGGGACCACCCCCCAAACATATTGGAGGACCATTCATGAGCGATAGGGTGGTGAAAAAATGACCTCTCGAATTCTGATTACCCAAAGTAACAGGCAAACAATCTTGGTTTGTATCACTCCAGGTAGCAGTACCAATGGGCCACACGAGTAACCCAAACAGTAACCTACAAGAGCCAGATCACTGGGAGGACAGGAGCCAGCAACAAGGGCTCCAATCATCTCCGTATCCATTGATATCAAGGATCACGTTCGGACATTGTGGAAACATTGGGGACACCGTGCTTCAGGACATAGGGAAACTGTTTATTGTTTTAGAATTGCTTCCAATCTACCTCCAATTCGACATCATTGAAAATGCACTTCAGAAAATTTGAGTCATTTATTTATTTAATGAAATAAATTATAATGATTTGTAGCAAACAAAAATGATTGCAATAATTTCTTTCTGGTGGAAAAAATATTCTCTTGTCCTTGTGGAGCTGATAATTCAGACCATCTAACTGGTCTTTAGACGGTTATCTGGGCACCTGTGATGTAAGTTAATACAGGTGTACATAGCATGTTGATGCACTTAATACAGGAGATATCTTGCGTTTTATACTGGGCAAGTCAACTTTGGCTGATCTTTCATTCTAGGTGTTCAGTTTCTGTTTCAGCCCAGTTTATCTAAATTAGTCATAGAGTCATACAGCATGGAAACAGGCCCTTCGGCCCAACTTGCCGACATCGACCAAATTGTCCCATGTACGCCTGCTTGTGTTTGACCCATATCCTTCCAAACCTGACTTTTCTATGTACCTTTCTAATTTTTTCTCGAACATTGCTTTAGTCCCTGCCTCAATTACCTCCTCTGGAAGCTGGTTCCACGCACCCACCACCCTTTGTGTGAAAATGTTACCCCTCAGATTTCTATTAAATCTTTACCCCTTCACCTTAAACCCGTCCTCTGGTTCTCCATTCCCTACTCTAGGCAAGAGACTCTGGGTTTACCCAATGTATTCCTCTCGTGATTTTATACAGGAATTTATAGCCCTGCTCTGAAATGGAGCTTGGAGCTTTCTGGTGTACACAACATCACAATTTCAGCATACAGCTCATTTCTTGGAGTTTCAGTGCAGGACGTACAGAATCCCAAAAAAACAGCTTAATTTTTTATTTTGATCGGGTCCATAAGATGTGCACCAATCTGCAGAAACTGAAAAAGGGAGATCAGAAAAAATGTGTACTAATTCTGAGATTGACACAAAGTCTATCTTTGCTGTCTGGAAAGTCTATCTGGAGTAACTCAGTGGGTCAGGCAGCATTTCTGGAAAATGTGGATGTGACATTTCGAGTTGAGACTCTTCTTCAGATTTCATTCTTACACATTATACCAATATCCCAGGGACATATTGAACAGAACCTTCATCGCTACACATTTGGGTTCTGCCCCGAAACATAATCTATTCCTTTTCTCCTGATCCACTGAGTGACTACAGCATTTTGTGTCTATCTTCGGTATAAACCAGCATCTCCAGTTCCTACTCATCCCTACACTTGATATGGTCTCAACAGAGTGAACTAGCAATGATGATCTATTTTGCCTCAAAATTTATCTTCCTTTACATCAGACAGACCTGCTCCACCTGCATTAATACTGGAGCAAAACTAACAAGGTTATAGTTATTTCAAGTAGGACTGAGATCTGTAGCAAATGCATCAGGGTAAATTTACAAGTAATCTCCTTGTACCTGGTAAAGTGCCATTCGTAAATCCATTGATAGAATACATTTTGATAGGAGTCTTTTCATCCTCATAATACCTGCTCTTACTTTCATCGAAGACAGAGAACAGTAAAACAAACTCTGAGTGGAATTTATTTTGCTCCCCGTTTTCATCTAAACTACCTGTAAAGAAAAAAGAAGAAATGAGCATTACTGGAAGATTCTTGACCATGAAGTTGTTGTGGCTCAAAGTTGCAGAGGTCTGACATGGTGGGAGTTGCAGGGGTTGTCCTGGCCAAACGATGCTGTCAATTAACTTGCCAGCACATCTTTCGGATATGAGAAACAAATTGGAGGAAAAAATACACTTTAGCAGGGAGAGCATACAAGTGCCACACAGACGGGTACCTAAGGTCAGGATTGAACCAGGATCTCTCGAGCTATCAGGCATCAACATTAATACCTAAAATCTTGGAGTTTACAGGGATGATGGGGGGTAGCCTATTGAAACTTACCAAATATTGAAAGTCCAAGATAGAGTGAATGTATAGAGGATGTTTCCATTAGTGGGAGAGTCTAGGACCAGAGGTCAGAGCCTCAGAACAAAAGGATGTACCTTTAGAAAAACGATGAGGAATATTTTTAGCCAGAAGATGGTGAATCTGTGGAATTCCAGACGGCTGTGGAGGGCAAGTCAATGGATATTTTTAAAGTGGAGATTGACAGATTCTTGATTAGTCCCCAATTCCCATCAGGCTGAACGGGATAGATCGGTTCCAGGATTGAGCATCAAAGGGAGAAATAGCTGCAAAGTTCAATATAATTACAGTAACATAATACTAAGTGGTAGTAAAGGACCAAAAACTGAATTACCTGGCTTACAGATGAGTAGGGCTCCAATCAATCCTGACTGCCTGTCTTTTACAATATCAACATCAGAAGAATAAATATACGTTAGGCACTGAGGGTCAAATGTTGTTGGTCCTACTTCTGCCGTGATCTTCCATTCATAAGTATGTTCTTGCTTTGGCATAATATGTTGGTCATTGCTTTCGAAGTATAATTTGCTTCCATGAATGAATCCTAAACAAACACAAAAAATTATAATGTTAATATTTCCTAAATTTCAAAATTATTTCACATGCATTTTTAATTTCTCGATTTTCCGCTTATTTTTACCATAAACAGACTGCAGTGGAGGCCAAGTCGTTGGGCATTTTAAAAGCAGAGATTGACAGGTTCTTGATTAGTAAGGGTCTCAAAGGCTATGGGGAGAAGGCAGGAGAATGGGGTTGAGAGGGAAAGATAGATCAGCAATGTTTTTGGAATGGCGGAGTAGACTCGATGGTCCAAATGGCCTAATTCTGCTCCAATGACTTATGAACATAAAAAACATAGAACATAGAAGAGTACAGCACAGGAACAAGTCCTTTGGCCCGCAATGTCCATGCCAAACACAATGCCATGATCAACTAATCTCATCTGCCTACATGTTATCCATTTCCCTCTATTCCCTGCAAATCCATGTGTCTATCTAAAAGCCTCTTAAATACCACAATCATATCTGCCTCCAACATCACCCCTGACAGCACCTTCCAGGCACCCACCACCCTTCTGTGTAAAAATAACTTGCTATAAACTTTGTGCCTCTCACTTTAAAGCTACACCCTCTAGTATTTGACATATCCACTATGGGAGAAAGGTTCTGATTGTCTACCTATCCATGCCTCTCATGATTTTATATACATACTGGAAAAATTATCTTGATAACTACTTGCTGATTTTGCACTATGAATAATTTTCTGGTTGCATTTCCTTCTGGTATATGTGCCAGTTACCCTCTTTGGAAGGTTCCATAGAGCTCCAAGTGACACTCTTTACTTTAGTTTAGTTTAGTTTATTGTCACGTGTACTGAGGTACAGTGAAAAGCTTTTGTTGCCTGCTAATCAGTCAGTGGAAAGACTATACATGATTACAATCAACCCATCTGCAGTGTACAGATATATGATAAAGGGAATAACGTTTTGTGCATGATAGAGTCCAGTAAACGTTATTCCCTTTATCACGAATCTGCACTGTGGACGGCTCGATTGTAATCATGTACTCCACTTGCCAGTACTCTTGTGGTTTGACTGCTGACTTATTCCCCCAGCTCTAATGTGTGGTCTCTGGGACACTGGGAACACCTCAGAGTTTGGAAATTAGCTTTTAGTTCAGTGCTGCCTTAAATTTCACTATTTTAGAGTCATAATCTTACAGTGTGGAAACAGGCCCTTCAGCCTAACTTGCCCACGCCGACCAATACGCGCCAAATACACTAGCCCCACCTGCCCGTTGGCCCATATCTCTCGAAATAAGCCTTTCCTATCTGTGTACCTGTCCAAATGGTTTTAAACATTGTTATAGTACCTTCCTCAACTACCTTCTCTGGCAGCTCGTTCCAGATATCCACTACACTTTGTGTAAAAATGTTGCCTGCTCAAGTTCCTATGAAATCTTTCCCCTCTCACCTTAAACCTACGTCCTCTGGTTCTTGATTTTCTGACTTTTACTTTGTGTTCTTAATTGGCTGTTAAAATACGTTTGCAGCAACAATTGGACGAGAGAATATGCAGATTGCTGGAGTAGCTCAGCAGGTTATTAAATTGGAAAAGGTGCAGATGAGATTTACCAGGATGTTGCCTGGGCTTACAGGCTTGAGGTTTGGAGAGAGGTGGGATAGGCTGGGATGTTTTACTTTGGAGTGGATGAAGTGAACGTTCATTGTCTTTTTCCCAGGGTGGACGATTCTGAGGGCAAAAGCTTAAGGTGATAGGGGAGCCGTGTAAGAGGGACCTCAGGGGCAACCCTTCCACTGAGAGGGAAGTCCGTATCTGGAATGAGCTGCCAGTGGAAACTATAGAAGCGGATATAATTACGGCTTTTAGAAGTCATTTGGAAAGATATATGAATAGACAGGGGTGAGAAGAATATGGGCCAAATACAGGCAAATGGGACTAGCCCTGTATGCCAACTTAGTCGGCATGGACAAGGTGGGATAAAGGGCCTGTTTCCATGCTGAACAGCTCTATGACTCTAATAATGCAAAACAAATTAAAAATTAATCTAGCACGTTAAAATAATTACTTTTGGTGTGGGTTTTGGCTGTTTCTGGCCTGCCCCGTTTTTCAACACATATAGTTGCGTTAAACATTAAGCAGATTATCAAAAGAAAATCAGCTTGTCCTTCCAAGTATTTACATTTACAAAAAGCACTGGACAATATAGTGCAGCAATCAGATTAATTCAGTGTAACAAGGCTTGGAACATAATAAGGCGTGGAAGTCTTCTCCAACTGGCAGCTACACAGCTATAATTGAAAATAGTGGTGGATCAAGTTAAAGAAAATCAGAAAACTATCACAATGCAGAAGCAAATTGTTCCTCGTGCTTTGTGCCTCTGCAAAGCATTTTCAAATTTTTAATCTGACGTCACAATCTATGTCAAGTTCAGTGATTTAAATATAGATGGGAGCACAAGTCAGAAAGGATCCTTCAAAAAGGATCTTTTTCAACAATGTAGAAACAAGGAACTGCAGATGGTGGTTTACAAAAAAAAGAACAAACTGCAGGAGTAACTGCAGGAGTAACTGCATCTCAGGCAGCATCTCTGGAGAACATGGATAGGTGATATTTTGGTTTGGGATCCTTCTTCAGACTGATTGTGGGGAGGGGGAAGAAAACTAGAGGAGGGGCAAGAGAGGGGGGGGGGGGGGGAAGTAAGATGGTTGGACAAAGGCCACAGATGAAAAACATTGTTAGACAAAAGGATTGAAGAGCTACGAATTGTGAAGCCAGAGAAAGGATGTCGGTGGAGAACTGAGGTCCTCTCTTTTTCACCAACTTCTTGAAGCCACCTTTTCGATTGTTGAAGGCTGTTAGTTTTACCAACAATTATGATGTCTGGAATTTCTTTAGAAGTTGTTTGCCAAATAACTAACCTTTGGAATGGTTGAGGAATGCTTTCCGGCTAACTGTTTAATTTGATACATGACTTCACACACGACTGTGTTCCTGCATTCGACACCAACACCATTGTCAAGTTTGCAGATGACACAACGGTGATCGGGCTGATCACCAACGGGGATGAAACAAACTATAGAGCGGAGGTGCAGAACCTGGCGGACTGGTGCTCGGATAACAACCTGTCCCTAAATACCACCAAGACCAAGGAGCTGATCATCAACTTCCGTAGGTCACATAACGGGGAATATGCCCTGATCTCTATCAACGGGGACAGTGTGGAGAGAGTGTCCAGCTTCAAGTTTCTGGGCACTCACATTTCGGAGGACCTAACATGGTCCAATAACACTGCTGCGCTGGTCAAGAAGGCACAACAAAGACTGTTCTACTTAAGAACACTGAAAAAGTCTGGTCTACCCCAACAGCTGCTGACGACCTTCTACCGCTGCACCATAGAGAGCATCCTAACGCATGGCATCCCTGTGTGGTACCTCAGCTGCACGGAGGCAGAAAGGAAAGCTCTACAGCGGGTAGTCCATAGAGCTCAGAGGGCCATCGGAACACAGCTACCAGACTTGGAGGGCATCTACAACACACGATGCCTCAGAAAAGCCACCAGCATCCACAAAGACTCTTCACACCTCTGCAACAGTCTGTTCGAACTCCTTCCATCGGGCAGACGATACAAGGCCTTCTATGCCCGCACCTCCAGACTCAGGAACAGCTTCATCCCCAGGGCCATAGCTGCTATGAACCGGTCCTGCTGAGCCGGATGGCCACAATGCATAGATCAACTTGCACTTTACCCTGTCCAAAACTGTTACAACTGTTTCGTTTCGTTGGGTTGCTGCTGTCTAAATTACCTAAATTATTGCATCGTATGGGAGGCGCATTCCCAATCTCGTTGTACCCCTGGGTACAATGACAATAAAGATATATTGTATTGTATTGTATTGTATTGTAGCTTAATCCTGCGACACCTTCAGCCTTTTATATTTGACGAACAGCATGTGGTTCTCATTAAATTTCAAAACGACCATTCAACAAATTAATTTAGGCACAACTAATCAGATCAGATTTCCTTTCTTTAATCCAATTTTCCAGCATCTGCAATATTTGAAGTAATAATGCAGTTTTCTAGGCATGAAGCAGGAAGTAACAGGATCAATTGCTGTATGTCCTCAGTCAATCTACTGAATGGGGTCTATTACATTGTCTTTGCATTCTTCATTCATTACCCAAAGACACATGCAGGGGAACACAGCACACCTCTATGTCTCATGTCTCTTCCTTAAGTAAAATAATACTAGTCCAATAATTGAAGCAAGGAATCGCAGATGCTTACATCTTTACAAAAGAAGACACAGAGTGCTGGGGTAACTCAGCGGGTCAGGCAACATCTCAGGAGAACATGGATCGGTGACGTCTCAGGTTGAGACTCTTCTTCGGACACATTGAGTCTAAAGAAGTGTCTCAACCCGAATCGTTTCTTTGGGATGAGGAAACCAGAGCACCTGGAGGAACCCCACGTGGTCACAGGGAGAATGTGCAAACTCCACACACACACAGAACCTGAGGTCCCTGGCACTGTGAGGGGGGCAGATGTGTCACCCTAATTGTCCAATTACTACTTCCCTATCCAAATGGATCTGGGGTTTACATCAGCCATGATCTGATTGAATTGGCTTCTTCTGGTCTATCAATCCAATTTTTGTACTATTTGTGCATTTCATTAGGCAAGACATCCCATTCCATAGCATAAATAAAACTTTTTAAGAAACTGTAAAAAGTCATTAGAATCTTTAGGAATTATTTTACTTGACAAAGTTATTTTCTTTCTTATGAATGAATTATATTTAAATAACTAAGCTATCTTAGGTATGAGAAAATTCTACACTGATCAAAATGTTAGAGAGCATAGAACAGTTCAGCACAGAAACAACCCCATCAGCCCACAATGTCTATGTCACATATTGCCAAGATAAACTAATAGTTTAACTCCCCCAGCATGAAACATAGAAACATAGAAAATAGGAGCAGGAGTAGGCAAGCACCACCATTCAATATGATCATGGCTGATCATCCAAAATCAGTACCCCATTCCTGCTTTTTCCCCCATATCCCTTGATTCCTTTAGCCCTAAGAGCTAAATATAACTCTCTCTTTAATGAAGCCATTAAACCTATCCCCTCTGCCTGCATCTGATCCATATCCCTCTATTCCCTACATATTGCCTATCTTCAAGCTCCTTTAGCACCATGCATCTGCCTCAACCATCACCCCTGGCACAGTGTTCCAGGCACTCACCAGCCACTGTGTAAAAAAACCTTGCCACACACATCTCCTTTAAATGTTGCCCCTCACACTTTAAAGGTATGCCCTCTTGTCTATGGCATTTCCACCCTGTTTAAAAAAGGTTCTGACTGTCTATTTCTGTCTATGCCTCTCATAATTTTATTTCCTTCTCTCAGGTCTCCCCTCAGCCTGTGATTCTCCAGGGAAAACAATCCAACCTCTCCTGACAGTTAATATCCTCTAATCCTAACAGTACTCTGGTGAACCTTGTCTGCACTTCCTCCAAAGCCTCCACATGCTTTGTGTAATGGGGTGACCGGAACGGCAGCAATACTTCAAATGCTGCCTAACCAAAGTCCTGTAAAGCTGCTTTTTGATTTTGTGTTTACATTAAATAAGGGTAGAAATGCATGATTGCACAACTCTGCAGGCAATATTTACTGGGTCATGGTTCAACACCCTTTTCTGGTAACCTTGTGCGTGGGCCTCTGTACACTTTCTTTATTAATTAACTGTCAGTTCGTGTAACGCTGAACTGAAATGTTTCAGCAGTCTGACATGTTTTAACAAAGAATATGCCATTGTAAGATTCTAGCCAACGTGGAATAAGAAATGATCAGAGGATGAAATAAAAACTCAGTGATTTCTACCTTCTTACAAATATATTTCTTTTTTTCAATCACTGATGTGTAACTGATGCCATATGATATTTGACTTCTCATTCAAGAGACAATTATTCACATTAACCCAGGGAAAGATTTGTCAAATGACTATTGCACCAGCGAAACAAAGAACTGCAGATGCTGGTTAATACACAAAAAGAACAAAGTGCTGGAATAACTCAGCCATTCAGGCTGCATCTCTGGGGAACACGGATAAGGGATCTTTTTGGCACGAGACCCTTCTAGAGAGTGGTCCTTAGTTTCATCTTCCACATTAGAGACCCTCGGACTATCTTTAATCGGACTTAACTGGACTCTATCTTGCTCCACAGTTATTCTCTTTGTCATGCATCTGTCCACTGTGGATGGCTCAATTGTAATCATGTGTATAGTCTTTCCACTGACTGGTTAGCACGCAACACCAGCTTTTCAATACCTCGGTGTAGCTCGTTTTATGTACCCACCACTTTATCTGTGTGGAAAAAGTTACCCCGCAGGCTCCCATTAAATCTTTCCCCCTTATCTTAAAGCTGTCTTCTGGTTCTTGATTCCCCTCCACAGGGTAAATGATTCTGTGCGTTCACTCTATCAATTTCTTTCATGATTTTATACACTATGCTATTTAAAAAATATAGTGCAATCAAAAACATTGATTAAAATTGTTTCGAGAGTCACACTTAGATGCCTGTGGAAAGTCAATTTCTAATGAGGAAGAAATACAGGCTCTCAACCCAAAATATCGACCCATCACTTTTGCCTCTCAGATGCTGATTAGTTTTTCAAGCAGTTTGGTTTTTTGTTCCAGATTCCAGTCTCTTGTCCTCTCTCTTTTTTCTTTACAATGTCTTTATGTTAGTTTTGTTGTGCTTGGATTGCATACCACAAGGCCAATATTCCCTTGAGGGCTGAGACTATATTGTGATTGTTGCTGTATCTTAACAAGACAAGAGAAGATTAGCATCATACAGAGTGGAAACAGGCCCTTCGTCCCAAGTTGCCCACGCCCACCAACATGCCCTATCTACACTAAGGTCCTATCCCAACCAAGACGACCGTCTAAAATTGTCCCATTTCCCCCCGTGCTAGTCCCATTTGCCAATACTGTTGTATCTGCCTCCACCACTGCCCCTGGCAGTGCATTCCAGACACTTACCACATTCTGTGTAAAAAAAAACTTGCCCTGCACATCTTCTTTCAACTTTGCCCTTCTCATCTTAAAACTATGCGGGCGGCACGGTAGCGCAGCGGTAGAGTTGCTGCTTTACAGCGAATGCAGCGCCGGAGACTCAGGTTCGATCCTGACTACGGATGCTGCACTGTAAGGAGTTTGTACGTTCTCCCCGTGACCTGCGTGGGTTTTCTCCGAGATCTTCGGTTTCCTCCCACACTCCAAAGACGTACAGGTTATGTAGGTTAATTGGCTGGGTAAATGTAAAAATTGTCCCTAGTGGGTGTAGGATAGTGTTAATGTACGGGGATCACTGGGCGGCACGGACTTGGAGGGCCGAAAAGGCCTGTTTCCGGCTGTATAGATATGATATGATATGATATGCCTTTTAGTCTTTGACATTTACACCTTGAGAAACAGGTATTGAAAATTTTTAAAAAGTTAACTCAAACATGTTTAATGGTAGATTCAGCAAAATAACAGAAACAAGATGGCCCAAAACAGGGTGGTATGGTGGCGCAGTGGTAGAGTTGATGCCTTACAGCACCAGAGACCCGGGTTCGATCCTGACTATGGGTGCGGTCTATACGGTGTTTGTACGTTCTCCCTGTGACTGCAGGGAGAACGTTTTCTCCGGGTGCTCCGGTTTTCTCCCACACTCCAATACGTGCAGGTTTGTAGGTTAATTGGCTTTGGTACAATTATCCCTCGTGTATAGAATAGTGCTAGTGTATGGGGATCGCTGGTCGGCACGGACTCGGTGGGCCGAAGGGGCTGTTTACATGCTGTATCATGACGTCTAAAGACAGTGAACTGCACTCACTGGTTTGGCCCGTCAGTACAGGACATCCAGCTGGTCAGGTTGGAGGGTGTGACCCCAACACTGGTGCCGAAACTCCTGCCTCCCACACCAGGTTCAGTACCAATGAAGATGCCCTCTTGAGATGCAAAATCTTGCACTTCCTTAAAAAGTTTGCCTCCCCATGGTAGGAAATTCTCCCGTGTAATCTGCAAGTAAGGATTCGCCAATTCAAAATAAATAGCTGCTTTGTCGTTAACGAGATCTCGGAGGGAGATCTAGTTATCCATCTCAACTAGATGGCCCTCGGGGCACAAAGGTGGGGAGTACTGTACTGGACTGTAAGAAAGAAAACAATTCCACTGTGCGTTTGCACATGACAGCAAAAGCACCAGTGAACCGTTGAACCATACCTTCAGCGGATTTGCCGTCTGGGATCCCCTGTGGGCGAATGTTGAAAGTATAGGCGGCCTTATTCTTGAAATGGATTTTTAACGTATCCCCAACTTCAGCTCGCAACGTTGGTCCCAGCAGTCCTGTAATAATCCCCGCACAAAAGAAACAATAAATCATGGAAATATAAATGTATCTATAAGCTTGTCAACGATACCACCATTGTTGGACGAAGGGGGAAGACCGGAAGGCTCGGTTATCCACGCGAGAAGCGAGGGGCTGTACGAGGGTGAACGAGGGGTAATGCCTCCAGCACCTTCAAGGTCGGCTGCAGGAGGTACCCATGGGACACAAAGATGGCTGGTCGAGGAGAGGGAAGTCAGTTCGCAGGCCAATCTGGTCGAAAGCGATGGAGGAAGGCACTGCAGGAGCCTGGGGCTCACCGCGATCGGGAGCCACTCCAGTAGACCGAGTGTGCGGGTGGACCTGACTTTGGAAATGGTGCTAAAACATGGTGGCGCCTGCATATGTAATTAATGCAAAATAAATCTCACTGTGCAGCTGCATATGTGACAAATAAAGCATCGTTGACCATTGAATAACAGGTAATGATGAGTCAGAATACAGGAGGTAAATTGAAAATCTGATTTGAATGGTGCTAGAACAACATTCTTGGTCTCAATGTCAACAAGACCAAAGAACGGATTGCTGACTTCAGGAGCGGGAAAGCTGAGGATCTTTGAAGCTGTCTTTATCGAAGGCTTGGCGGTGGAGTCAACAGCTTTAAGAGCCTGGGTGAACGAATCACTGAAGATCTGTCCTGGACGCAGCACATTGATGCAATTATGAAAAAAGCTCATCAAATGCCCCTATTTCCTTAGAAGTTTGAAGATATTCAGCATGTCGATGAAATACTATATTGAACTTCTACAGGTGCAGTGGGGAGCATATTGACTTGTTGCATCACAGCCGTCTTCATCAACCCAAATGCCCAGGAATGAAGGAGATTGGAAGGCACTGCCCTGTCCATCACGGATACTGAGCTCCCCACCAGCGAAGGAATCTACAGGAGGCTCTGCCTCAAAGAGGCAGTCAATATAATCAACGACCCACACCACCCTGGCCGTGCTCTCACTTAGCTCCTACCATTGGGAAGAAGGTATAGGAGCCTGAAAACTGTAATCACCACATCCAAGAACAGCTTCTTCCCAACAACCATCAGGCTCTTGAACACTAAACACTAACTCAACCACAAACTGCTACGGACTGTGTATTTCATTACAAATTGTGTGGGTGACCATTGATTGGCGTGGACCCGGTGGGCCAATTGGCCTGTTCCCATGCTGTATCTCTAAAGTCTAAATTAATGAATATTTGATTATTAAATTTATCCGTGTGTATTGCGTTTACAGGCCCATTAGCCACAATAAATAAGAATTTCATTATTCCATTGATAGTATATATGACAATTAATCAGTCTTGACTCTTGCATTTCATACCCATTCAGGTTTAGGTTTATTATTGTCACATATGCCGAGGTACAGGGAAAAGCTTTGTCTTACAATATGATACTATATAACTTTATTTATCCCTGGAGGGAAATTGATCTGCCAGCAGTCAAAACACAAGATACATAAAACATGAAATTAATGTAACGTGGAAAGGATTGGGGATGTGCAAAAGATTGGGGAGGGTGGGGGGCCGTCTTGCACACTCTCCAAGTAGATTGGATATACCACCCATACACGTTGACCATTAATGCCAACTCAATTTTCAACACATTTGATTTTATGTCAGAGCAGTAGTTACCTCTCCACTCGGGGCCAACTTTTTCTCTGCTGAAACCAGAGTCATGGTACTCCTTGTAAACAGTTTTTTGAAAGGTCTTGGTTTCTGCTAACAAACTGAAAATACACCGTTACAGAGAAGGCGTTAGCTCACCCTTCTAAAGACCATCACCATCTCAAAGACAGACCCAGGTTCCCAACTGAAGGACTAGTTGATCTATGGAGTAGGACCAAGGAACTGCAGATGCTGGTTAATACACAAAAGGACACAGAGCCGGAGTAACTCAGCAGGTCAGGCAGCATCTCGGGAGAATATAGATAGGTGACGCTTCTGGTCGAGATCCTTCTTCAGACTGATTGTAAGGGGGGGGGGGGGGGGGCGCGGGGTGGGGGAGAGAAGAAAGTTGGAAGAGGGGAGAGGCAGTCAAAGCCTGGCAGGTAATAAGTGGAAAGACAGAAGCAAAGTACTGCTGATGCTGGCTAATACACAAAAGGACACAAAGTGCTGGAGTAACTCAGATCAGGCAGCATCTCTGGAGAACAGGGTTTAGACTTTCTTCAGACTGATTGTGGTGAGGGGGAGGAAGAAAAGGGGAGGGGGAGACAAAAAGGGAAGGGGTGGTATTCAGGTTTACACGAGACATGAGAAATTGTGACTGTAATTAGTTAAATATTTATTGCTTTTAAATATATACAATTGCAGTAAATGAGGGAAGGTACGATTCTAACCTGTGTCCTCCAGGTTTGGAGTAGACCCACTCTATTTCAACAGCAGCTATATGGTGCAGCCTTACTGCTGCCAAGCAGCCGCGTATGAAACACGAAAACAGCAGCAACAGGAACGAGGAGCTGGTCTTCATGATCCCAGCCCGTGTCTTGCAAACTTCCCATTGCCAAAGTCCACCAACCTGCCCCCGTTTTATTTGGAGCCTGACGCGGGGACAAGAAGCGTGTCAGCGGCAGGATCACGGCTGTCACAAGTCTCTGGGTAAACACAGGTGCAGTCAGACAAACACAGGTGCTCTCCTGAAGCTTTAGCGGTAACTATGTTGCAACATCAGCCGCACAGCCCTGTGAAACGGCACGAACATCGATCGGGAGAAACAGCGCTGATATGCTTTAAACAAAGTGTGCAGTGACAAGGGTACTTTCAGCCCGAAACCTTGAAACGATATCTGCCCATTCCCTCTACATCTGCTGCCTGCCTGCCTGCCTGGCCTGGCTTGCTGAGGGTTCTTCCAGCGCTTTTCGTGTTCTGCTGAAACGATTGGAAGTATCGCTCGTGAAATGTTGCAGATATTACAATATATTTACAGTGAATGGGGTGATTTCATACGAAAGAAAAAACAAGTGTCAGAGTAACACGTTTACCGTGGAGAAAGTCATGGAAGCAAAGGAATTGAGGACAATTATGTCTGGGAACATATCCGCATTACAAAAGATACACAAAAAGTTGGTGCAACTCAGCGGGACGGGCAGCATATCTGGAGAGAAGGAATGGGTGACGTTTTGAGCCGAGACCCTTCTTCAGAGTGGTTAGGGGGAAGGGAATTAGAGATGCTACTGGCAGGTTTGAAACGTATTAAGGTGTTAGCTCCTTGGAGCTCAGGAGGCTAAAGGGTTTAAAATAATGAGTGGGAATTGACAGGGTGAATGCAGTCTTCTACCCAGGGTAGGGAAATCAAGAACCAGAGGACATGGGCTTGTGAGGCAATGATTTGATGGGAACCTAAAGGGGAAACCTTTTCCACACAGAGGGTGGTGGGAATATAGAACGAACTTCCAGAGGAGGTAGTTGAGGCAGGTATGATAACAACATCTAAAACATTTGGACAAGTACATATTTGGAGGGATGTGGACCAAATGTAGTCAAATGGGACTAGTGTAGATGGGGCATGTTGGTCAGCAAGGACGAGTTGGGCTGAAGGGCCGGTTTCCATGCTGTACGATTCTGTGACTCTAAGTGTATCCTAGGACATTGTGGGAAGTTCGGGAAGAAATTGCCTTTTGCAGAGATATTAGCATTGTTGCATGGATGAGGCTCTGGAAGACTGGAACTTGTCTAATGTTGTGTCTTTATTTAAGACAAGCAGGGAACGGCAGGCCAGTGAGCCAAACATTAGTGATGGGAAAGTTACTGGAGAGGATTGAGGGACAGGATCTACCATCATTAGAGATAGACAGCCTAGTTTTTTTCATAGGAAATCATATCACATAAATTGAATCCGGTTATTTGAAGAGGTGACAGAGGATTGACCCAGGCAGGGGAGGAGGTGTTGTCAACATGGACTTTAGCAAGGCATTTGACCACATGCTAATGACATCCTCTAGAAGATTAGATCACATGAAATCCAGGGCGAGCTAGTCAATTGGAAACAAATTAGTTTGAAGGTAGGAAGGTAGGGTGGTAGTGGAGGGGTTATTTTTCTGATTGGAACCCTGTAACACATGAAGTACCAGAGGGATTTATTCACAAAATGCTGGAGTAACTCAGCAGGTCAGGCAGCATCTCGGGAGAGAAGGAATGGGTGACGTTTCGGGTCGAGACCCTTCTTCAGAAGAAGAAGGTCTGAAGAAGGGTCTCGACCCGAAACGTCACCCATTCCTTCTCTCCCGAGATGCTGCCTGACCTGCTGAGTTACTCCAGCATTTTGTGAATAAATCGATTTGTACCAGCATCTGCAGTTATTTTCTTATAAGTACCAGAGGGATGATTGTTAGGTCCACTGAGATTTGTCATCTTTATTAACGATTTGAAGAATGTAATTGGCATGTTTCTTAAGTTAGCAGAGATACCAGATTTGGTGGCACAGTGGACAGTGGAGGTTATCTAAGATTACAACAGGATCTAGATAAACTGTGGAAGTGGGTGGTGAAGTAGCCCTGTTGAAGATTACAAAGGGAGCAAATATGAGCAGAACGTTGAAGTTAATTATTTATATGGAATGGACAATTGGAATTTAAGTCTGGCAAACACAAAATATTTAAACCAGGGCAGGACTTGCATAGTAAATGGTAGGACCCCAAGAGCATTGCAGAACAGATTTAAAAGACATTTGAACAGGTATGTGGATATAAAAGGCTTAGAGGGATATGGCCAAATGCAGACAGGTGTAGAATGGGGCATCTTCGATAGCATAGACAAGTTGGGCTGAAGGGCCTGTTCCTGTGCAGTAGGGATACAGTTAAAGTGGCAACACTGGGAGGCAGGGTGGTGAAGGTGGTGTTTAGCAATGCTTGCCTTTATTGATCAGGTCACTGACTACAGGAATTGGGACATCATTTTAAAATCATATGTGCAGTTCTGGTCACCCAACTGTGGGATGGATGTCATTAAACTGAAAAGGGTGCAGAAAAGATTTGAGGATGTTACCCAGGACGGGAGGGCTTGAGCTACAAGGAGACTGGAAAGGCTAGGATGTATTTTTCCCCTGGAGTGTATGAGGGTGAGGGGTGATCTTATAGAGGTATATAACAACCATGACAATCACCACCGAAAAGGTGAATGGTGACAGTCTTCTTTCCGGGGTTGGAGAATCTAAAACAAGAGGACAGAGTTAAGGAGCTAGGGAAAAGATTTAAAAAGGGAACTGTGGGGCAATATTTTCCACACTGAGAGTGGTGGATGCGTGGAAAGTGTTGCCAGGGGAAGCTGTAGAGGCAGTAATAATTAAAGACTTTCAATAGATATTTGGACAAAAATTTGAGGCATCTGGGACAAACAAAGGCAAATGGAATCAGCTCAGGTAGACATCTTGGTTGGTATGGATGAGATGGGCTGAAGGGCCCGTTTCTGTGCTGTATATCTCTATTTATTGTTATCCTCCAGTTTCATATTTTAAATCTAGCCCACCTTGCTTACTTGTGCAACGCTAATTATATTAATTCAATTTATCCCCCCAACTGTGCCAAACATGAACCGTCTTTTACTCGAATGACGCAAGTTCCTTTTTCGCTCGCAAAAGATAAACATTAAAAACTTTGTCATATTTTTATTTGTATTCTGTAAATATAAACAAGTTTAATTGAGGTAAACATTCTATTTTCAAAAAGCAATGGAAACATGAATTACAGAGTGTGTATTTGATTAAGTAGTTCACGCAAGAGTGGAACGGGGAGCACAGAAAGTAGGTTTCATGGAACAAAAATGTCTTTAGACGCACCACTTCTCAGCAATCTCATTACAGAACTTTGCATTACAGAACTTCTGTAAAAAGGGAACTGAATTTGAACAAGCAAATGGTCAGAATGAGGTTGACTAAACTGCTAGCTAAGATTGAAAGGCTGCACAATTTTGCCAACATAGCACACATTCAGAGAATGTTTTGATTAGGTAAACCTTTGGAGTTACATGGTGAAGTGTCTTGTGTAATCATATTCAATGGTTGGAATGACTGCCTGAACAAACTTCAAAAAGATAAGAAGGTACCTGAAAAACAATGTTAAGGAAATATCATTGACGACCAATACAATTAATAATTGCACTATTTCTTTTGTTTTAGTTGTAAACGAGACCAAGTGGATCCGTTGGGCCCAAACCTCTCCTGCATTGGTGCAGCACCCTCTCCTCCCCCCTCCCCTCCCCCCTTCTCCGGAGTCCCCCGGTTCCCCTTCCCTCTCTCCCGCCTCCATCCCCCCTTAGCCTCCCTCCTCTCCCTCCCTCCACCTCCCTCCCTCCCATCCCCTTCCTCCCTAGGAGAAAGATTTTAACTTTAAAATGTGAATAACTTTTAAAATATAACACCAATTTCAATGAAACTTCTTCCATTAGCACCAAAGGGATGACGGTGAGTAAGGTGGGCCTAAAATTGACACGCTATCTTGTACCGATTTGGCTGTAGTTCAGGAACAAACAAACAAACGAGAGTTTTAGCATATAGATACCTGAAACATTCCTTCAACCTCGGGAAGATATCCAAACATCCAGAATAGTTTAACTATTTTTAGTTGGTGACTGCCTCAAACATTTTCCGGATGGAATTGAAAATACAGGCAAAACAAATTTAGTTTGAAGGAGAACTATACATTGCCAGATAACTCAAAATGTTAAAATATGCTCGAACCTTTAATGGCCCCCTGTCATTCTCTTGTGTACAATGACGTCTTTTAAAAGACATTTGGACAGATATATGGATAGGAAGTATTTAAAGGGCACTAGGCCAAATGCAGTCAAGGGACTAGTCCAGTA
Organism: Rhinoraja longicauda; assembly: GCF_053455715.1. Lineage (NCBI taxonomy): Eukaryota > Metazoa > Chordata > Chondrichthyes > Rajiformes > Arhynchobatidae > Rhinoraja > Rhinoraja longicauda. The sequence goes on along the minus strand of NC_135964.1, from coordinate 25,367,068 downwards.
TGTCAATTAGATTGTCCTAGACTATGTAGGCCAAAGAGCTTATTTTCATGCTCCACGACTCCACTTAAATAAAAAGATTTTAATGCATTGATGGAGCAGACATTTTACAATGTGTATATCCTGCCTAATACAGTTTGCTAAGAGCACTCTTAAACCATGATGTCAATGTACAATTAAGTAACAGTGATCTTAATGTTATTTTTCAACCTTCACATCTCCTGCCCTAGCGTCTTTCTGCCTGATTCTCGGTTTCAGAGGCATAACTGGCCTACCAATAGACAATAGACAATAGGTGCAGGAGTAGGCCATTCAGCCCTTCGAGCCAGCACCGCCATTCAATGCGATCATGGCTGATCACTCTCAATCAGTACCCCGTTCCTGCCTTCTCCCCATACCCCCTCACTTGAAAATCCAATGCAATTACAGTATAGCTTTGATTTCCAATTCTGTTTACAGCAAACATTCAGGGGCGACATAGTGGCGAAGCAGTCGAGTTGCTGCCTTATAGCGCCAGGGACCCAGGTTCAATCCTGACTACGGGTGCTGTCTGTATGGGGTTTGTACATTTTTCCTGTGACCGTGTACGTTTTCACCAGGACTCGGTGGGCTGAAATTCCTGTTTCCGCGCTGTGTCTCGAAAGTCTAAATTATGGTGATGACCTTTTGAAAGTATGCAAATTTTAACTAAGCGGCATTTAAAAAGGTTTGTGCAGCATGTTTTGTATATGTTCCTGTAAGGATGTGTTTCTCCTTTGAATCGGCCCTTTAGCCAGACTGCTAATACTCAGATGGACAACTTCAAGCACACAAGTCCAGATCCTGTGCATTCTCAGCCTTTACAGTCAGGTGTACAACCTTTACACCTCCCAAAGTCCAGAGATCTTAATGTGTAGGAAGGAACTGCAATGCTGATTTATACCGAAGATAGACAGGAAATGCTGGAGTAACGGTCAGGCAGCATCTCTGGAGAAAGGGAATAGGTGGCGTTTTGGGTCGGGACCCTTCTTCAGACTGGGGTTCCGATCCGAAAAGTCACCTATTCCTTTTCTCCAAAGATGCTGCCTGACCCATTGTTGCTCCAGCATTTCGTGTCTATCCAGTGAGCTTAACACAGGATGACAAATACAAGTTTGAAGAAAATATAAAGGCACTGCTGTCGGTGACTGACTAAAATAGAACAAATTGTCAGTGGATTACCTGCTCTAGGTTCCAGTGAAGGCCACCTTTACCTTTAGCAACACAGCATTACAGGCGGCCTAAAGATGGATCTATTTCTCTCCGCAGATACTGTTTGACCCACGAGTTCCTCCAGTAGTTTGTTTTTTTGCTGAGGATTAGAGTTGCCTCAAATCAAGTGAGAAAAATTCCAGTACTTTTTTAAAATAGAATCAAGGAGCCATGCAGCATGGAACCAGGCCATTCAGCCCAACTCGTCCAAGATGCCCCATCTACGCTGGTTTCATTTGCCAGCATTTAGCCCATATCTTCCAAAATCTTTGCTATCCATATACCTATCCAAATATTTGTTAAAATATTATCGTACCTGCCTCAACTACCTCCTCTGGCAGGTACAATAACATAACTGTCTCCTGACAGTTATTTCCTGTCCAGAGAGCCAAAAGATGTAGCCAAACTCAGTAGAGCCTGAGAGAATTACAGCTCTGTCAGTCTGAAGAAGGGTCTCGACCCGAAACGTCACCCATTCCTTCTCTCCCGAGATGCTGCCTGACCTGCTGAGTTACTCCAGCATTTTGTGAATAAACACCTTCGATTTGTACCAGCATCTGCAGTTATTTTCTTATAGAATTACAGTTACCTGGTTTAGAAATTGGATTACAAAACATCTAAAATGTGTTTTATTTCTAAATTTCAATAGTAGTTGCCCCATCTCAAAGTTTACTTGGTAGTGCATTCCAGGCACCTACACTCACTGTGTCTGTGTGGAGTTTGCACTTTCTCCCTGGTTGGTTTCTTCCGAGTGCTCTGGTTTCCTCTCACATCCCAAAGGCGTGTGGGGTTGTAGACAGAATTGGCCTCGGTAAATTGCCCGTGATGTGCAGTGGATGAGAAAGTGGGATAACAGAACTAGTGTGAATGGGTGATCAATGGTTGGCATGGACTCAATGGGCTGTAGGGCCTGTGTCCATGCTGTATCTTTGAATCAATAAGCATTGCTCCAGCAGTTACAATGAATAGCATACCGATTGCAGTTCTGCATAGTTTAAACACAGGCCCTCAGTGGGCAGTGTGCAGTCAGGGCAAGTTGATTGGACATATGATGAGTTACATCACTGGTGGAGTTGGGAGGGCCGACTTTGCAACCACATCCTGTGGAAATGACAAATAGCAAAAAAAACTGGAAGTATGAAATAGAATTAGAAAATGGTGAAACGCTGTCCAGTCAGCGGAGACAGTGGCATCTGTGGAGACAGTGACTGAGTTAATTTATTACCAAGACGAGTAAAGGGAGAAGACAAGTATGTTTTAAGTTGCAGAGAAAGGGGAAGAGTGGAGTAAAGGGAATGTCTGTGTTAGAGATTAGGATAATACAGATGAAACACTCAGTGCCATCATAGAGAGGGTGGTGACAGCCTGTTGATCAGTCGATCTGTCTGAAGGTGTATATGGAGAGAGATGATTCGAACAAAGAGAAGGGAAAACTCAAGCTGGAATATAAGGTAGGTTCACCACAATTGCCGGAAGCCCAAAACAAAACAATGCTCAAGCAAGTCTAACAACTGAGAAAAAAAGACTGACACATTAAAACTGCCTGTTTCTAACACACGCAGGAAAGGCTGATTATCTCAATTGCTGAATTGAATATTGCAATCTCAACATGTAGTTCCTACAATTTCCTTTTCACCTCTAGCCTTCACCAGAGTCCTAGTCATAAAGTCATACAGGGTGGAAACAGGCCCTTCAGCCCAACTTGCACATACCAACCAACATGTCCCATCTACATTAGTCCTACCCCCCTGCGTTTGGCCCATATCCCTCTAAACCTGTCCTATCTATGTACTACCCGTGTACATTTACTCCACCTATTTGCCAATCTCCCCCCCCCCCCCTTCACCTGTATTCACCTATCACTTGGCTGGGCTTTGGCCCACCCCCACTTCTCTTTCCAACTTTCTCTCCCCCCTTCCAATTGGTTTGAAGTGTCCCAACCTGAAACATCGCCTGTACATTCCCTCCCCAAATGCTGCCTGATGCGCCGGGTCCCCCAGCACTTTGCGTTATGCTATTTTCGACATTCCAGGTTTGTAGGTTAATTGGCTTCAGCAAGAATTGTAAAATTGTCCCTGGTGTGTAGGATAGTGCTGGTGTATGGGGATCACTGGTTGATGGGTCAAAGGGCCTGTTTCTGTGCTGTATCTCTAAAACTAAAAAGACAGCTGGCAGCTTTGAACAAGGGAATGGATTGAAAAAAAAAGTCTTGAACATTGCTCTTAATCTTTTAAGAGATTATCAGGTCAAGCTCTATAATTCTACCATTTTCCCTCACAACTTCCCACATCCATTAGACTGCTGCAAATACTCTAATCCCTCTCCTTCCAACCTTGATTGACATTTCACAACATAAATTACATATCAGAAGTTGTAATTATCTTTCATGTGCTAGAATTTTCAGGCAATTTGGGCATGTTTCCATTTCCAGCAACACTTTGATCATTTTTTCAAGTCTGGTAATATGGGAAGAGTGAAATAGTTTAAGACTAGCTGAAGTTACCACTTAGACTCCATAGCTGCTGCCTTCTGCACGTGTGATGGTGGTAGGCGTTAATTCAGCAAGCTCAAATCAGACTTGAGGCAATAGACAATAGGTGCAGGAGTAGGCCATTCGCCCCATTGAGCCAGCACCACCATTCAATATGATCATGGCTGATCATTCTCTTTCAAACAGTAGTTGAAGTTGATACTCGAGAAAAGTAGTTGATGGGAAACTTTCAAAAACACTAGATCCACTAATAATCAAAATGAATCAAAATCATAATCAATTCAAGGATACATGTGTACACCAAGTTCACCTCCGCCTTCTGCAACTGTTTCAATTATTTTTTTCATGACCTCTGCGTGTCTGCAATGTAAGAAACAGGTTGCCTTTAAACTGCATTGTATACCGTGCAGACCAGAGTACATGCAAGAAATAGCTCAGAACTCATTTTAAATTGTTACATTCATTTGTGAGTGGAGGAAAAATCTATTATACTATGAACAGAAACCTGGTTGCAAACTGAGCAGGAATAAGAAATGCGTGTAAGATGGAACTGCAGATGCTGGTTTACACTGAAGGTAGATGAAAATGCTAATTTCATACCCTCTCATTAGCGTAAATACTTCTTCAACTGTCCATTTTGTTACGAGCAGATATTTTATTAATTACCTGTATTTAATCTGAACAAATTTCAATTAATCCTTAATTTGAAAACCACGTACCTGCAGGGATGAACCGAACACATTGAAGGTGGAGGTAAGTGGGGATGATTTTCAATTGTCACTGTCTTTTTGACATGATCCTGGCTAATGTCCTCATACATTTCTTCAACAGTCAGTGGGAGTCGTTGCTGGAAGTAAAAGATGCCCAAGTAAAGGAAATACTAAAATGATCATATGTAGCTTTAAATGCATAATTTTTCTTCTCGAGGATGATCATATTGAAAACAACAAATTTGGTATATTCTTCATTTCAGTTATATCTCCAGAATAAAATCAATAATATTTGGGAAAAAGGCTCAGTGAAGGGGTGGTAATCTTGCATAGAACATAGATCAATATAGCACAAGAATAGCGCCCTTTGGTTTATAATTTAATTGGTTGGAGGATAATTGGCTTTAGTAAAGATTGTAAATTGTCCCTAGTGTGTAGGATAATGCTAGTGTACGGGGATTTCAGGTCAGTGCGGACTCAGTGGGCTGTAGGGCCTATTTCTGCACAATATCTCTAAACTAAACACTGTTGTAAGTGCCTTCACCACCACCCCTGGCAGCATGTTCCAGGCATATATCCCTCTGCAAAAAACCTTACCACGCACATCTTTTACAGAAAGCAAAACCAATTAGTACTCATTTATTTACCTCATCATAGCCAAATAACCAAAGTCTTGGTGTCTGGTAATACTTGTCGTACGTTATGTATAGATCATAGGTTCTAGTTTGAAGAATTCCATCTTCCCCAGCAGAATCTGCTTTCGGCTTGGTCACCTCTACAATCTTACTGGTATCCAGGGTTGCCTGATGTAAAAACGTAGTTTAAAAATATATCACGTTTCAATCATTCATCAAAATAAGCTCCACTGCAGCATTTAAGTAAAATCTGGCTTTCTCTTGCCTAATTTCCATTTTCTTAATCTTTACAATTGTGAATAACTTCCTTCATCAGAAATCTATAAAATAAAAAACTCATCTAAAGATACTCAAGGAACTAGTTGACACAAATAATGGATCACTGATCACTCAGAGAGTCATAGATTCGTACAGTGTGGAAACAGGCCCATCGGCCCAACTTGCCCACACTGACCAACGTCCATCTTCACTAGTCACACCTGCCTGCGTTTCGCCCATGTCCCCCTAAACCTGTCCTATCCATGTACAGTGCCCTCCAGAATGTTTGGGACAAAGACCCATCATTTATTTATTTGCCTCTGTACTCCACAATTTGAGATTTGTAATAGAAAAAAATCACATGGGGTTAAAGTGCAAATTGGCAGATTTTAATAAAAGCTATTTTTATACATTTTGGTTTACCATGTAGAAATTACAGCAGTGTTTATACGTCTCCCCATTTCAGGGCACCATTATGTTTGGGACACAGCAATGTCATGTAAAGAAAGTAGTCATGTTTAGTATTTTAGGAAAATAACTGCAGATGATGGTACAAATCGAAGGTATCACAAAATGCTGGAGTAACTCAGCAGGTCAGGCAGCATCTCAGGAGAGAAGGAATGGGTGACGTTTCGGGTCAAGACCCTCCTTCAGACTTTTTCAGTATTTTGTTGCATATCCTTTGCATGCAATGACTGCTTGAAGTCTGCGATTCATGGACATCACCAGTCGCTGGGTATCTTCTCCAGTGATGCTCTGCCGGGCCTGTATTGCAGTCATCCATAGCTTATGCTTGTTTTGGGGGCTAGTCCCCTTCAGTTTTCTCTTCAGCATATAAAAAGCATGCCCAATTGGGTTCAGATCGGGTGATTGACCATTTTTTAGCTTTGAAAAACTCCTTTGTTGCTTTAGCAGTATGTTTGGGATCACTGTCTTGCTGTAGAATGAACTGCCGGCCAATGAGTTTTGAGGCATTTGTTTGAACTTGGGCAGATAGGATGTGTCTCTCCACTTCAGAATTCATTATGCTACGACCATCAGCAGTTATATCATCAACGAAGATAAGTGAGCCAGTACCTTCAGCACCCATACATGCCCAGGCCATAATACCCCCACCACCGTGTTTCACAGATGAGGTAGTATGCTTTGGATCTTGGGCAGTTCCTTCTCTCCTCCATACTTTTCTCTTGCCATCACTCTGATATAAGTTAATCATCTCATCTGTCCACAATACCTTTTTCCAGAACTGTGGTTGCTCTTTTAAGTACTCTTGGCAAACTGTAACCTGGCCATCCTATTTTTTTGCAGCTTACCAGTGGTTTGCATCTTGCAGTGTAGCCTCTGTATTTCTGTTCATGAAGTCTTCTGCAGACAGTGGTCATTGACAAATCTACACCCGACTCCTGAAGAGTGTTTCTGATCTGTCGGACAGCTGTTTGGGGATTTTTCTTTATTATAGAGAGAATTCTTCTGTCATCAGCTGTGGAGATCTTCCTTGGCCTGCCAGTTCCTTTGTGATTAGTAAGCTCACCAGTGCTTGCTTTCTTCTTAATGATGTTCCAAACAGTTGATTTTGGTAAGCCTAAGGTTTGACTGATGTCTCTAACAGTTTTATTCTTGTTTCTCAGTCTCATAATGGCTTCTTTGACTTTCATTGGCACAACTTTGGTCCTCATGTTGATAAAAAGCAATAAAAGTTTCCAAAGGTGATGGAAAGACTGGAGGAAAGACCAGGTGCTGAGAGCTCTCTTATACCTGCATTAAGGAGGCAATTAAACACACCTGAGCAATGACAAACACCCGTGAAGCCATGTGTCCCAAAGTTATGGTGCCCTGAAATGGGGGGACTATGTATAAACACAGCTATAATTTCTACATGGTGAAACCAAAATGTATAAAAATGACCTTTATTAAAATCTGACAATGTGCACTTTAACCACATGTGATTTTTTTCTATTACAAATCTCAAATTGTGGAGTACAGAGGCAAATAAATAAATGATGGGTCTTTGTCCCAAACATCATGGAGGGCACTGTACCTGTCTAAATGTTCCTTAATCGCTACAATAGTACCTCAACTAACTCCTCTGGCTGCTCGTTCCATACACCCACCACTCCTTGTGTGAAAAAGTTCATTCATTCATGTTCATTAATTATGTTATTTAAAAACCTATTGTTATATTTTCCAAGCTGCATATTGAAGCATTGTACGCAGTTCAAATTGTCTAGAAAAAAAACCCAAGAAACCAAAATTTAAAAAAAACTATCTGGAATGTAGAAACAAAGAACTGCAGATGCAGGTTTATACCAAAGATAGTATACAATTTGCTGGAGTAACCCAGCAGGTCAGGCAGCATATCTGGGGGAAAAGGATGGATGACATTTTGGGTCGGGACCCTTTGTCAGAACTATAAAATCTTTATACTTCTACGATGGGCTGTGTTTTCTGGAGATTCACCATAGCTGTCAGCATTGACAGAGTTTTCTTATCAGGAGGCAGGCAAACAGGTGCCTTTGCACCTCGTGGCTCTCCACATCTCAGATGGACACAAAAAGCTGGAGTAACAGGCAGCATCTCTGGAGAGAAGGAATGGGTGAGGTTTCGGGACAAGACAGACAAAGAGAAATGCTGCCTGTCCCGCTAAGTTACTCCAGCATTTTGTGTCTGTCTTCGGTGTAAAGCAGCATCTGCAGTTCCTTCCTCCACATATCTCAGCATGGCTGCAGGATCTCCCAGCTCTTGCATCAGTGACCAGCCACTGCTCTCCTTGGTTGTAGCTGGGCTGATTATTTCTATTTTTAAGCATTCATTTTTATTAGCAGCTGATTTGCATTCCCAATGGTCTGGAGAATGACAGCAGCCTTGGTGACACCTGGGTCCCCTCCTCCACTTCACCAGCAACCCAGCTGAAGGACAGAATGCATGAACATTTATACATGACTGATCTTCTGTGCATCTCTGCAGGGACTTGAAAGTTAAAAAAGTTACAAATGATGTTTATCAAGAGAACATTTTTTTAAGTCTGGCAGTGAGGTTAAAAGGTATATGAGCAGATTTATTATTGTCATGTGTATCAAGGTACAGTGAAAAGCTTTGTGTTGCATGCTATCTAAACGGACCAGATAATACTATACATAAATTCAATCAAGTCAACTTCAAGTACAATAGGTGGAGCAAAGGGGAAGGTATAGAGCGCAGAATATAGTTCTTGGCATTGTTGTGCATCAGTTCCAAAGTCCACTGTCCGCAATGGGGTAGAGGTGAATCCGACACGACCCTAGCTAAAGGAAGGACCATTCAGAAGCCAGATAACGGAGGAGAAGCAGCTGTTCGTGAGTCTGGTGGTGCGCGCTTTCAAGCTTCTGTACCTTGTGCCAGATGGCAGTGAGGAGAAGGCGAAATAGCCTGGCTGGGACAGGTCTTTGATTAAGTTGGCTGCTTTTCAGAGGCAGAGTAAAGTGTAGATGGAGTCAACCCGTGTGTAGGGTAGAAAAAGGCAGAAAGAAACAGAGCATTGGTGGAGTGTTGGCACGGTGCCAACGGAACAGCCAGGACTTCTCATCAGCAGCAAGCCCGAGGGCAGGGACTTGACAGCTGACAAGGCCGTCCACGTGATCAGCAAGTACAGCCTTGCAGTAAACATAGAAAATAGGTGCAGGAGGAGGCCATTTGGCCCTTCTACCCAGCTCCGCCATTCATTGTGATCATGGCTGATCATCCACAATCAGTAACCTGTGCCTGCCTTCTCCCCATATCTCTTGATTCCACTACTCCTAGAGCTCTATCTAACTCTCTTTTAAATTCATCCAGTGAATTGTCCTCTACTGCCTTTTGTGGCAGAGAATTCCACAAATTCACAACTCTCTGGGCGAAAACATTTTTTCTCATCTCAGTTTTAAATGGTCTCCCCTTTAATCTTAGACTGTGGCCCCTGGTTCCCCCAACATTGGAAACATTTTTCCTGCATCAAGCTTTATCCAGTCATTTTATAATTTTAAACGTAGATTGCACGTTGAGAAACACGATCACAAGCACGCTGAGAAACAGTACACTCCTGAAAGCATGCTTCAACAGTCTCAGGTTACTGGTCATCAGGAGCCGATAACATGGCAAGAAACATTCTTCCAACACAAGCAAACCTGACCTTTAAGTCAAGTCTTTAAAATGACAGAGGCGTTAAAACCTGTCAGATTGTTTATTAGAGCCATAAATAAAAGTATGGATGACTGAGAGCAAGATAGAGTGGAACAGTAAGGTTTGTCCGAGATAAGCAAACAGTTACGATTTATTTGGTTGTCTATCAATTTTAAGCTACCGATATAGGTATTAAAGGAAGGAAAATTTAACAGACTGGTGATATGAGCCTTCACAAAAGGACACAAGTGCTGGAGTAACTCAGTGGGTCAGGCAGCATTTCTGGAGAACATGGGTAGGTGTTGTTTCAGGTTGCCCATCAATAAAAGGGCACGAAGTGCTGGAGTAACTCAGCAGTTCGGGCAGCATCTCTGAAGAACACGATAGGTTACCTCGGGTCGAGACCCTTCTTCAGTTCTTCAGACTGATTGTGGTGAGGGGGGGAGCAAGGAGGGAAGAAAGCTGGGCGAGAGGAAAGGCAGGACAAAGCGTGGTAGATAATAGCCTTCACAATCCTTAGTTTGTGGGAGAAAATAAAAATCCCAGCCTTCCCATAAAATGATTGCCTCATTCGGTGCATATTGACCTGTGCTGCCAGCTGCGTTCATTATGCAATATTTGAGCAAGAGGAGGAAGTTAAGAGCAATAGTTGAACTAAATCTTCATGTTGTAATCCACGATGATTTTAAGGGGAGAAGTTTTTTAGGTTGGAATATGGTGGCAAACAGCAACAATTCCAGGCCATTAATATCAGGTAGTTTGGGACATCAGAGAGTCCAGAGACAGAGCACAAACTCAAAGCCTATAAGTTTTGTTTTTAAAGAGAAGTACAGCATGGGCAGCCTTTGGCCACTGATTTACACTAATCTATTATAGAAACAAAGAACTGCAGATGCTGGTTTATATCAAAGGTAGACACAAAGTGCTGGAGTAACTCAACAGGTCAGGCAGCATGTCTGGAGAAAAAGGATGGGTGACGTTTCAGGTTAGTAGTTGAAAGCTTGGGATTTGAAGAAGGGTCCCAACCCCAAAATGTCACCCGTCCTGTTTCTCCAGAGATGCTGCCTGACACGCTGAGTTACTCCAGCATTTTGTGCCCAGCTTTGCACTGATTTATTCATCAATTCCTCCCAGATTCTACCACTCACCTATACATTGGGGGCAATTTACAGATGCCAATTAACCTCTTTGGGACATTGGGAGCAATTTACAGAGGCCAATTAACCTCTTTGGTATATTGGGGGAAAGCAGATCATCCGGTGGAAACCCACGCTGTCAGAGGGAATGTGCAAACTCCACACGGACTGCACCCGAGGTGAGATGTAACCCGGCTCTCTGGTGCTATGAGGCGGCGGCTCTACCGAGCTGGCCGTTTATTCTTTTTATACTCAATTGCTAATACCAAGCAAATGCTCCGTGAACGCGGATGAAGAGCAAACTCATTCTTTTGGCTGAGTGTGAATAGCAGTGAGCAGTGCTTTCCTTGTGATGGTACGTGGCGATAGGGTGTACTGGCATCTCTAAAAACCAAATCATGATTGTGCTTTCAGGCCATGTGACGTGTACCTTTCTGTATGTAGAAAAGGGCACTGGCCGCAAGAGAGAAGTGTATGGTGATTTATAGATTTCTAAATTAATTGCATCCAACCTTAATTTGTTATAAACATCAGGCATATTGAAAGGTATTCAAATGCCAGCAGTTTCCCAGTCAGCAATATCTAGTCAGGCCATTTTGTCATCCATCTGCAGAAGAGCCCCAGCCCAAAACATCACCTATCCATGTTCTCCAGAAATGCTGCCTGACCCATTGAGTTACTCCAGCACTTAACGTCCTGTTTTTACCAGATGTCAAAATTTGTTTCAGTCACTTTGTAGAGGGGCTTGTTCTGGCTTACCCCCATATCCAGTGATGGGATAGGCCAGAACAAGCCGTGCTCTATTGTGGTCGAGGCAGACGTGGATTGCATATTGACAACGGAGATCTGGAAAAGGGCAGTCCTTCAATGGCATATGGCAGCTGCAAGTCCAGCCAGCTTACCATGGGCAACAAGCTCTGGCCCTACTATGGATGTTGCCGACTATTAACTATTGCAAATATAGATATTGTGATTATTAACGGCACAGTGGCGCAGTGGTAGATTTGCCCACTTTACAGCACCAGAGACCCGGATTCGATCCCAATTACGAATGCTGTCTGTACGGAGTTTGTACGTTCTCCCTGTGACTGCGTTCGGTTTTCTCCAGGTGCTCCAGTTTCCTTCCACACTCCAAAGATGTGTAGGTTTGTAGATTAATTGGCTTCTGTAAACTGTTCCTAGTGTGTAGGTTAAAACTAGTGTATGGGTAATTGCTGGTCGGCGTGAGTTCGGTGGGCTGAAAGGGCCAGTTTTCACGCTGTATGTCTAAACTAAACGCTAAAAAAGTTACTTTAAAAATATATACTCTGCAAAATATCGAAAGAATACACGAGAAATATGGCTGCAAATGCATAATTCAGAATAATTAACATGATACCATAATCAGAATTTGTGAACAGACTTTTAACTTGTGCACATCTTTAAGGTAAAAAAGCCAAGTTTCACATTTAACATAGGGTATACTGTGGATGCTTAATTCAGATAACATTGGGGATAAAGTAACAGTGGAGAACTTATTTGTCCTTGTGCTTGCCATATTGGGTACTGTGTACAAGAGTGTTTTATTGTCATATGTCCCAAAACAGAACAATGAGATTCTAACTTGCAGGTGGACAGGAGGCAGGGACACTCCCAAGTCAATTCATCTAATATGCTGCCTGAACCGCTGAGTTACTCCAGGACTTGGTGTCTTTTTTTGAACACCAGCAAATAGCCCTCCAGCTATGCCGACTTTGAAGAAGTTCTCCTCCTCTCTCTGACGGGAGTTCCATGAGACCCTCCCTCACTGCTCCCCCTCTGTGATTCCTGCTGCTCTCCTGTGTGAAGAGGGATCTGGACCCAAAGAATGTAATCTATCCGTGTTCTTCAGAGATGCTGCCTGACCCACTGAGTTACTCTAGCACACACTTTTTTTTGCAAGCCAGCATCTGCAGTTCCTTGTTTCTACATCCAATTTGCTTCCTCTGTCATCTGTTTCTTTCCTGCTTCATTTTCATTGATGTCATGGATTATGATACCACATATTCTGGTACTGCTTAGAAAATCTGATTTTTACAATTGTTTTAAGACTTTTTTTCTTAAACACTCAAGGCAAACTCAAATTTCACACATTAATTATCGATGAGAACAAATTTAAAATGTGTAGTCTTTTGTTGACTGGATAACACAGCACAACATAGCTTTCTACTGTACCTCGGTATTTTAGATTTAGAGATATCTCGGTATGTGTGGCAATGATAAACTTACATCATCTGCATCATCCAACATCCCACTCTCTTCATAGGCTGCAAGAAAGGAAATATATAATCACATCAATATATTGCCATCCGTGTAGTGGCTGTGTGCACAGAATAAAAAGCCGTTAGATTTTCTAATACAGTAATGAGAAGTTCATCTTGATCTACCTTCACTATTCAGCCACCTGCTCCAATTCCAAATACATTGAAATCGGAAGCTTTATGTACGGAATAAAATTGACTGTTTAATGTGGTGAGGAATTAATGACAATGCACAAACTATAAACTGCAGGAGGCCAGTGGGGTTTTTTTTGTACTTAAATCAACCAAAGCAACAAGAAGCAAAGCAGAAGTGGCCATAAAGGGACCAAGAATAGAATTCAATGATGGTAATAAGTAGTCCATCCAAGTACCACCCACACAATCGATAGATAAAATCAATATGTATTCAAACATGAAATTAAGCTCATTGCGTTTAGCTAATGAACCCCAATACTGGTGGCAAATAAATAAGGAAAAAAAACTGATCAAGAGTGGGCAAAAACATGGCAAGTGAATTTGAGCGGAGTAATGGTCAACCTTCCATGTCAGCCGCATCCCCTTCATCTTCATCTTCCTCGTTATCATCCGCACAAGCAGCGCTGCTTCCTATACACTTGTTGTCCTTGCTTTCTAAAGTTATCTCTGTTATAGATTCCGTCACGTCAGCAACACCTGCCAAATGGAAAGAAAATGTAGTGAAGACAGACAATCATAGTTCTCTTTAGACTTTAGAGATACAGCGTGGAAACAGGCACTTTGGTCCACCAAGTCCGTGCCGACCAGCGATCATCCCGTACGCTACACACTAGGGAGAATTTTCCATTTTTACTGGCCAATGAACCTATAAACCTGTAAATCTTTAGAGTGCGGGAGGAAACCGGAGCACCTGGAGAAAACCCACGCAGTCATAGGGAGAACGTACAACTCCATACAGACAGCACCCATAGTAGGATCAAACCCAAGTCTTTGGCGCTGTACGGCAGCAACTCTACCACTGCGCCACTGTCCCAAAAATACTTATCTCCTGAAGATTTGCACTTCTGAATAGGTTCCAGCAACATGGAAAACCACAAATGTAATGTCATTATTTAAGAAAAGAGAGAAAATGGAAGCAGGAAACTATTAGCTAGTTATCCTAACATCTGTTATTGGAGAAATGCAAGGGTGCCATTATTAAAGATGGAATAACAGGAAGTTCAGAAAATTGTAATACAATTAAGCAGAGACACTTTGGTTTAATAAAAGCAAAATAGTGTTTGACAATTTTATTTACATTGTTTGAGGATGCAACTAGGTTAGAAAAAGGGAAGATATGCAGGCATTGGAGAGGGTGAAGAAGAGATTACCAGAATGCTTCCTGCATAGCACTCTCAAAAAGGAGAGGTTGGACAAATATGGATTGTAGTCTCTGAAATGTTGGAGGTTGAGTGATGATCTGATAGAAGTATTTTAAATTATGAAAATTAAAAAATGTAAAAAACCAATAGCTGTTTAGAAGCATAGATAAATAGGTGTAGGTGTAGGTGTAGGCCTTCGGGCCAGCACCGCCATTCAATATGATCATGGCTGATCATCTAAAATCAGTACCCCGTTCCTGCTCTTTCCCCCATATCCCTTAATTCTTTTAGCCCGAAGAGCTAAATCTAACTCTCTTTTGAAAACATCCAGTCAATTGGCCTCCATTGCCTGTGGCAGGGACTTCCACAGATTCACAATTCTCTGGGTGAAAAGTTTTTCTTCATCTCAGTCCTAAATGGCCCACTTTACCAATTCCTCTCTACCACCTCCCTCCCAATTTATGTTTAGTTTATCATTGCCACACATACCGAGATATCTCTAAATCTAAAATACCGAGGTGCAGTAGAAAGCTATGTTGTGCTGTGTTATCCAGTCAACAAAAGACTACACATGATTACAATCAAGCCGTCCACAGTGTCCAGATACAGGATAAAGGGAATAACGTTTAGTACAAGATAAAGTACAGTAAAGTTCGATTAAAGACAGTCCGAGATCTCCAATGAGGTAGATGGTAGCTCAGGACTGCGGTGATAGGACAGTTCAGTTGCTGATAACAACTGGGAAGAAACTGTCCCTGAATCTGGAGGTGTGCGTTTTCATACTTCGTACCGCCAACAGTATAAAAGCGCAATCATCTTTATGTTCCAAAATAAATCATTCCAACTGTGAATGAGTCAGAATTTAAGTGCACAAATAAATAGTGGCATGATAGCAATTCCTTCCTATGTTGTCATGCCCTCTAGCGATACCTGAATTGTGGTATGTGTCTACCCATCCGCCATCCCCATCATCTTCTTCAATGACTGCCTCAAATTCATCGGAGTATTCCATCTGTTTGCAGCGCTTATAGCAGGGAACTGAAGGAAATCAGAGAAAAACTATTACCAAATTAGTACAATAAGCAGAAAATAATCCAGTGCTGGAAGAATTCAGCAGGTCAGGCAGCATCTGCAGAGGGAATAGAAAGACGATGTTTTGGGTCGGCACCCTTCTTCAGACTCAGTGACCCGCTGAGATCCTCCAGCACTGTTTTTTGCTCAAGATTCCAACTTCTGCAGTCTCTTGTGACTGCAACAGGCATTACTACTTAGTAAAAATGTCACTTGTTTTTAAACGTTCATTGTTCTCCAATATTAGGCTTTTAAAATTGTTTGGTAAGTGAACTGAAATCTGGAATAACAGGAACCAAGTGTCACACAAAATTTTAAATTACATGGAAACAAGAATTCAAAATTATGTATTTTGGCTAAGGAAAACATAACTAATTCTGTTAGAAATTATCCTACCATTTCTCGTTAGCAGAAATTGCTTTTCCTTGGGCAAGTAGGCTTTGACTTTGGTGTCCTCGCCTGTTCCCCTAAAAATGCAAGATAAATTGATGTGCATTGTCATTTAAAATGCCACTCTACATTAACAGCATAAGACAAAAAAGGACACAGTGCTGGAATAACTCAGCTGGTCAGTCAGCATCTCTGGAGAACATGGATTGATGACATTTCTTAATCCAGCACTTTGCGTCTTTCAGTCCAAAGGGTATTATAATAATAATAATATAATAATAATAAACATTTATTTTTTATAGCGCTTTTCCAAATGCTCAAAGACGCTTTACA
Source organism: Rhinoraja longicauda (assembly GCF_053455715.1). Classification (NCBI taxonomy): domain Eukaryota; kingdom Metazoa; phylum Chordata; class Chondrichthyes; order Rajiformes; family Arhynchobatidae; genus Rhinoraja; species Rhinoraja longicauda. The sequence goes on along the minus strand of NC_135964.1, from coordinate 25,351,067 downwards.
AAAACAGTCAAGACATAAAAACAAACAGACAAACTATCCTGACGGAGAAGCGGCGAACAAATAGCGCCAGCGTCCTCTCACGTCAGGGTCCGGCAGTAGACAATAAAGAACACAAGACACACAATTACAATTTTTAACACAAACCAGCCATCACAGTGATTGCTCCAGGCACACCCTCACTGTGATGGAAGGCAAAGAAAAGTCTTATCTCCTCCTCATTCTTCTCCCGTGGTGCCACGAGGCGATCGAGGCTCCCGACTTTTGAAGCCCCCACCGGGCGATGGAAAGTCCCAGGGCCGAGCCGAGCAGGCCGATGAAGGTCCTGAGTCCCCACCGGGCGATGGAAAGTGCCGCAGCCAGGCCGCGGTTTTGGTGATGTATTGACCCAAAACATCACCTATTCCTTTCCTCTAGCTGCCTGACGTGCTGAGTTACTCCAGCATTTTGTGTTTATCTACGGTGTAAACCAGCATTTGCAGTTCCTTCCTACACCTGAAAAATTAGTATAGAATCACTGCCTTTCTTGGATAAATGGGGGCAGATGAAACAATCGTGAGAAATGCAAGGAGTTACATTTTGGCAGTAATAATAAGAATAGATAATATAAACTGGAGGGCACTTCTAAAACAGGTAGAAGAACGGAAGAATCTTGGTTTGTGAGTTCAGAATTAATTGAGAGGGGTAGGTACTGAGGAAGTAGTTTCATAATTTACAAAAGTTTACAGAATCCTGGGATTGATAAGCAGGGACAAAGCAAGAACAAAGAGGACATAATAACCCTTTCCAAATAATCTATTTGTCATTATCAGGTGCCATACTGTAGAAAGATGTGAAGGCTTTAAGAGAGGGTGAAGCAAGGTTTAGCCATACGATTCCAGACCGGAGGAACTTTAGTTACGTAGAAAGATTGAAGAAAATGAGATTGTTCTCCTTGAGCAGAGGAGGTTGGAAAGATAGAGGCTTTTAAAATGACAACGGTCGTAGAAAGAGTATATACAAGGAAATTGCTACCATTGGCAGACGAGTCAAAAACTAGGAGACATAGAATAAAGTTGATTGGCAAGAGAATGAAAAGTGACATCAGGGGAATTAAAAAAAAATTGGAATGCACTACTAGGGTAGTGGTGGAGGCAGAGTCAAATGGAGCTTTTAAGGAGCTCGCTAAATATCTAAAATGAAAATAAAAGCAGGGTGCAGAGAGAGAGAGAGAGCAGTGAAATAGGGTGAATTGTCTTACTCTTCTGTACTCCGAGTATCGACTCTAAGGGCCCAATGCCCTCTGCATACTGCAACCCTATTGTAAATCAGAGCAGAACTAGGAAATGAGCGGCAAAGACACAAACAGAATCAGTCATACAGCGCGGAAACAGGCCCTTCGGTTCAACCTGCCCATGCCGACTAAGATGCCCCTTCTCAGCTAATCCCATTTGCCTGGAAAACTTGGCCCATATCCTAAACCTTTCCTATCCACACTTTAATCTTTACTTTAGAGATATATGGATCTCTTTAAGACAGACAGGGAAAATTAATTGAATAACAAAAAGCTGATTATTTAAATAAATGTAAATGAATCTGTGCATTGTACAAGACAGTATACATTGGGGAAACAAGGTGAGAAATGATTATTACAATATTAATAAAGAGCATGCTCTGGAGAAGGCATGGGGAACAAATCCTTTACACCACGTTTAACATCCTAAGATTCTAAAGGAGAGACATAGATTTAGTGAATGAGTAAGAGTAACTGTCCAAAATTCCTTAGACTCTGGAACATAATAATTTTGCTTAGCTAAGGAGAGGAAAGAGAAAGTACTGTAGACTAATGAATGAATGAATTAGCTTGGACAATAGCGAATCCATAAATAAGTGGTAAGAGTTCTTACATATTCATGATACTGCAAAGCAGGCATGGTTTTGTAAAAGATAAACCACCTTTATATAACATAAGGGTCTCTTAAAAATATGTAACTAGATGGGTGAATAAAGAGCCATAGTGATTGCTGCTTTTTGAAAATCCAGAAAAGCTGCCACAATGACCTTACACAATGACTTTATGTAAGGTCATTACATAGAGTACGGACTCATATAGTTGGAAAAAATATAGTAATGGATGAAGTATTGGTTAAAAGACAAAATCATATAGGAAAAAATAAATCATTTGCAGATCAGTATGTTGTCAATAAGGAGATTTCACATGAATTTGACCTGACCTCTTAGCTATGTGCAATCTATACTAATGTCTTATATGAAAAATCAGGAATGTGCAATTTCCAGTTTTGCTGACAATACAAAGTTAAGTGGGGAAGTTAGCTGTGAGGAGGATATAAAGAGTGCAAAGCGATATAGACAGCTTGGTGAATAGGCATAGAGCAGAAAGGGAAAATGAAGAAGCCATTCCATATGTTCTCGGAGCAGAATTAGGCCATTCAGCCCATCAAGTCTACTCCGCCATTCATCATTCAGTATATGTAGGAGTAAAAGCAAAATTGGGTATTTTATTGGCTGTTTTTCAGACTGGAGGCCTGTAATAAGTGGTGTGCCACACGGATTGGTGCTAATTCCACCGTTATTCATTATTTATATTAATGATTTGGACGTGAATGTAGATGATACGATTGGTAGGTTTAGGAATAACACCAAAATTGGTGGAATAGTGGAGAGTGAAGGAAGATATGTACAATTAAAATGGATCTTGATCAACTTGGCCAATAGGCAAAAGAATGACAGATGGCGTTTAATTTAGATAAATAGGTGTTGCAATTTAGTACAGCCAGCTAGGAAGGTAAATGGCAGGGCCTAGAAGAGTGTTTGTGCAACAAAGACACCTGCGGGTATATGATTCCACAAAAGTGGTGACACAAGTAGACAGGGTGACGAAGGCGGCATTCGGCATGTTTGCCTACATAAGGGAATGTCACGTTACAGCTGTGCAAGACATTGACATTGGTAAAGCCACATCTGGAGTACTGTGTAGAATTAGGGTTGCCCTGCCATAAAAAAGAATGTAATTGAACTGGAAACGATGCAAAAATGATTTAAGGATGTTAACGTGTCTAGAAAGTTTGAGTTAGAAGGACAAGCTGATATATATTTCCCTGGAGCAGAGAAGCCTGAGAGGAGACCTTATACTGAGGTTATATAATTATGACATTCACAGGTAAACTGAATAACCTAAAATACCCAAAAGAGTGCAAAATAATGAAATTTAGAGGACAGATGGGTACATGGATTAGAAAAGTTGAGGGATATGAGCCAGGTGCAGGCAAGGGGGACTAACACAGTTGGGCAACTTGGTCAGTGTGGATGAGTTAGCTGAATGGCCAGTTGCTGTGCTATATGATTCAATGACTTAATAATGAGAAACCCATAAATATTGGTAATAAGGAATCTGAGCACATTGGTACACAAAATATAGAAAATTAAGGCTGTAGAAACAATAGAGGTGCAAAATGATGACAGAACAACAAAGCTCCATCCAATGGGGAAAAAACTAAACAGTCTGGGACTCTTTTCTTTCAAATAAATGATCCCTAAACAATAAATTTAAAGGATTTTTTTCTTAGTGAAATGGCAATTAGAGTTATGAACAATCTCTACAAAGATAGAAACAAGGAACTGCAGATGCTGGTTTACCAAGGAAAGCCACAAAGTGCTGGTGTAACTCAGAAGATCAGGCAGCATCCTTGGAGAATATGGATAGGTGATGTTTTGGGTTGGGATCCGTCTTCAGAAGAATGGTCTGAGGAAGGGTCCCAACCTAAAACGTCACCTATCCATGTTCTCCCGGGATTCTGACTGACCCACCGATTTACTCCAGCATTGTGTGTTTTTCATTTACAAAGGATGATTGAGTTGGTGAGTATCGATGCATTTAAGAGGAAGTTTGATTAAAAAGCTGGGTGAAATGATGATGGGTTGATTAGATGGGAGATTAAGCATAAACATTAGAATGAAATTGTTGGGCGCTGCACTGTCTGTCTGGTTTCTGCGCTGACATGCTGACCAAATCTAAAATAATTGTATGTATAGATCTAGATTTCAGTTCTCAATTATTAATGTAAGTTTTCTCAATCCATTATTCACTTACCATTGCCAAGTGGGACAGTGATGGACCAGATGATCTCCTGCCGCCACAAACTGCAAAAACAAAGAGGATACTTGCTAAAATTGTAAATTGATGTTGGAGATACTCAGCAAACCTGACAGCGACGGCTAAAGCAAACTTTATTTTGTTTTCTTCACTGCCACAAGTTACATTTTGATTTGTGAGAGTTCTGTGAATGATGTGAACATGTATTTTAACGGTATGGCCAACTGACATTTGTGTTCTTAAACCAGAATTATTGGTCTTCAGAGATGTGAATTTAGGAAAGGTTACATCACCCTTTTAATGAAAAAATCCACAAAAATATGTTGGCAGAAACTGCCTGTATCATATACACAGCTACTTTTGAATGGTGCGCAAGAGCATACAAACCTATGCGATGTTTTCATAACAAAAGTGAGATCAGTCACGTACAAATGTATTGACTATAAATATATAAAAGGTTGACTGCATCAGTGTGAGCTATGTACATTTTAAACTTATTTAAACATTTTCTGCAAACAAATTTACGAGTGAGAAAGAAAATGGATAGGACAGGTTTAAGGGGAAATGGGCCAAATGCTGGCAGGTGGGACTAGAGTAGATGGGACATGTTGATTGGTGTGCTAAGTTGGGCCTGTTTCCATGCTGTATGACTCTATGAAAAGCAAATAAGTAGTTTTCCCTAATAATCCAGACTGCCGAGATCGATTTTCTAAGATCCCAATCAAAATTAATTTGCTTTTGTTCACAATAATTTCTGGATGAAATTGTACCAGACATTAAACTAAACAAAGCAATACCAGGAGCATCTTCAGGGTCCACAGCACACTGACCTCTCTCGAGTATGTTATCATAGTGACTAGACCTTGCACGTCACTTTAGTAAATGTGGGAGTTGTTTCTCTCTTCCTGTTGCGCCTCCAAAGCATCCATATCACATTATGAATTATCAATCGTGAATTACATTGTGAATTATGCTTCTATGGCACACTGCCTTCTCTGATTGCTGTTAACAAAAGTGTTAGGAACTGGGCTAAATTAACAGTGACCCCTTTATCAGCTGCATTAGTACTTGCTTCTGTGCGTAAACCCTAAAGCTGGGTCACATTTGATTTAGGCTCTTTTGAGAAATTTTATACAAAGGACAAAAATTGGTGTGAGCACTGCGTGCAACCAATGTTTTTGCAGAACAACAATATGTTCAATCTAATTTATTGACAACTTTCTTTAAGAATTATTCAAAATATAATCCTGGTACTTTTTAACTATAATTATTTTAAATAAATTGTGATATTTACTGAATGTACTCAACGATTATTAAAATGAAAGGGAGATTATCAAAGGAAGATTAATTTAATCAAACCAAACATCAGTTTATACCAGCCTATTCACAACATGAGGAAATATTACATACAAAGGGGGATAATTGTAATATTTTGGTAAATTACCCACATAACCAGTATGAAATATTATTCTGGAGTTTTCTTCCACCTGCCATCAACTAGTTTTTTATTCCCTTCTATTCATTTCTCACTAAAGTGGTTATCCATCCTACCTTTAAATAGCATTTTTGCAATGTCCAAATAAGCTCTCTATTACATTGCTGAAGAAAGTTTATCATCTTTTCTACCACTGATGTGAAGTTAGTTAATAGTTGCCTGGAATTATGGCTCCATTTTAAAGTCTTGCTATTCTTTGAAATTATTCCCCTTTCTAATGTTTACATTATATTTTTCACACCAATCTAAAAAAGTTTAAATGCAAGGCTTGGTCAAAGAATACCTGAAATTGGTTTGGACTAAGATGGCTTAAAGGGCCTGTCCCAGTTAGGCGATTTTAAGGCGACTGCCGGCAACTAGGCTGTCGCCGAACATTCGCCGGGGTGTCGCGGGCATGATCGTGAGGATTCTTCAATGAATTGTAGTGGATCTCGGCGCATCGCGGAAAAAATTTCCAGATAGAAATTTCTCGGTGACATCTGGCTTGTCGCCAGGTATCGTAGCTTATTGCGGGCACTGTCGCATGCTGTCCCCAGGTTTGCTAGGTTGCGCAGATGCATTTAGAAGCACGTAATATTAATTTAAGAAAAGGCATTTGAAGATACCAGAAGATAGTTTTGTTTAACCAATTTATTTACCGTTTGGACATTTGACAGGTAGATTGGAGGCGACAGTTTGATGGTCAGGTAAGCATGGGAATTTTGCGATGTTTCCGAAGACGGTGTAATCTCTTAGCCAGGTGCTAGTTTCACAAAAAAGTAACTTGTATCGACCTGACTCGGCATTGTCGTGGTCATTGTCGTAGGGTAAAAGAAAATTTTGGCGATCTGCTACGACTTTGACAGTTGCCAGCAGTCGCCTTAAAAATCGCGTAATTGGGACAGGCCCTTAAAACATAGCATCCTAGCATGTTTCCAGTAATGGGAGAGCCTAGAGCCAGAGGCCTCAGAATAAAAGGACGTTCCTTTCACGGTTTAGGATATTTTTAGGTTCTTGATTAATAAGAGTCTCAAAGAAGGCAGGAGAATGGGGCTGGGGGGAGGGGGGGGGGGGGGGAGAATAGATCAGACATGATCAAATGGCGAAGCAGACTCAATGGACCGAATGGTCTACTTTTGCTCCCATATCTTGTGGTCTTAATATCTTTCATAATTTTACAACATTTTGGACACCAATGATGACATTTACACGGTGAATTTACATCAAAAACAAATTTATATTCATTACACCTTGACACAGGATGCCCAAGACACATTTTATTAATTATTCTGCATTTGTACTTCTATTTTGGGCAAAATCAAATGCATGGATTAGCATCAAAACAACTCACCTCTTCGGGGGTAATTACTCCAGTTTCTTTAAATTTTGACTCCTGCAATGAGAAAGGAATGAGAATGCACACTAATGACAAGAAAATAAATATATTATTAATTTAGCCACGGTGGCTAACACTAGGATTGTCAGCTCGTGTAAACAAAGATAGAACAATGGCTTGAGACAGAATTACACGCAGATGATCTTTCCATGCTCCTTTTATCCAAAAACCTATTGACTGCCATCTTGATTATTATCAATACTTGAGCCTCCAAAGTCTTGGGCAAAGGTACATTAATCTCTGGGTGCAGAAGTCTATGATCACTCAGCTGAATAGCCAATCCTTACGTTAAGGCCACAACCTCTGGGTCAGCTGAAGAAAATACCAATTCTTTAAAAACCTGTCAAGGTCCCCAAGAATAGTCATTATTTCAATATCACTACCCATTTCAAATTCAAGACAGCGAAGGCCCACTCTGCTTAATCTCTCCACGTACAACAAATTCACCATCCAAGGAATCAATCTGATTAATTTTTTGCGACACTGTCTCTAATCTTCTTGGGGAGGAGACAAGATCAACACATATTATTCCAGGTGCAGTCTCATCAAGGTCCTATCATAGTTGGAGCAAGAAGTCTCTGCTGCCAAGCTGTGTTTTAAACCAAGCTGTTTCAATACAGTTACAACACTGGCATCGATTTACCCATTACACAACTATAAAAGAACAAAGTGCTAGAGTAGCTCAGTGGGTCAGACAGCATCTCTGGAGAACATGGACAGGTGACGTTTCAGGTTGAGACCTTCTTCAGACTGATTGTGTGGGGGATGGGGGGGGAAAGAAAGCTGGAAGAGGGGAGAGGCAGGACAAAGGAATAGACGGACACAAGCGAGGGAGATGGTAGGCAGATGGTTGGAATAAAAACCAGAGACAAAAGCAGAGATGTGAGATAGGATTGAATAGTTGTAAATTGTGAATCCAGAGAAAGTAGCAAGTGGCAAGGGAGAGGGGAGACGTGGGCATCATTCAGGCTGGGGCAGATAACTTACGATTAACATTTACATCACAACAAGTGCAAAGTAATGACCATCTTCAACAAAAAGCCTAACACCAAGCCTTGATGTAGGCTTGAGCAGTATTATCACTGCTGAGTAACCCAGGTTCATTATCTTCGGTTACAAGGAACTGCAGATGCAGGTGTACAAAAAAAGACAAATTGCTGGAGTAACTCAGGACAGGCAGCATCTTTTGAGAACACAGATAGGTGATGCCTCAGGTTGAGATCCTTTTTCACACACTAATTTTAGAAACTGTATTTATGATACTATGGCGAGTCTGGAGGCTTGTACTTTGTTAAAGAACGGAGTGATCGTGGTAGTCTTTGGAATGTCTTCCGGACGCACAGGAATCTGGTGGTAGCCCCGCACCAAATCAATTTTGGAGAATACCATGGCACCTTCCAGCCCAGACGAGAAGTCCTGGATGTGCGGTATGGGGTAGCGGTCTGCCGTGGTGACGGCGTTAAGGCGTCGGTAATCTCCACATGGTCTCCACCCCCCAGATGCTTTGGAGACCATATGCAACGGGCTGCCTAATGGTGCCGAGACCCTGTTGATCGAACTGTGTTTTTTCGATTTGGATACCATGAGCGCATTGGCTTTCTCCGCATATGCCACGGGGTCCTTAAAAGAACAAGCCGTGAGCATAAGCCTAACATCTTCTGGAGGTTGCTCTCGGAATGCCTGCTCGAACATGAGGCAATCCTTGTGCTCACTTGCCAGCGCCAACATTTTGGCCATGAGGGCGGACGGCAGCCGATCTCCGAGATCCGGCAGGTGCATAAGCCTCTCAGCTCGATCATGCCTACTGAATCCGAAGGTTCGAAGCAAGAGTACCTTCAGCGCCTCGTACTTGCCGTCTGCAGGAGGGGAGGTAATAATACTTTGTCTCGTCCACCGAGATGTTTCTCAGGTGGAACTGAGCTTCAGCATGGGCAAACCAAAGTTGTGGTTGATGCGCCCAAAACGGAGGAAGATGAACGCTAACCGCGTTTAGCTGCGGTACGCTGGGCGTTAGAACCAAAGAAGGGGTGTCTTGTCCCTCCATGGTAGATGATCGGCTAGATCACGTCGGGGTCACCAATATGGCAAGTCTGGAGGCTTGTACTTTGTTAAAGAAGTTTATTGCGGCAGCAATATTCAATTACAAAGGATAACAAACGAGATTACAGACAACCATTAACTCAAACTGTTCACATCGAAGTTCTCTTCCCACTGCCTGGTTTTTGGGCCCCAAAACCACCACCTGACCTAGCTGGCCAATCAGCGGGTTCGACTCTCAGGACCAATCCCTATGTTCGCACCACCATGTGACCTTGCTGGCCAATCCGAGGGATTGACTCTCAGGACCAATCCCTATGGTCGCTACAATACAAGCTCTAATTTCTAAAGAAGGGTCCCAACCCGAAAACATTACCTGTCCATGTTCTCCACAGATGTTGCCTGATCCGCTGAATTACTACAGCACTTTGCGTCATTTCCTGAGACAGTATTACCTGTAAACAGCAGCTGGAGCACCCATAAATCTCATGCTTACAAGGTCAGGTTCTGTGTATACTACAATGAGCAACACCTCCTTATACCCCACGGTCTTTCCACCATCTAAGAGGCATGTCAAGAGCAACAATGAAATACTCACCCCTTATTTGGATGAGAACTCCAAAAACTCTTAAGCTCCTTATCCTGCCTGACTTGAAAATCATCCAACAATTTAAACATTCAAAATACACACAAAATGTTGGAGTAACGCAGCGGGACAGGCAACATCTCTGGAGAGAAGGAATGGGTGACGTTTCGGGTCAAGACTCTTCTTCAGACTGAGGGGGGAGGTGGAAGTTTTGGTGGTCCGGGCCTAGGATCCGCCAGTAAGGCAATGAGGTTCGGAGAGGTGATGGATGTTGGGGTGCTAGTCTCATGGCGGCGATAGTGTCCTGGATCTCGTCCCTGTGGTGGTCTGGCAGGCGGAGCAGTCCAGCAGTGGAGCCCCGGGCCTGCGAGCGGTCGTGTCAAGGCGTGTAGGTGGAGGGACCCGTTTGGAAGCGGGCAAGCTTGTGATCCTTGGTAGAGTCCAGTTGGGCGAGGAACAGTTTATTGAGGGTGTGAATCTGGCATAGAATGAAGTAAAGTTGGGGTCCATTGCAGAATGCAGTAAAGTTGGGGTCCATTGTAGAATGAAGTGAACATTCACCTCCTCCACCAATGCTTCAACATTGTTACTTCTCCACCATCCGTAAAGTAAAATGTCCTCCAGTTGGTCAACCAAGGCTACTTTAGCAGCACCTCCCAAATCCACAATCTCTACCACAAATCTCTGATGTATGATTTGAAGCTTAGAGTATAAAAGTAGGGAAGATATGCCGAGCTGTTGCAAAATGTTGGCCGACATGGGGCATGTTGACCAAGATGCCCCATCTACACTAGTCCCACCTTTCCTATCCACAGACCTGACCAAGTGACTTTTAAATGTTGTTATAGTACCTGCTTCAAATACATCCTCTGGCAGCTCGTTTCATATCCCCACAATCTCTGTGTGAAAAAGATTCCCCTCCGATTCCTATCTTTCCCCTCTTACCTTAAACCTATGTCCTCCAAATCTTGATTCCATACTCTGGGTAAAAGTATGCATTCACCTCTGTAAGATTACCCCTTAGTGTATTTTATGCTGTGAATTTTGTAAGAATCTTAAAAGTGAAAAAATCTTAATTGAGCCTCAACTGTAATATTTATCAAATCAAAAATTACGAGTCTTGATTTATTGAACACCCGGCACCAAGCAATCCCAGCCAAAGGAAGTCATTCTGTTAGTCTCTATAATGCAATATAGAACAGTGCAGCAAAGGAACAGCTCCTTTGGCCCACAATGTCCATGGTGAACACAATGTTAAGATAAACTAATCTCCCCTCCCTCACTTGATTCATATCCTTCCATTCCTAGCATGCCTTTATTCCGAAAAAAAGCGTCATAAATGCCACTATCACATCTGCCTCCACCACCACCATGTTCCAGGCACCCACCACCGTGTAGAAAATACAATGAATGATTGAAAAGACCATTAGGCTCATGATCTGTGGGTGCGGGGGGGGAAGCGAGGGGGTGTTTGGAGTCACTGTGATGGATGTTTGTGTTGGGGTCGTGTGTCCTGTGTTCTTTTCTTTTTTGCTGTGTCTTGTGACTGCTGAAATTTCGTTTGGTATTTATACCGGATGACAATAAAGTTTTGTTATGTTATGTTATGTTATGAACACCACACAACACAAACCTCAACTTATGAACTTTCTTTGGTTGTACTGAAATCTTCAGATTTCATTGTGAACTAGTATTGCAGTTTCATTATTTTTTGATCTAATATACATTGTCTAAGAGTACTGTGTTTACAGGCCTTTTATTCTGCTGTTATTGAGAATGTCATCGTTCGGTGTCGATGCATATGACAATTACACACTTTTGGCTCCTGTTTGTTGGCCTGACACTGCCAGGAAAGTCAGGAACCAGCTAATAAATAGTAGATCCATGTGTTCCAGAGACGCTGCCCATGTTACTCCAGCACTTTGAGTTATTTATTTGTAAACTAGCATCTGTAGTTCCTGGTGCCTTGCTGCTAATAAATTGCCGTTAGGTTTATTCCTAGTTGCTGAGTTACTTCAGCACAGTGCTATTTATTTGTAAACCATCATCTGCTGTTCATTGTGTTTTGCTCCTCATAAATTGTGGTGAGGTTGTGTTTCCGGTTGCTGGGTCCTTGTTTGTTGACAGCGGGGAGCCCGTTAGCCGGGCTGAAGGGTCAGTGCTGTCACGGCACTACAGGCCCTCACAGCTATCTCTCTCTCTATCTATCTATCTATCTATCTATCTATCTATCTATCTATCTATCTATCTATCTATCTATCTATCTATCTCTCTCTCTCTCTCTCTCTCTCTCTCTCTCTCTCTCTCTCTCTCTCTCTCTCTCTCTCTCTCTCTCTCTCTCTCTCTCTCTCTCTCTCTCCTCTCTCTCTCTCTCTCTCTCTCCTCTCTCTCTCTCTCTCTCTCTCTCTCCTCTTCTCTCTCTCTCTCTCTCTATCTCTATCTCTATCTCTATCTCCTCTCTCTCTCTCTCTCTCTCTCTCTCTCTCTCTCTCTCTCTCTCTCTCTCTCTCCTCTCTCTCTCTCTCTCTCTCACACACTCACTCACCTTAAGGACGGGCGTGAGGAACTCTGCCACGCCGAGCGCAGTGCCTTTGACAGTGTTAATGACGTTCTGCATGTCGCCGGGGCCGAGCGTGCGGCAGCCACTGCCCTGCCCGCGGTCTCCACCTCCTCCTCCTCACTCACTGCCTCTACCGCCGTCGCCGCGTTCCCACTCCCCAACAAGTTCCGCAGCCACACTCACTCGCGCATGTGCACAACCTCTCCTCGGGCCGGCGCGCGCGGCCGGGGAGGGACGCAGGCTTTGCATGCGCGTGGCAGGGGAGGGACGCAGGCTCTGCGTGCGCGTGGCCGGGGAGGGACGCAGGCTCTGTGTGCGCGTGGCCGGGGAGGGACGCAGGCTCTGTGTGCGCGTGGCCGGGGAGGGAGGCAGGCTCTACGTGCACGTGGCCGGGGGGGACGCAGGCTCTGCGTGCGCGTGGCCGGGGAAGGACGCAGGCTGTACGTGCATGAGGCAGGGGAGGGTCGCAGGCTCTGCGTGCGTGTGGCCGGGGAGGGACGCAGGCACTGCGTGCGCGTGGCAGGCTCTACGTGCGCGTGATTCGGGCGCTGAGAACGCGTCGTTCTCCGGTTGGGTCAGCGCATGCGCGCGATCGGTGTTTGGGCCGGCGCATGCGCGCGATCGGTGTTTGGGCCGGCACATGCGCACGATCGGAGTTGTGGACGGGGTCAGATCGAGTGGGCGCATGCGCGCTGCTAACGCTGGCCAGTGGCCGTGACGTCAGCGAGTGGCCGCCATCGGAGGGGAGCGATAGTCTGCCGATCACGGGAGCGGCTCCGCTCAGCGTGACCCGTGTTTAACTTCCGTTAACAAGGGACTCTTAACTCTGGGATGACTGAGAGAGGTAGGCCTGCCGTCTACGGGGATGAGTGCCCGTGTGTTCGGCCCTCTGATGAAGGCCGGTGCAGCGGGTAGTGCCGCTGCCTCGAAGCCCCAGAGATCCGGGTTCGATCCTAGAAACAGAAAAATAGATGCAGAAGTAGGCCATTCGGCCCTTCGAGGTAACTACAGTAAAACATGTTCGAGACTTTGGTGCCTGGCTTTTCCGGGCTAATGGATGTTATTCCAACATACTTTTAATTCAGCAGCATAACAGGCCGGTAAACACAAAGCTAATATATGACTTTTTTAAAATCGATAATCTCAATACTAGTGCAAAGAATCCAAAGTTCCTGGTGCAAGATCAGAGTTGAGGTTTATGTTCGTCGACGTATAAACACTGAGTCAATGCACTCTTAGCTGCTGTTAGTTCAGGCTCCCATGCGAATCTGAAGAATAGCCGAACCGGCACACCAGATGATCTAGTAGAAACCCGACCTGGATTACCGATCGGGTGTACAACAGGAAAAGCAGACATGGATCGACAGTTTATGTTCAAGAGTCTGATGGTTCATATCATTGCCATAGTGTGAATTGTGAGGAAGATGCAATAAGGCTGCAGGGTGACTTGGACAGGTTGTGTGAGTGGGTGGATACATGGCAGATGCAGTTTAATGTAGATAAGTGTGAGGTTATTCACTTTGGAAGTAAGAATAGAAAGGCAGATTATTATCTGAATGGTGTCAAGTTAGGAGGAGGGGGAGTTCAACGAGATCTGGGTGTCCTAGTGCATCAGTCAATGAAAGGAAGCATGCAGGTACAGCAGGCAGTGAAGAAAGCCAATGGAATGTTGGCCTTCGTAACAAGAGGAGTTGAGTATAGGAGCAAAGAGGTCCTTCTACAGTTGTACCGGGCCCTGGTGAGACCGCACCTGGAGTACTGTGTGCAGTTTTGGTCTCCAAATTTGAGGAAGGATATTCTTGCTATGGAGGGCGTGCAGCGTAGGTTCACTAGGTTAATTCCCGGAATGGCGGGACTGTCGTATGTTGAAAGGCTGGAGCGATTGGGCTTGTATACACTGGAATTTAGAAGGATGAGGGGGGATCTTATTGAAACATATAAGATAATTAGGGGATTGGACACATTAGAGGCAGATAACATGTTCCCAATGTTGGGGGAGTCCAGAACAAGGGGCCACAGTTTAAGAATAAGGGGTAAGCCATTTAGAACGGAGATGAGGAAGAACTTTTTCAGTCAGAGGGTGGTGAAGGTGTGGAATTCTCTGCCTCAGAAGGCAGTGGAGGCCAGTTCGTTGAATGCTTTCAAGAGAGAGCTGGATAGAGCTCTTAAGGATAGCGGAGTGAGGGGGTATGGGGAGAAGGCAGGAACGGGGGTACCGATTGAGAGTGATCAGCCATGATCGCATTGAATGGCGGTGCTGGCTCGAAGGGCTGAATGGCCTACTCCTGCACCTATTGTCTATTGAACCTGTCTCTGCCTCTCATAATATTAAATTATAGTTCTAACAGGTCTCCTCTCAACCTCCCAGGCTCCAGAGAAAACAATCCAAGTTTGTCCAAACTCCCCTTGCAACTAATACCCACGACTTCATGCAGCATTCTGGTAAATCTCTTCTGCACCATCTAAAAAAGCCTCCGTATCATTCCTGTAAAGGGGGATCAAGAATTACACATAATACTCCAAATGTGGTCACAAATATTTTATGAAGCTGCAACATGGCTTTCTGAAGAAGGGTCTCGACCCGAAACGTCACCCATTCCTTCTCTCCCGAGATGCTGCCTGACCTGCTGAGTTACTCCAGCATTTTGTGAATAAATATTTGTACCAGCATCTGCAGTTATTTTCTTATACTACATGGCTTTCTGACTCTTATACTCAATTATTTGACTCATTTTGCCATCATTCTGATGAATCATCAAATATCAAACTTTCTCGCCACCAGCCAAGCAAGGTCTTGTTGATTGTTTGGCAATTCTATTTCTGAGGCGTTCTGCCAAATGACTGCTCAGAAAACCACCTGATAAGATCCACCACCTCATTTTAATGCTGTGCTCAGATATTTGTGCAGAACTCTGCTCTGCCTGATTAATCTGCAGCCATGCCTCGACCTCTGTTTCTCGTGAAATATGATCCACAATCGAGAGCAGATTCAGATTTATTTCTTGACAATACAAAAACTACAGATGCTAGCAATCTGAAATAAAAACTAATCCTGGAAATATTCAAGTCACGTAGGATATCTGGAAAGAGAGATAGTTAATGCGTCAAGTGTAATTTGTTAGGCAAAGGTTCTTCAAACAAACATGTTATCTGTTTCTGCAGATGTTGCCTGATTTTCTGAGTGCATCCAGTATTTTCTGTGTTAATTTACCTTTTTTAGACTTCAATCTGCTCCATAGTCTATTCTATGCAACTTTCAACACCAACTAAATGCATGCATTTGAGTAAACGTGTGTAAATACGTGCGGATGACACAAAGCTGGGTGGCAGTGAGCTGCGATGAGGATGCTATGAGGCTGCAGGGTGACTTGGATAGGTTGGGTGAGTGGGCAGATGCATGGCAGATGCAGTGTAATGTGGATAAATGTGAGGTTATCCACTTTGGTGGCAAGAACAGGAAGGCATATTATTATCTAAAAGGTCGACACAAAATGCTGGAGTAACTCAGCAGGATAAGCAGCATCTATGGAGAGAAGGAATGGGTGACGTTTCGGGTCGAGACCCTTCTTCAGACTGAATGGTGTCAGATTAGGAAAAGGGGAGGTGCAACGGGACCTGGGTGTGCTTCTACATCTGTCACTGCAAGTAAGCATGCAGGTACAGCAGGCAGTGAAGAAAGCTAAGCTTGCGGGAAGATTTGAGTTTAGGTTCAAGGAGGTCCTACTGCAGTTGAACCAGGGCCTCGTGAGACCACACCTCGAGTATTGTGTGCAATTTTGGTCTCCTAATTTGAGGAAAGACATTGCTATTGAGGGAGTGCAGCGTAGGTTCACCCAGGATGGCGGACTGACATATGATGAAAGAATGGGTCGACTGGGCTTGTATTCACTGGAATTTAGAAGGATGAGAGGGGATCTTATTAGAAGCACATAAAATTCTTAACGGGTTGGTCAGGCTTGATGCAGTAAAAATGTTCCCAATGTTGGGGGAGTCCAGACCAGGGGTCACAGTTTAAGAATATGGGGTAGGCTATTTAGGACTGAGATGAGCAAAAACTTCTTCACCCAGAGTTGTGAATCTGTGGAATTCTCTGCCATGCATACATTTAGGCAGTGGAGGCCAATGCACTGGATGTTTTCAAGGGAGAGTTAGATTTAGCTCTCGGGGCAAAAGGAATCAAGGGAGTTGGGTACTGATTTTTAGATGATCAGCCATAATCATGTTGAATGGTGGTGCTGACTCGAAGGGCCGAATGGACTATTCCTGAACCTATTTTTCTATGTTTCTATGTAAAACACAAAGTGCTGGAGTAACTCAGCGGGTCAATCAACATCTGTAGAAGGAATGGACAATCAACGTTTTGGGAAGGGTGCTGACCTGATCGCTTGTCCATTCCTTCCACAGATGCTGCCTGTCCCGTTGCGTTACTCCAGAAAGATTTATGCAAGATTCCAGCATCTTCTGTTCCATGTTTATGCATACATTTCACTTTTCCAGTTTCTGTCATGAACTTTAGTAAAATCTTGGTGTTATGTAAGATATTATCATTGATGTATTGCCCAATAAACCTAATTTGTTTATTTGATTTGATTACTCAGGAACTTCTGATTTTTTGAGCAAGAAAATTAAGGAGTGAAGTTTGATATGTGGAAGAGCAGCAGCTATCTGAAATATTATCTAATATAATATATTTTTACTTATACAGTAAGTATGTGTAAATATTCAGTTTTTAATGCAAGAAACTTTAATTAAGGGGAATTTGCTTGGTCAGTAAGACATGGTCAAAAAGACTGGATATTTCCAATGTTGCTTTTTGTAAACCAGCATCTGCAGTTCTATCTAGTTTCTACAATAGTTATAAGGAATTTGATAGCTTGACTATACACAAAAACATAAATTATATATCAATTTTATAGATATATAATATGTAAAACAATAAAAATTCAGGGCTGAATTAGTAACTGACTTTTTAAAATACCCATTTTTTTGGCAAGATCTTCTTGTCACCCTGCTGTAGGAAGGATGTAGTTCAGCTGTGACTGCAGAGAAGATTTACAAGCATGTTGTGAGAACTTGAGCTTCTGAGCTATAGGGAGAAGCTGGGCGGACTAGGACTTTATTCCTTGGAGCACAGGAGGATGAGGAGTGATTTTAGAGAGGTGTATAAGATCATGAGGGGAATAGATAGGGTGAATGCACAGAACCTTTTACCCAGAGTAGGGGACATAGGTTGAAGATAAGAGGGGACTGATTTAATAGGAACCTGAGGGACAACTCTTTCACGCAGGGTGGTGGGTATATGGAACAAACTGTTAGAGGAGGTAGTTGAAGCGGGTACTATAGCAACATTTAAAAGATGTTTGGATAGGTACATGGATAGGAAAGGGATTTGGGCCAAAGGTGCGGCTAGTTTAGATGGGACATCTTGGTTGGCAAGGGCAAGTTGGTCCAAAGGACCTGTTTCCATGTGGTATAACTATGACTCTAAGGAAAAACAATATATTATAAGGTTCCTGTGTTCAGTCAGGGTAACATCTTGATGTTCAGTATTTGCTGGGGAATAAGGATAAAACATTATTTGGTTTATATAATTTAGTTACTTAATACGTTTCTGTATATCAAACAGCTTGCATGTTCTGATCTTTAAGGTTAAATTGTATAATTGTGTTTTTCATTGACAAAGATCAACACAAAATGCTGGAATAAGTTAGCGAGTCAGGCAATATCTCTGGAGAACATGGATAGGTGACATTTTGCTTCGGGACCTTTTTTCCGACTGAAGAAGGGTCCATGTCTCTATGTTTTCCAAAGATGCTGCCTGACCGGCTGAGTTACTCAGGCATGTGAATTTCCCGTGGATTTCTGCGTTTTAAAAATCAATTTTCCTCGCTTTTTGCATGATTTCCACGTTTTTCACTTTGCCAAAATCACGTTTACTAACGGAGAAATCGGATCGAAAAAAAGGAAAAAAAAACTATGTGACTTGCAATGAGCATTTTCTTATTACTCTTTCTCTTGCAATGAATAACCTATCATATGCACTAGACAAAGCACGTGTAAAACTGCTGATAAACGAGTCTAGTATTTGCTCTAGACTCGGTGAGCGTAGGCTTCATCAAAAAGTATTGCTTTCCGCATTGCAGCTCCATATTCGTTTTGTGCTTTAAATTATGATTCAGAAGTATTGAAGACTCGCGCGCGAGACTTATCAAATGCGCTCGATCGGTACGGTGTATACTGGTGTGGTTACGAGTGTGTTTCGCTGCGTGTATCATGCATCACCGCCTTCGTATAGCGGCATCTGCAGTGCAGCGGAGCTGCACGGAAAGATTTCTTGCATGGCTCAGTAGATCAAAGACTTTATAGGAATATGAAATGGGAATACAAAGAATACCAAGCAGAGAAGGAAAAAGAAAAAGCTGTAGTAGAGAAAAAAAGAAAAGTTGTTGGGATTACAAAGCCCCCAAATTCAGCCCAAGAAGGACTTGGAGAAGGAAAAGAATAAATTGACAAATCACTGAAAGTATAAACATTTTCAAAGTCAATAAAAATAATAAAAATCTTATTAGTATACAGTGACATATTCACATTATTTTGTAATGTCCGTTTTTACTTTGAAATGTACTAAAAGAGGCTTGAAACTAGTAATTTTGTGTGTAAATTTTCAAAAGGTTTCCAAATTTTTGACCCACGCTCGCAAGCACTCGGCTCTTTTCCTTTTTTTTTACCTCACTCACATGCCTGGTTACTCCAGCATTTTGTGCCTATCTTTGGTATAAACCAGCATCTGCTGTTCATTTTATGAAATGTTTTCATTCGCAGCTGCTTATGTGCTTTTCGTATTTTGTCCTTTACAGGTAAATAAAGCTGGAGTTGGAAATGGTAATCAAATCTTGTACTTCCTTCTGCTCCCGCACATTGGTGTATACGGTGACGCTGAGTTCATTGTACGTCATTCTCGGCTGCAGTCGGATTCTCTTCATGAAGTTTTCTGCCCAAGACGGTGCCAGAAATTATATTTTTCTAATCATAAAAGTTTAGTCTCAGATTTGACCTAGTTTCATTTGTAGTCTGGTAACCTGTTCTTTTGATTATCACTTCAAATGGAAGGATTAGGGCTGCATATTTGCGCGGTGCGGGAGGAGGAACAAGGGGTCTACAAATTTTTTTAAAACTCTTTACTACACATCCGTCAAATCAGTGAGAAAACCTGCTCTGGAAGTACACAGCTGAAGACCTCTTGAGACATCCCTGCAATCTGGAAAGTTTGAGATGTAATTAGGTGTAGGAAGGAAGAAAGAAAAGACCTGTGTATAGTTAGATGTAGTTTGGTTGGGGGTGGTAGGAAGGGATAGCGGGTGCTGGTGGGGCGTGGAAGAGTGGTGTAGTATATGTTCAGTTTAGGTTTAGAGATACGGCATGAAAGCAGGACTTTTGGCCCTCCGATCCTATGCTGACTATCGATCACCTATTCACATTAGTGCTATGATATCCCACTCCCTGCGCACTGTATGCAATTTTATAGAGGCTGAACCCACGTGTCTTTGGGATGTGGAAGGAAATCGGAGCACCTGGAGGAAACCTATGCAGTCACAGATTGCAAACTCCACACAAGCAGTACCTGAATACAGGATCAAACCCAGGTCTCCGGTGCTGTGAGGCAGCAGATCTACCCGCTGCGCCCTGTGTCACAGGGATCAGGTTATCTTGAGGTAGAAGGGTTTATGTGGAGAGATTAGGGCTTTGGATCAACAAGTCTGGAAGGGGAGCCATGGGGTCTTTGTTTGCAGCAACACATTTGGTATGTGATAGGGGATTATTGGGCGGGGGAGATATCAAGACTGAGGAATTTATAAGCAATGTGCAGGTTTAAACTGATAAACTTTGCTTTGGAAAAGTACATTTGAAGTGTGGCATTGTTTCACAAAAATCTCTAGAAAATCTAATTGCTGCCACCCACTGTTCAAATCTAGAATTGCCCTGACAGATCAGACAGAAAATAAGGGCCATTTCATGGATCTGCACTTTCTATGAACCGTAATTATTTTTGACGGTCGAGTTGAACTTGGCACCATATTGCTGAGGATGTCTCGTGAGCTGAAATGGCCAACAAGCTTGACTCTTGATGCTTGAATTAGTGAAACCAACGTGTGTAGATAGCAAGAGTAGATATTACATATTACCTGCTGAGCTTTGTCCTGCCCCTCTCTTCCAGCTATCTTCTTCCCCCTCCTACAATCAGTCTGAAGAACGGTCCCGACCCAAAACATCACCTATCATGTTATCTACAGATGCTGCCTGATCCGCTGAGTTACTCAAGCATTTTGCGGCGTTTTTATGAGACAGTAATATCTCAAAGGTCTTTTATTGTCACATGTACCAATTCAGATATGCGAATTACCATACAGCCATACGAGAAGAAAAGCAACAAGACACACAACTACATAAAAGTTAACATAAACATCCACCACAGCGGATTCCCCACATTCCTCACTGTGATGGAAGGCAAAAAAAGTTCAATCTTCCTCCTTATTCTCCTGCGGTCGGGGCAGTTGAACCATCCATCGGGGCGATTGATGTCCCGCAATCAGGATGAGATGATCTTATCGAAACGTATAAGATTATTAAGGGGTTGGACACGTTAGAGGCAGGAAACATGTTCCCAATGTTGGGGGAGTCCAGAACAAGGGGCCACAGTTTAAGAATAAGGGGTAGGCCATTTAGAACGGAGATGAGGAAAAACTTTTTCAGTCAGAGAGTTGTGAATCTGGAATTCTCTGCCTCAGAAGGCAGTGGAGGCCAATTCTCTGAATGCATTCAAAAGAGAGCTAGATAGAGCTCTTAAGGATAGCGGAGTCGGGGGGTATGGGGAGAAGGCAGGAACGGGGTACTGATTGAGAATGATCAGCCATGATCACATTGAATGGCGGTGCTGGCTCGAAGGGCCGAATGGCCTACTCCTGCACCTATTGTCTATTGTCAGTGGTCAAAGCTCCCGCATCGGGGCGATTGAAACTCCCATGGCTTAGAGTTCCCGATGTCGGTCTCTGACCAGAGACCGCGGGCTCCGTGATGTTAAGCAAGCACCCACAGTTGGAGCTCTGAGGTTGATCCCTGGCAAAGGAATCGCAGGCTCCGCGATGTTAAAGTCCCTTAGGCACCCGCGGTGGAGCTCTCGAAATTGGGCTCCAGCAAAGGCCGCCAACTCCTCGATGTTAGGCCGTAGTGCGGACAGAGATACGTTACGGAAAAAAATTACATCTCCATCGAAAAAGTTTTCCCCACCCCCCACATAAAACAAGCTAAAGAACACTAAAAACATACATTTAACACATACTATTAAAACACCAAGAAGGAAAGGACAAACAGACTGTTGGCGAGGCAGCCATTGCTGGCGCCACCTACAAACATTTATAGGAGCCTTTACTGAAAAGTTCTAAGTGGTGAAAAATGTTCATGGTCAGATATAAGCAATTGAATGAAACTACTATGGTGTGTGGTAAAGCTATTGCATGGAGTAGTGTAACAACTTTGTTTGACATATTTCAATTTGAGCATAATTCCTATGTATTTACAGTTAACTTGTTACTTTTTCAATATTTTAGGCAGTTGCTAATTTAAAGGCAAACTAACTGTTTAGCAATAACCAACCTGTTTCTTCAGGGGGTTTTGGTTATTTGAACACATACCACACATCCCATGTGCAATTTAACTTTCCATCTAGTCCAAACACCTTTTTTTGGCTTGGGAGGGAGGGAGGGAGGGCGGGTTTAATATATTGCCCCAGTCTCTAGAAATATTATGGGTAATATGTTTTTGCTCACAAGCAGGTTAAACCAAAACTTTGCAAGACCTACAGTCTGTGTGCCAAAATCTGAACACAATTTGCATTGCATGAAGAGAATAGGGGTGTAACTAGAGAAAGGTACAGCAGTTCTAGGCACATCGCGGATTCTTGTTCGATTCTAGTAGGCTGTTGAAAGTTCTTACCAATGGCATAATTATTGATAACTAACAAAATTCCTTTTCATATTTCTTAGGGAATAGATACAACTATTTACCAGCCACTGTGAATTTATGTGCAGAGGCTGTGAAATTGGTATTTTGTGGCATTCTAGCACTCAAGATTCTAATACAAGGTGCGTTTAAATGTCAATGTTTCTTCAGTATTTATGTATGGTTAGAATATTTGTACAGGGAATTTACTTAACTAAATATGTTATTTGTTTGACACCTTTGTATATTGAGTAGACTGTTTAGTTTTGTTTAGAGATACGGCATTGGAACAGGACCTTTGGCCCACTGAGTCCACGCCAACCATTGTTCACCTGTTCACACTAGTTCAATGTTATTCTACTTTTACATCCACTGGGATGTCTGGGATGTGGGAGGAAACCAGAGCACCTGGAGGAAACCCACGTGGTCACAGGGACAATGTGCACGCTCCACACAAACAGCACCCGAGCTCAGGATCAAACCTAGGTCTCTGGTGTTGTGAGGCAGCAGCTCTATCTGTAAGAGAAGAGATGTCCTTTAGATTAGATGTGAAAATCAACCTTGATCTGATATCTGAAGGGAAAGGTAAAATATCCCAGGGAGACTGTTTTCTAGAGGAGACAGGATGTATTGGATACCTGGCAAATATTTATCCCTTATTCGGCAGCACAGAAAACTTCACTTAATTAATTTCTGTACCTGCTTTCTAATATCTTGTGTTTCTTGTACAAATACATCATGATTGCTGTGTTATTCAAGGAAGCTATCTTGAATGCATCCCAAACTCATTCTCAAAAATACTGTCCTGTCAGAATGATCAGTACAAGACTTTGGCCAGGCTGCTTTTGTAGTATTGTGATTAGTTTTGGTCACCCTGTTATAAGAAAAATGTTGTTAACTGTGAAGAGCGCAGATAACATTTTTGAGGATGTTGCCAGAACTTGAGGGTCTGAGCTATAAGGAAAGGTTGGGCAGGCTAGGACTTTATTCCTTGGAGCGCAACAGGAATAGGGGAGGGGGGGGATTGTAATTTTATGAAGGTGTAATCATGAAGGGAATAGACAGGGTAAATGTAGTACAGAGGGCAGTGGGTATACGGAACGAACAGAGGAGTTGCTATCACGATGTTTAAAAAACAGGTACATGGATAGAAAAGGTTTAGAATTATATGAGCCAAACATGGGCAGGTGGATCGAGCGTAAATGGGGCATCTTGGTCGGCATGGGGAAGTTGGACCAAAGGGCCTGTTTTCGTGCTGTGTGACTCTAGACTCTAAATGAAGATTAAGGTCTACTTCTTTTCAATTATGTTGCCACTTTGTATCTTGATTAATACTGAAGAAATAATGCTATACAATCCATGAAAAAAGAATTCATAATATGCTTTTTCTTTACAGAGGGACAATTGTGCAAGAGTTTAAAATGTTCCTCTTGGCGCAGTGTTTTCCAATTTATGAAATGGTCTGTTCCAGCCCTTCTCTACTTTGTGGATAACTTGATTGTTTTCTATGTGTTGGTCTACCTCCAACCGGTAAGGTGACAAAAATATATATGCTTCATATTATTGAAGCCTATAAGAATTTGTGTTCATTTATTGGAGACCCAAGTTATTTTATGAAAGGGGGTGGGAATGGTTTTCTCATGTCTGGTCAGTGCATTCCTCTTCAATTATCAAGAAAACAGTATCCTTATTTTATGAAAAAGGGTCCTGACCCGAAACGTTTCCCATCCATGTTACCTCAGAAATGCTGCCAGTGAGTGACTCCAGCATTTTGTGTCCTTTTGTGTAAACCAGAATCTACAGTTTCTTGTTTCTATTCATTATTTTATCTGTTTTGTAGGACCTAGCCATATGCACCTTGTTAGCCTATTTGGCAACATTAGCACTATTTTGAAGTGATTTGGAACATCTTCATTGGCAAAAGGTGCTTTAGGTCAGGTACTAAACATGAGTTAAAAATGTCAAACTTTAAACTTGCTCAAAGTGTAAACCATGCTTGATCTGTTGAAGATTCAATGTGAAATTCATACGAGTGGTCAGAAACAAAAACTTGGCTGGTTAAGAAATGCAAAATAGTTTGGGGATAAAGTTGGGGCGGAGCGAAGAGGGTTTTGCCATGCAGTCTTGTTATTTATAGCTTGGAAGTGATCTAATGTTGAAACCGGATGATCAAAATCACTTTTTGCACAAATAAGCCAAATACGTGCCAAAGGTTGAGCGAAGAGAAAGATACCTGAGTACAGAATATAGTTTACAGCTAGAATTGGTCTTGGAATTACAATTGGGAAGAGATGTTAAAGAGGAGGATGCTTGTATTGGATGGTAGTAGCTCCTCTTCTGGGACCAGTGCACACAGAGTACCCACACTCCAGCGTCATCTTGCAACTAGCAGATCAGACTAAAATACAATCACTTTTCATAATAAGTTGACACTATGACTTTTGTTTTTAAGGCTTATTAATTTTTTTTCTGGTATTCCCTGTTTAGGCATTGGCAGTTTTGTTCTCCAATTTTGTTATTATCACAACGGCTGTATTGTTCAGGATTGTTCTGAAGTAAGTTACTTAAATAATTCCTGTAGTAACTCTATACTTAAAGATAAGGCTGAAGAAACCAACACATTCAATATCCAGTTATTTTCTTAGTTCAATAATCTTCAACAGCGTTTTTTTAGATTAATTGATAACAGAGTATAAAGTGCATACAAGAAGTTTGCAGATGGCTTGTTTATACAGTTCTTACTGGTTACATGCATGTGAAGATGAGCTCAGAATCTAAGGCATGCTTGTTTTGTTCGGTTCTCAAAGGAAACTTCATAAGAATACGTCGTGTTGTAAAACTGTTTTTATTGCTGTGAAATATTTCTAAAGAGTAGTTTAGAGATGCAGCGTGGAAACAGGCCCACCGAGACTCTAACATGTCCCAACTACACTAGTGTCACCTGTCTGCGTTTGGTCCATATCCCTCCTAAGCTGTCCTATCCATGTACCTGTCTAACTGTTAAACGTTGGGATAGTCCCAACTTCAACTACCTCCTCTGGCAGCTTGTTCCATACACCCGCCACCCTTCATGTGAAAAAGTTACCCCTCAGAATCCTGTTAAATCTTTTCCCCTTCACCTTAAACCCATGTTCTCTGGTCCTCGGTTCACCAACTCTGGGCAAGAGCCTCTGCATCTACCCGATCAAGTCCGCTCATGGTTTTATACACCTCTATAAGATCACCCCTCATCCTCCTGCGCTCCTGGTGTACTATTAGTTCCATCCCAGTTCTATACTACTGTAGTGTAGTAGTGTACTATTAGTTCCATCCCAGTTCTATACTACTATAGTGTAGTAGTGTACTATTAGTACTTGTAGATTTATGTTATTCCCACTTTTACATCCTACACACTCAGGGCAATTTACAGAAGCCACTTGACCTAAAAACCCACACACCTTTGGAATGTGGGACAAAACCAGAGCACCCGGAGCAAACCCACGTAATCACGGGGAGAACGTGCAAACTCCAGACAGACTGTACCCGTCGTCAGGATCGAACCTGGGTCTCTGGCTCTGAAAGGCAGCGGCTCCAGTTGTTAGAAAAATAATTTAATTAAATGACAATCTTACAGTGTGTGGATTTTAAAAGATGTGTAGCTTGGATATGAAAAAAAAGTTGTCAAAAGATGATTTTTTTGAATTATGTGTATTTTGTTACTCAAGACATACTGAAAAACACTTTTTTTGTTCATACTGCAAACTGCAAGCACACAAATAATGCACTGTTTCTCCTTTCCAACAGACGGCGCCTGTCCACAGTGCAATGGGCATCGCTTGTGATTTTGTTCCTATCCATTGTGGCTCTTGCATCGGGGAATGGACCAGCCCAAGACACTGTATCCAGGCACTTATCAAATCACCACATGCACTTCAATGCATCAAACAGCTGCATTCCGTTTGTAACCCCTCAGGATAAAAACGCACACCATCAGCTGCAGACAAATCCCACATCGGCAGCATCAAAGTGGAATACCACGTTCAAACAGCTTAACCTTGGCCTTGGCCACCTCTTTATAATTATACAGTGCTTTATCTCTTCCATGGCTAATATCTATAATGAAAAAATGCTGAAAGAAGAAGATCAACTGACCAAAAGTATTTTCATTCAGAACAGTAAACTGTATGTTTTTGGAGTTATATTCAATGGACTAATATTACTACTTCGATCTGAATCTCGCACCCACATCCAAAACTGTGGATTTTTCTATGGGCACAATGTATTTTCCGTGGCTTTAATCTTTATTACCGCTGCCTTTGGACTGTCTGTGGCTTTTATCCTAAAGTTCAGAGACAATATGTTTCACGTTCTCACTGCCCAAATAATAACTGTCATTATTACCACGGTATCTGTCTTTGAATTTAATTTTAAACCTTCGCTGACATTTTTATTAGAAATTCCAGTGGTATTCCTGGCGATATTTATTTATAATTCCAGCAGGATAAAGGATCCAATGTATATCCTCCAACAAGAGAGACTAAAGGTTATAAACGGTGAACTTCCAGAACGTTCTAGTGGGGTAGGTAGTTCCTATGTTCAAAATGGTTTTTTTCACACAACCTCCAAAATTAGTGAAGTCGTCATGTGTAGAATGTTTCCATGCACAACAACTCGTAAATAATTAGTATATTCACAATTAATTATTCATATTGCCTAGTTAAAATCGTAACATATTTACATGCATGCAGTCATTTAGACTAAAGGGTTTTTACCTCCATTTTTCTTGTACACGCAATTGAGCATCGCCTGTGAGTACAGAAATAGTTCACTCATTACTGTGTTTAATAATTGTTGACTCTAAATAGTTACACGTGGTGGTCACCGGGCTATTGTTTATGTAAGTGTATGTCATTTTGACTTAACTGAAGACTACCATGTAGAAAGAATGATTTTAAGATGAGTATCCATCACACTGGTCATGTATGGTATTTGGAAGACTTTCAGGAGCTATTATTAGTTGAAAATCCATGGAAAATTTGCAAATCATTTATCAAGACAAAGAAATATCTGTTTTCTGTCAGAGTTGAAATGATTGGGTTTTTTCTGGGATGGAGACCAGCCTGTTAATCTTTGTTTATAGAATCAAATGTTATTAAATTTGATCGACCCAAAAGTAGACAAAGGGATCAGAGTGCAGGATTCAGCACTGTGCAAACACCATCATCCTGATCCTATTTTTCTGCATGTGGGTAGTTGGTGTCTGCATTCTCACAGTGGGAGATTGCAACAGGTCACCATGAACCTTCACAGCATTGTAGGGATCCTGCAGTTGTAGCAGAAGTAATGCTTGAACATATCGGAAGTCAATTCTTACCTTGCACTAAACGTTATACCCTTTATCCTATATCTGTACACTGTAGGAAGGAACTGCAGATGCTGGTTTACACAAAGATAGACACAAAGTGCAGGCAGCATCTCTGAAGAAAAGGAATAGGTGATGTTTTTGGTCGAGACCCTTCTTCATACTTGTGTCACCTATTCCTTTTCTCCAGAGATATTGCTTGTCTCGCTAAGTTACTCTAGCATTTTGTGTCTTTATCTTCTGTACACTGTGGCCAGCTTGATTGTAATTCATGTATAGTCTTTTCATAGACTGGATATCACACAACGAAAAGGTTTTTCACTGTACATTGGTACATGTGACAATAATAAACTAAATTTAATGGATTAGTTTAGTTTAGATACAGTGCGGAAACAGGCCCTTCAGCCCACCGAGTCTGTGCCGACCAGAGATTCCTGCACACTAATGCTATCCTACGCACACTAGCGACCATTTACAATTATACCAAGCCAATTAACCTACAAACCTGTACGTCTTTGGAGTGTGGGAGGAAACCGGGGATCCCGGAGAAAACACACGCAGGTCACGGGGATAAGCACCCATACTCAGGATCAAACTCGGTCCCTGGTGCAGTAAGTCATCAACTCTACCTCTGCACCACCCTTCTGTCTTGGGACTTGTATTGAATGGCCCCATGCAAGTGGATGACAGTCTAAAGTTATCAGCCAAAGATAGCCTATAAACCATGGTCTGTTCTGCTTGCTAAAATGATCTGAAATTATCTATATAGAATGAAAGTGCCATGGCTGAGCAGTGGCATACATGATCCGCTATCTGTAGGTGCACATTGCATTTGTACTTTAAGTATAATCCCCCTAGATTCCAGCAGAGGTAGAATGCAGTGCCGACATCATCTTGTCAGTGCAGTTAGTGGCTCCCTGTGCCAGGGTAAATACTGCAATTCTAACAAAATTGTGTGCTTTCCCCACCCAGTTAGACTTTGCCAGATGATCTGTTCTCATTGGCACTTTTAATAGAAGGGTTGCATGAAGTAAATGTGACAATTTGTGCATGTGAGATTTTTACAAAAATATTAATGATCTTATCTCATCTGCAGTCTGTAATTCATTACCCCCTTATTGTTTTAATTTTCAGGATGGTGAGGAATTGGAGAGATTGACTAAACCAAACATGGATTCTGAAACAGAAGAAGATTCCTTTTAGAATAGTAAATTAAAACAATGTATTTATAAAGGAGTGTTCCTCACGGGATGTGAACTAAGTACCAAACTTCTTCGATACATCAATATGGACCAGACCTCATTTACACTGGAATTTTTGTAAAGCATCAAGTCAGATGGATTTCACATCAACATTCCTAGCCTGGTTATGAAATAACATAGGAATGGCTAATTTCCAGTAAAACTATCTGATGAACTTATGTTGACCTGGATTTTGTGAAAGGGAAATAATCGCTGCTTATTACGCTTGTAACTGTCCTTTGATTTTCTGGGTTAGTATCGTAAAGTATACTTATCGATACGATCTGGGTTAGTATCGTAAAGTATCGATATGGTAAAGTATCGTCTACAAGCAGTCTGTGTCGTGTGAGGACAGGAAAAGCAAATGTGTGTCTCCTTAGTAAATCAGACTGAAGAATGGGAGGCGGCAGCGGCATGGTGGCACAGCGGTAGGGTTACTGCCTTACAGCGCCAGAGACTCGGGTTCTATCCCGACGACAGGTGCAGTTTGTACGTTCTTCCTGTGACCGCGTAGGTTTTCTCCGGGTGCCCGGTTCTCCCCCCCACCCCCACTCCAAATGTACAGGTTTGTAGGTTAATTGGCTTCTGTAAATTGTAAATTGTCCCTAGTGTAGGATAG
Source organism: Rhinoraja longicauda (assembly GCF_053455715.1). Lineage (NCBI taxonomy): Eukaryota > Metazoa > Chordata > Chondrichthyes > Rajiformes > Arhynchobatidae > Rhinoraja > Rhinoraja longicauda. The sequence goes on along the minus strand of NC_135964.1, from coordinate 25,321,727 downwards.
TACTAGTGGACGGGGTGATTGCTGTCAGCGCAGACGCAGTGAGCTGCGCTGTATCTCTAAACTGAACTAAAATCCTTGCTAAGATGCACAGTGGGGGTTATTGATCGACACAAAGTGCTGGAGTAATTCAGCAGGTCAGGCAGCATCTCTGTAGATAAACAATAGATCACTTTTCAGGCCGAGGCCCTTCTTCAGACTGATTGTTGGACTTGTGGAGAAATGGGAGTTAGTAACAGCTGGGGAAATTAATGATGTGTTAAGAACGGACAGCACAGTGGCGCAGCTGGTAGAGTTGCTGCCTCAGAAGCGCCAGTAATCTGAGTTTGATCCTGACCTCGGGAGCTGTTGGTATGTGGAGTTTGCACGTTCTCCCTGTGACCATGTGGGTTTCCACCAGGTGCTCCAGTTTCCTCCCACATCCCTAAGATGTGCAAGTTTGTAGGTTAATTGTCGCCTCTAAATTCTCCCTGGTGTATAGGGGGCTGGATGTGAAAGAGGGATGACATAGAAATTGTATGAATGGGTGATCAATGATCAGTGTGAACTCGGTTGGCGGAAGGACCTGTTTCCATGCTGTATCCTTCAATCAATCAAAAATATTTTCCACCCACCCCAATCCCCTTCCCCCTCTCTAGCCTGTTCCCTCTCCTTTGCCCCAACTGGACTCCCGCCTATTTCCCCCCCCCCCCCCCCACTCACCCATACTCCTTCCTGCCAGTTTGCTCCCTCTGGATGTACAATCCGCAACTCTTCAAACCTGTCTCACTCTTTCCTCCCTTCCTTTCTAATCTTTGGCCTTATTCCAAGCAGCTGCCTATCAAACCTCCCCTCCTCCCTTGCCCGTGCCGACTTATTACCTGCCACGCATGTCTTGCCGCTCCCCTTTACGAGCTTTATTCTCCCCACACTCCGCACAATCAGTGTGAAGAAGGGTCTCGCCCCGAAACGTCACATCCATGTTCTCCAGGGATGCTGCATGACCTGCTGAGTTACTCCAGCACTTTGTGTCCTTTAAATTATTCTTCGTTTTACTTGAAAGGCAGATTTGCTTGGCAAGGGCATCTTTGCAGAGATTATATGTGCCTTGACACTAATTCTTGCGGGTAGAGAGGAGTCTTGGTTTGCCAGTCATAAGTTATAGGAGCAGAATTAGGCCATTCGGCTCTTCAAGTCTACTCTGCCATTCATTCATGGCTAATCTTTGTTTCCCTTTCAACCCCATTTTCCTGCCTTCTCCCCAATAACCCCTGACACCCTTATTAATCAAGAATCTGTCAAACTCTGCCTTAAAAATATCCATCGACATGGCCTTCACAGCCATCTGTGACAATGAATCCCTCAGATTCACCATCCTCTGACTAAAGAGTTCCATGCTGTTCTCTGGGCTTATGCTTTATCCTGTTTTCCATGAAGCCAGGCTAATCACTAAGTGAATTTGGTAATGAATCTGACTGAACCATAAAGCTCACAGAGAAGCCCCAATTCGTAGGTCCAACTCCTACCTCCATTGCACTATCTAGTATTGTGAATAAGTAGGATTGCTGGGATGTTCAATATCAAATTTTCTAATTATCAATTTTGAAATGATTTCCAACAAAAATTAAAATGAAAGAAAAATCATTGCTGGAAAATTGTTCTTGTAATTATAATTTATTACTCTTAAATATTCACAAACACACTCCTAACCTTTTCAGGTATGCTTAGTTACTACTTTTTCTGTATTTGAAAATGCTCAGTTGATGGTTTTCATAAGTTCGAGGAAAAGAATTAGGCCATTTGGCCCATCAAGTCTCTTCAGCTATTTAATCATGGCTGATCTATCTTTCCCTCTCAACTGCATTTTCCTGCCTTCTCCCCATAACCCCCAACATTTGTTTTCCGGCAGATGCTGCTGCAATGTTGTATCCTTCATGTAACAGGCTGCTATTTTTCTTAGCAATGTACTACATGAGTAATGTTTGTACAGGAGCAGGTCATTTTGGAAAGAAACTTGCTGTTGCCATTACATACAGCACAGATGCGCTTACAAGATGATGCTGTCGAATAGAAACATCTTGTATTTTTAATGCAAAATCCACATATATCCCCTTTATACTATAGTTGAACCACCCTGTAAAGGAAAATAGTTATTTCATTGCACCATTAATTTGAAAACAAATCATCAGCAATAATTATTGAACTACATACAGAAAATAAATACCTTTTCTGGCCCTTGTGTTAAAAATTAACATCGGGGAATTAAACTGAGGATGGAAAAGTAAAAGTACTTGCACTGAAAAATACACTGAAAAAAAGTACTCAGACCCCTTCACTTTTTCCACATTTTGTTACATTACAGCCTTATTTTAAAATGGATTTAAAAAAATTTTTTTATCATCAATCTACACACTATACCCCAGAATGAAGAAATGAAAGCAGGTGTTTAGAATTTTTTACAAAGTAATTAAAAATAAATTACTGAAATATCACATTTACATAAGTATTCAGATCCTTTGCTATGACACTCAAAATTGAGCTTAGGTTCATCCTGTTTCCATTGATTATCCTTGAGATGTTTCTACAACTTGATTGGAGTCCACCAGTGGTAAATTAAATTGATTGGACATGATTTGGAAAGGCACACATTTGTCTATATAAGGTCCCACAGTTGACAGTGCATGTCGGAGCAAAAATCAATCCATGAAGACAAAGGAATTGTCCGTAGACTTCCGAGACAGGATTGTGTCGAGACACACATCTGGAGAAGGGTATAAAACAATTTCTGCAGCATTGCAGGTCCACAAGAGCACAGTGGCCTCCGTCATTTTTAAATGGATGAACTTTAGAAACATCAGGACTCTTCATAGAGCTGGCCACCCGGCCAAACTGAGCAATCGAGGGAGGTGACCAAGAACCCGATGGTCACTCTGACAGAGCTCCAGAGTTCCTCTATGGAGATGGGAGAACCTTCCAGAAGGACAACTATATCTGCAGCACTCCACCAATCAGGCCTTTATGGTAGAGTGGCCAAATGGAAGCCACTCCTCAGTTAAAGGCACATGACAGCCTGCTTGGAGTTTGCCAAAAAAGGCACCTTAAGGACTCTCAAACCATGAGAAACAAGATTCTCTAGTATGATGAAACTAAGATTGAACACTTTGGCCTGAATGCCAAGCGTGGCGTCTGGAGAACACCAGACACCGCTCATCACCTGGCCAATACCATACCTATGGTGAAGCCTGGTGGTGGCAGCATCATGCTGTGGGAATGTTTTTCAGCGGCAGGAACTGGGAGACTGGTCAGGATCGAGGGAAAGATGAACGGAGCAAAGTACAGAGAGATCCTTGATGAAACCCTGCGCCAGAGCGTTCTGGACCTCAGACTGGGGCGGAGGTTCACCTTCCAACAGGACAACAACCCTAAGCATACAGCCAAGACAATGCAGGAGTGGCTTCATGACAAGTCTGTGAATGTCTTTGAATGGCCCAACCAGAGCCTCGACTTGAACCCGATCGAACATCTCTGGAAGGACCTGAAAATAGCTGTGCATCATTGCTCCCCATCCAACCTGACAGAGCTTGAGAGGATCTTCAGAGAAGAATAGGAGAAATTACCCAAATACCGTCATACCCAAGAAAATTTGAGGCTGTAATCACTGCCAAAGGTGCCTCAACAAAGTACTGAGTAAAGGGTCTGAATACTTATGTAAATGTGATATTTCTGTTATTTCTTTTTAATTACTTTGCAAAAATTTCTAAACACCCTGTTTTCACATTTTATTATGGGGTATTGTGTGTAGATTGATGATTAAAAAAAATGAATGGAAAAAGTGAAGGGGTCTGAAATCTTTCTGAATGCACTGTGTACTGTATGAAAAACCCATGGTAAAAGGTGTTGACAATTCCAGGCCATGCTCTCTGTAGTCATCAGCAGTCAAACCTATCCAAACACTGTCTCTGATTTTGGCTCTCGGAAACATATGCAAAGATTTCAAGCTTTTAATAATGAATCAAGCAAAAATCTTTTAAACAAATAAGCTGAACCACCCAAGAGCACACTGGACGTTTAACATATCTATATGCAAAGGAATGTAAATTATTTAATGTGCCTTGCTTCTTTGTGGCAGGCTTTCTGGACTCCACTGAATGGATTCACAGTTTCTCTTAACTTGGCATGAAAGAGCTACTGCAGCCCTGTGCGCTTCTGCTGCCCCCTGTGAAGAATCTAACACCAGCGCATTGTCTGGAGTTTGCTTTCTGTCCACAAACAGAATCCAAAGAGATCGGCGATCACTGCTTCAACTTCCTGCAATGTGTCAGGCCAATCCAAGGTAGTGTGTATAGTATAGAAGTATGAGTATAGTTGGGAGTTTATGTTGCAGTTATACAAGATGTTGGTGACTCCACGTTTAGAGTATTGCGTTCAGTTTTGGTCACCATGTTACAGGTGCTCCTCGAATTACAATCGGGTTACATTCCAATAAACCCATCGCAAATCGAAAATATCGTAAGTCGACAATGCGTATCGCTAGCCCCAGAAAAGATCAAAATTCGAAATACGATTTCTACTGAATGTGCATCACTTTTGCACCATCGTAAAGTCGAAATATTGTAAGTCGAAGCATCGTGAGTCGAGGAGCATCTGTATAGGAAAGATGTTGCCAAGCTGGAAAGAGTGCAGAGAAGATTTTTGAGGATGTTGCCTGGACTCGAGGGCCTAAGCTATAGGGAGAGGTTGAGTAGGCCAGAACTCTATCGCTTGGAGCGCAGGAGGATGATGGGTTTCCCCCCATATTCCCCCTTCCCTGCCCCCCTTCTCCCCTCTTCCCCTGTCCACCCTTTCCCTCCTCTCTCTCTCTCATCCCCCTCTTTCTCTCTACTGCTCTCTTTCTCAATCCATCTCTCAAAATAATGTGTGTGTTGTGTTACACCTTTCTACTTCCATTGCCTTACTTCCTTACTCCTGAACCATTCATGAGAGCTACAACTAATCTTTTGGACAACACCCCTTAAATCTCCTTGCATGTCTTGGTATCTTTATTGTGATTGATATTACTATTTTGAACACACACAAATATTTTACTATGAAGCCATGTTCAAGATCTTTTATTGTCACGTGTACCAATTTAGGTACAGTGATATTCGATTTACCATGCAGCCATACTAAAAAAAGCAACAAGACACTCAACTACATAAAAGTTAACATAAACATCCACCACAGCAGATTCCCCACATTCCTCACTGTGATGGAAAGCAATAAAGTCTAATCATCTTCCCTCTTTATTCGCCAGCGGTTGGGGCAGTCGAACTTGTTATGAAAACAAGTTGTTAATGGGACACAGGGCTTGGAACTAAGGATTCAATACTTAAGAACTTTGTTTTCTTAATCGTCAACTAAACCATATGTACGATTGGCAAGGAATAAAAGATCAGATTTTGAGTGTTAGTATGTTTCTCCCTTCTAATCGTAAGTTCTTGGAAACCCAAGAACATCAAGAAACTTTGCAATTAGTCTCCAGATCCAAGGCAGTTCCACAAAACTCCACATTTCAGAATATAAAATGTTAATACTGGAAATCTGAACAGGTCTGGCAGCATCGGTGGGGAGAAAATCAGTCTACATTTCAGGTCAATTGGAAAAGTGGAAAAATAAGTATGTTTTAAGTTAAGACGGAGGTACAAGAAACTAGATGTTGGAATCCAGCGCAAAAACTAAGTGCTGGAGGAGCTCAGTGGGTCAGGCAGCATCTGTAGAGGGACAGGTGGTGTTTCAGGTCTTTACTTTAGATTTTAGAGATACAGGGTGGAAGCAGGCCCTTTGGCCGACTAAGTCCATGCTGACAAGCGATCACCCTCTGCACTAGCACTATCCTACACACAAGGGACAATTTATGGAAGCCAATTAACCTTCAAACCCGCACGGCTTTGTAGTGTGGGAGGAAAGCGGAGCACCTGGAGAAAACCTAGATAACGGAGAACATAAAAACTCTGTGCAGGTAGCACCCATCGACAGGATCGAACCCCGGTCTCTGGCGCTGTAAGGCAGCAACTCTACTGCTGTGCAATTGTGCTGCCCTAAAGGGCCAGGACCCTTCTTCAGACCGATTGGAGTAAGGGGGAGAAAGCTGGAAAAGAGAGGTGGGGGAGGGATAAAGACTGGCATGTGTTAGGTGGGGGGAGGGAGAAATAATTTGCAGATGGGTAGATCAAAATGATACAAAGACAAATTGAAATGTTACAAATTGTGGCACAGCTGATAGAGCTACAATCTCAGTGCCAGAGACCCGGGTTCGATCCTGGCCTTGTATGTATGAAGATTCCATGATCCCCTGTTGGTTTACTCCCACATCCCAAAGGCGTGCAGGTTTGTAAGATAATTGGCCTCTGTAAACTACTCTTAATGTGTGGGGAGTGGATGCAAAAGTGGGATAACATAGAACCAGTACAAATGGGTGAATGATGGTCAGTGTGGATTCAATGGGTTGAAGGGCCTGTATCAATCATACAAAATTGAAACAAATCTGGGGAAAAAAGGAGGTTCACCTGAATTGTACAATTCAAATCATGTGTCAAGTCTGAAGATGCGGTTAGACATAAAATGCTGGGGTAACAGCCGGTCAGGCAGCATCTCTGGGGAAAAGGAATGGGTGACGTTTTGGGTCCAGACACTTCTGAAGACCGAAGTTTCCTCAAAGTAAGCAATCCCTTCCTACTCAGAAGATGAAGTGCTGTTCTCTAAGCTTATGTGGGGCATCATTGGAACATTATGGGTAGCTGATGACAGAGAGATGGAGTAGGAAAGGGATGGAGAATCAATGTGCCAGGTTACAGGACGTTTGGGATCACTGGGGAACTGAACGGAGGATGTGTTGATTATATGTTGTAAGACTCTCCAAAATCCAGTAGATGGCGTATTGCTGCACTTCTAAAGTGGCTTTGCTGATATAATGAATGAATCCAAAGTCCAAGAATGTGTACGTTTATCATCTTTAGAGTTATTTTGTATGCCACTTCTTTTGAAATGTTCTCTTCCTGATAAAAGATTCAATGCCTCATTCACTCAGAATCTATTAAACAATGAAACAATTTAGTTTTTTTTGAAAAAGGACACAAAGTGTTGGATAAACCCAGCAGGTCAGGCAACATCTCTGGAGAACAGGGGGGGGGGAAACTGCAGATGCTGGAGAATAGGAATAGGCGATGTTTCTCTTTTGAAATGGGCTGTTCCTGATAAAAAAAAAGATTCAATGCCTCATTCACTCAGAATGTACTAAACAATGAAACAATTATTTTTGTTTTAAGTACAAAGTGTTGGAGTCACTCATCGGGTCAGGCACCATCACTGGAGAACATGGATAGGTGACGTTTCACTTTTGAAATGGTCTCTACCCGATAGAAGAGATTCAATGCTTCATTCACACAGAATGTCTTAAACAATGAAACAATTTAATTTTTTTTAAAGACACAAAGTGCTGAAGTAAGTCAGCAGGTCAGGCAACATCTCTGAAGAATATGGATAGGTGATGTTTTGGGTCGGGACCCTTCTACAAACAATTTAATTAGTTATACTTGACCCATCATTTGAGATCTAATTAGATTCTAGTGTCACTCTGCTGTTCATGTTGAATTTTGACTGATTTGACAAATATAGTCCCCTTAGACCCCACATGGCCAGATTCCACATCATAATGGAGACAAAGGATTGAATTAGTGTTTTCATTCCATATGGACACATATGCAGAGAGCAACAGGTTGCCTACATGAAAATCAGAAAGTCGCAGACGCCGGAAAGCTGGAATAAACAGTTTATACACTGATACAGACACAGAAAGTAGAGAAATCAACGTTCATACTGCTGGGTTTCAAAACTGCCCAAACAAAATATGAGGTGCTGTTCCTCCAATTTGTATATAGTCTCACTCTGACAGTGGAGGAGGCCCAGGACAGAAAGGTCAGTATGGGAAGGGGAGTTAAAATGTTTGGCAACCGGGAGATCATTTTGAATAAACCAGCATCTGCAATTCCTTCCTACACTTAAGTTGCAGGAACAACTAACTTTTTTTGCCTATTTGGAAACATGCACTGTTTGGAAAGATTTTAAATACTCGTAAAATCACCGGCATTTACTGCAGATGGTTGGAAAGATATGTTACATTTGCATCAATATGAAGTGGTTTCAATTATACATTATCCAAAAGATTTAGCGTAAATAGAAACTCAAAGATAGAACCTTTGGTCTACCTGCCAGATACATGACTGCAAAAGATTTAAGATTACCTCAGCTGCTAAATCTCTCAGTCCATGGATAGTGTGCACAATTCATTTCTATGTACATATAAAAAGCAGAAATAATTTCAAAGTGCTTCATGATCCCTCAGAAATAAACCAGACCCAATTTGGACTGATAATTAAAAATTATTGTTCAACTATAATACCAGTAGAATCAAATAATTACAGTAATTGTGGGAAATACTCAACATGTAAGGACACATCTGTACAGAGAGAGAAAAGCGACCATTTCAGGTTGCTGACTTTACATCAGCACAGGTCAGCAACCTGGAAGAGTAAATCTACTTCCCTCTCACCACAGATTCTGGGTAACATGCTCAATATTTTCAGCATTTTTCTGTTTTGCTAGCATCCTCCCTCCTGTATGTTGTATAGAACAGTACAGGACAGAGCCCTCTGCACCCTATGTCCATGCCGAACATAATGCCATGTCAAATTAATCTCAGCCTGCGCATGATCCATATCCCTCTATTCCCTGCACATTCATGTGCCTCTACAAATGTCTTTTAAATGCCACTATTGTATCTGCCTCCACCACCATCCTGGCAGCGTTATCCAGGCATGCTCCACTCTTTGTGTTTAAAATAAAAGTGCCCTACACATCTCCTTTAAACGTTGCCCCTTGCACCTGAAAGCCATGCCATCTTGCCTTTGATATTTCCATAAAAGGCTCGAGCAGTCTGTCCCATCTTTTGCCTCTCACAACATGTAAACATTTTGCTTTTGTATTTCGGAAATCCGACGTTAAAGAAAGGTCATTTGATTTGTATCCTAAGCGTACCCCAAAATATTTAGACAGGTATATGAACAGGATAGGTTTAGAGGGAATGTGTAGAAAGGAACTGCAAATGCCGGTTTATACCAAAGATAGACACCAAGTGCTGGAGTAACTCAGCGGATCAGGCAGCATCTCTGGAGAAAAAGGATGGGCGACGTTTCTGAACAAGGGTTCCGACCTGAAATGTCACCCATCCTTTATCTTCAGAGATGCTGCCTGACCCACTGAGTTACTCCACCTCTTTGTGTTTATTTTAGGTTTAAATGGATATGGGCCAACACAGGCAGGTGGGACTATTGTAGATATGGCATGTTGACTGGTGTGGGTAAGTTGGGCCGAAAGGCCTGTTTCCACGCTGTATGACTGACTCTATGTCTCACTATGACCCTCTGCTGTCAAAGCTATCTGCGTGGTTTCGCAGAATTTGAGGCAAGTGGCTCGATCGGCTCCTATGTGAATGACAAAACTTGAAAGGATATCTTAAATCACCATGTACTTGGAGTGGACAGTTTTTGAAGGTACTGTAATTTTCCAGTAAGTAAGGTGATTATGCCTTGGCAGAGTTCCTGTTTGGCAGGAGCGTGTACAACATCTTGTTTCCAGAGAGTTTGACATGATGTAATGGTGAGCTATGCTGAATTATTTTAAACACAAAGAGTGGAGCATGCCTGGATAACGCTGCCAGGATGGTGGTGGAGGTACGTGTCATCTTTTGGAGGATTGAAATATATTAGTTTAGTTTATAGATACAGCGCAGAAATGGCCCTACGTCCCACCTAATCTGTGCCAACCAGCAATTCCCTTCCACTAGCACTATCCTACACACTAGGGACAATGAGAATTTACAATTTATTTTTACTGAAGCCAATTGACCTACAAATCTGTACGTCTTTGGACTGTGGGAGGAAACCGGAGCACCCTGGGGAAACTCGGGCAATCATGGGGAGAATGTACAAAATCCGTACAAACAGCACCCATAGTCAGGATCGAACCCGGGTCTGGCGACGTAAGGTGGCAACTCCACCGTTGTGCCACTGTGCCACCCCACAATCACAAAGTAGAATGCCATGACAATGGAACACAGCCCTCAAAGGTTTCAGAGAGCATTAATACATTAGTGCTCTTTATTAAAGTACGAGTGGTAGGGTTTTGGGAGACGGACAATAATAAAGGGGCCTTTGAAGGATTAGCAAAATTCCAGCGTTAATCCTGTCCTCGTCAATCCTCGATGAATTTCCCGCTGAGGTTACTCGGCAAAATTTAAAGAAAGCCCTTGAAAATTCAGCATTTTAAAGTTTTTATGTTAGTGCTGTGGAGTGGCATTGAATTTCAGTGTAGATGTTTTGCTCCCAATGTTATTTTCCCTTCCTCTCTCAGTGTCAAATGTGCCCACTTGTTTATGGAGTTGTAAAGCTCCAGTGTGCCAGTTGCCCAAGTGGTTTTAATTCATGGGTGTCGTTGGGACTGAAGGGCAGGAGCCAGTTTGCTGCGAGATGGCTTAGCTGAGCTCATTCCAGGCCCAGATGTGATTCCATACATGGCACATGCAGCGGGGGGATTTCTGGTTAATTAATCTTGCTATTGTTTATGGCTGCAGTCTGGGCTCCATCTGATGCTCTGATTGCAGCCAAATCAGACTGAACATGGCACATAGAACCTAGTAAAACACAGATAGACATAAAAAGCTGGAGTAACTCAGCGGGTCAAGCAGCATCTCTGGAGAAAAGGAATAGGTGATGTTTTGGGTCGAGCCCCTTCTTCAGACTCAGCACAGGAACAGGCCCTTCTACCCACAATATCCGTGCCAAACATGATGCCAAGACGAACTAATCTCTTCTGCCAGCATGGAATACATATCCCTCCATTCCCTGCACATCCATGTGCCTACCTAAAAGTCCCTTAAACTCCATTATTGTATCTGCCTCCACCATGCCCATTGATAGCCTGTTCCAGGCACCCACCATTCTCCATGTAAAAAAAACTTGCCCAGCACATCTCTTTTAAACATTGCCTCTCTTACCTCAAAGCTAAGCCCTCTAGTTTTTGACATTTCCAACCTGGGATAAAAGTTCTGACAATTTACCTTCTCTATGCCTCTCATAATTTTATATACCTCAGCCTCATGTGTTCTAGAGATACCAATCCAAGTTTGTTCAATCTTTCGTTGTACCTAATACACTCTAATCCAGACACCGTTCTGGTAAACCTCTTCTGCACCTTCCATAGCCTCCACATCTTTCCTGTAATGGGGCGACCAGACCTGCACACAATACTGCAAATGGATCCTAGCCTAGGTCTTCCAAGCTGCATCATGACTTTGTGATTGGGATACTCTTGGACAGGTTCACCTGCAGGGGAACAATTCTATACCATGAGAAAGGTGGTATAACAGAAATTCAAAAATAAGCTTGGGTTTATACTTAGACCAACATTTTTTTGTGTGTCCCTGGGAATACTTTTAACATGTTAAATGATGTTAAATTGGCGAGGAGGTGAAGTGCTTATATACATAAATAGTATAATAGTTGCTAATAGAAACTGTGGTATAGTCTGAAAGGGAAGCTTTACTTTAGATTTTAGACTTTAGAGATATACTGCGGAACTGAGTCCACAGCCCACTGAGTCCGTGCCGACCAACGATCATCCCGTACACTAGCACTATTGTACACACTAGGGACAATTTTTTTAATTACCAAAGCCAATTAACCTACAAATCTGTACGTATTTGGAGTGTGGGAGGAAACCGGAGCACCTGGAGAAAACCGATGGAAAACATGGAACCCATGGGACACAGGGAAAACATACAAACTCCACACAGACAGCACCTGAAGTCAGGATTGAACCCGGGTCTCTTGCGCTGTCAGACAGCAGCTCTACCACTGTGCTGCCCCAATAAGCTTGGGTTTATACTCTGCAATTTTTTTACTGTTTCTCTTGGAATACTTTTAATGTTAAGTGACAAAAGGTGCAAAGGAGATTAGTGCTTATAAACAGAAATAATATGATGTTTGCTAGTAGAAACTGTGGCATGCTCGGAAAGGGAAGCTGAGAACACAATATTTAGATTTTGAAGGTTAGATGGCATGGAAGTTGCATATAGTAAAATTAGAAGACGCACAGGTTTGTAGATGAATTGACTTTGGAAAATTGGAAATTGTTCCTAGTGTGTAAGATAGTGCTAGTGTACTTCGAGTTGGTGGGCCGAAGGGCCTGTTTCCACCCTAAAGTCTAAAGAAGTAAGAGAAATGTGCAACGTTGTAATGGAAATGAGAGGTTAACGTCTTGAATAACCACACTTCATCATCACCATCAAATGAACATTCTCTCATCCAAACATCACTTTTCGAATTACTTCCCGTCTATTCAAACATTTTTCCTTTTTCATGAAGATGTAGAAACATAGCCGGCACCGCCATTCATTGTGATCATGGCTGATCATCCACAATCAATAACCTGTGCCTGCCTTCTCCCCATATCCTTTGATTCCACTAGTCCCTAGAGCTCTATCTATCTCTCACTTAAATCCATCCAGTGATTTGGCCTCCACTGCCCTCCGTGGCAGAGAATTCCATAAATTCACAACCCTCTGGGTGAAAAAGTTCCTTCTCACCTCAGTTTTAAATGGCCTCCCCTTTATTCTAAGACTGTGTGTGGCCCCTGGTTCTGGACTCGCCCAACATTGGGAACATTTTTCCTGCATCTAGCTTGTCCAGTCCTTTTATAATTTTATTTGTCTATAAGATCCCCTCTCATCCTTCTAAACTCCAGTGAATACAATCTTTCCTCATATGACAATCCTGCCATCCCAGGGATAAATCTCGTTAACCTATGCTGCAAATGCCTCAATTACAAGGATGTCCTTCCTCAAATGAGGAGACCAAAACTGTACACAATACTCCAGATGTGGTCTTACCATGGCCCTATACAACTGCAGAAGAACCTCTTTACTCCTATACTGAAATCCTCTCGTTATGAAGGCCAACATGCCATTAGCTTTCTTCACTGCCTGCTGTACCTGCATGCCAACGTTCAGTGACTGGTGTACAAGGACACCCAGGCCTCGCTGCACTTCCCCCTTACCTAACCTGACATCATTGAGATAATAATCTGCCTCCTTGTTTTTGCCGCCAAAGTGGATAACCTCACATTTATCTATATTATACTGCATCTGCCATGCATCTGCCCACTCACTCAACCTGTCCAGGTCACCCTCTTAACATCCTCTTCGCAGTTCACACTGCCACCCAGCTTTGTGTCATCCGAAAACCTGCTAGTGTTACTTCTAATTTCTTCATCCAAATCATTAATATATATGGTAAACAGTTGCGGCCCCAACACCGAGCCTTGCGGCACTCCACTCGCCACTGCCTGCCATTCTGAAAAGGACCCGTTTACTCCTACTCTTTGCTTCCTGTCTGCCAACCAATTCTCTATCTGTGTCAACACCCTACCTCCAATACCATGTGCTTTAATTTTGCTCACCTATCTGCCTTGTGGGACTTTATCAAAGGCTTTCTGAAAGTCTCAATACACTACACCACTGGCTCCCCTTCATCCATTTTACTTGTCACATCCTCAAAAAATTCCAGAAGATTAGTCAAGCATGATTTCCCTTTCATAAATCCATGCTGACTTGGACTTATCCTTTTACTGCTATCCAAATGCACCGTTATTACCTCTTTAATAATTGACTCCAGCATCTTCCCCACCACCGATGTCAGGCTAACTGGTCTGTAATTCCCCGTTATCTCTCTCGCTCCTTTCTTGAAAAGTGGGATAACATTAGCTATCCTCCAATCCACAGGAACTGATCCTGAATCTATTGAACATTAGAAAATGATCACCAATGCGTCCACTATTTCTAGAGCCACCTCCCTGAGGACCCTGGGATGCAGACCATCAGGCCCTGGGGATTTATCAATCTTCAGTCCCATCAGTCTACCCAATACTATTTCTCACCTAATGAAAATTTATTTCAGTTCCTCTACCCCCCTAGATCCTCTGTCCCCTAGGACATCTGGGAGATTGTTTGTCTCTTCCTTAGTGAAGACAGATCCGAAGTACCTGTTCAACTTTTCTGCCATTTCCTTGTTACCCATAATAATTTCACCCATGTCTGCCTTCAAGGGACCCACATTTGACTTTGCTACTCTTTTTCTCTTAACATATCTAAAGAAGCTTTTACTGTCCTTCTTTATATTCTTGGCCAGCTTCCCCTTGTACTTCATCTTTTCAGCCCGTATTGCCCGCTTTGTTACCTTCTGTTTCCCAATCCTCTGGCTTCCTGCTACCCTTTGCTGTGTTATACATCTTTTCTTTTCCATCCCTAAGTTCCCTTGTCAGTCACAGTTGCCTCCTACTCCCCTTACGATCTTTCTTCCCCTTTGGAATGAATTGATCCTGCGTCTTCCGGATTATGCCCAGAAATTCCTGCCATTGCTGTTCCACCGTCATTCCTGCTAGGATCCCTTTCCAGTCGACTTTGGCCAGCTCCTCTCTCATGCCTTCATAGTCCCCTTTGTTCAACTGCAACACTGACACTTCTGATTTAACCTTCTCCCTCTCAAATTGCAGATTAAAACTAATCATATTATGATCACTAGTTCATAAGCGGTTCCTTTACCTCGAGTTCTCTTATCAAATCTAATTAAATATTAGGAAAGTTCTTTCACAGCACCTATCAATTGAACCACCTGGTCAGAAAATTCCTTGTGTTGCAATTGCTTCCCCAAGTTAACATGATTAAATTTTGTTAATCACTTAAAAAGAAAAGTATCATTGTTGCAAATGTTTCTATCCCAGGTGGATGTATTTTAATAGGCGGGATATTGTATAAACATTAATCCTTCTTATCTCCTCTATCTGGGAATGATTTGGTCAACTAAAAAGACTTGCATTTATATATGGCTCAATTGTAATCATGTATAGTTTTTCCGCTGACTGGGTAGCACGCAAGAAAAGCTCTTCACTGTACCTCGCTCGGTACATATGACAATATGCTACACTAACTAACTAACAGTTCATTTCACAATCTTAGCACATCTTGAAGTTCTTTACAGTCAATGAAATACCTTTGAGGCTTCGTCGCTGTTGTAATGTGAGATACAAGGCAGATTAATTGTGAGTAGCAAGGCCCACAAACAGCAACGGCATTAGCCAGATAATCTGTTTTCACGATGCTAGAAATATTCTGTGGGTCAGGCAGCCTAAATGGAAAGTAAAATGGAGTCAGATCAATGACTTGAACTGTTGCATCTGTTTCTACCTCCACAGATGCTGATTGACCTGATATGCACTGCAGCATTTTCTATTGTTATGATGTATCTGTGTCACAGAACAAGGGTGTAGCAGCCTCCTGATGCTTTGTGAGACTCTCTCGTACTGCCCAGAGTGTTTATTTTGAAAAAGAAATGGCATTATCCAATTCAGTCCATGCCTTGCAAACGCCTTTCTTTGTAAATGTGTGTCAGATGCAATGCAGAGCCAAGGATATGTCATTACATTCAAATTGATGATGTGGATATGTTCATAGTGCAAGCACATTTCCTTCTTAGGTAAAATAACTAGTATTTGTAATGATTGATATATTAGGGGTATGATGCCAAATCCAAACATTTGAAATATTATGCATCTTTTGCATGCAATAAAGTGCATTCTATTCCACGCATGCATTTCATTGCAGCAGTTATCAATACCATCTAAAGCAGGCGCTACCAAGACTGGTGTATTTTTTTGCAAAATTTTCTTTGCATCAGCATAAATACAACTCGGGTGATTGAAAATTCAGAGGAACAATTCCGATTAAGTCTATTTCATACAGTCAGAGGCCATCTATTTCTATTTAATTCCTTAAATTTGATGCGTCTTTCTCCCTTTAATGCACAATAAATATGCAGAACAAACAAAAAACACCTCTAATTATGGATATACATACATTCCATGATAAGTATCAGCTGTAAGATATTTCTTGCAAAGACAACTGTATGGCCTCTGCTTCTACTTTTTGTCCTTTAAATCAACAGAACCTAGAGATTATCTTTCAATATGTCCAAAATGTCCCTGATGACTATGGCAGAGTATGTTCAGTAATTATATAAAAAACAAAACTCCAATTGGTCTCAAAGGGCATATGTTAGATGCTTTTTAAAACGTAGTCCATGGATTTCGCAGCATTCTAATCAAAATGCCACATTTTATTTGATTCTAGTAAGGGTTTCCACCATAGTGACCCTGCTGATGGTATCCATCTTGGTAACCATGGTAACTGTATCCATATTCATCTTCTGGGCATCGCATGCCCAGGGACTGTTGAATCGCCATTTCTTGCCTGCGGAGCTGCATAGAATCAACAAGGTCGTACACAATGGCCATGTTCCACATTGGGGTTGGATACCAGGACTTGACGTTTCCATCCTTGCCCACCAAGAGCATTGAGAAATACTCGGGGCTGACCTGGAAATAATCCCGTATGTCTTTCACCAAGGATTGCGAGAGATCTTCACGGTCTACAGATGTAGTGCCTGTACATGGAACAAACATTGTCAATTCACTTATTTTACCAAACACATGTTTTATAATACATTCAACTGCGATTCTGGTGAAATTGCCCTTTATTAATATTTTTCTTGAAAGTAATCAATGAATTCATAAATAACAATATCCCATTAAAAATATATATTGCGAAATACAAAGATTTTTTATCAGAAGGCAAAATTACTACCTTATGAATAAGAAATAACTATTTATATATTTTTTTAAGTTTTGGAGATATACCATGGAAACAGGCCTTTCAGCCCAAGCTAACCATCGATCATCTGGTCACATTAGTTCTGTGGCATCCTACTTTCTCATCCACTCCCCACACATTAGGACACAAAGTGCTGGAGTAACTTAGCAGGTCGGACAGCATTTCTAGAGAACATGGATAGCCGACATTTCGGATCGGGACCCTTCTTCAGAGTTACTCCAGCACTTTGTGCCTTTTGTGTATTAACCAGCGTCTGCAGGTCATTGGGGACTGTTTATACACATTAGGGACTGTTTATAGAGGGACAATTTACCTACAACTTTGGGATGTCGGAAGAAACTGGAACACCCGGAGGAAACCCATGTGGTCATAGCGGGAAGGTGCAAACTCCACACAGACAGCACCCGAGGTCAGGATGGAACCCGGGTCTCTGGCACTGTGAGTTATTACCTTTTCAGCTTTATGCATTTTCACAATATTACTATTTTAAATTCCATATAAAAGATATATTTAATCATTGCAATGAAATATAAATATGATCAATGCTTTTTTTTTAAATAATGTTGTGCATCGTACCTACATCTCTGAAAA
Organism: Rhinoraja longicauda; assembly: GCF_053455715.1. Classification (NCBI taxonomy): domain Eukaryota; kingdom Metazoa; phylum Chordata; class Chondrichthyes; order Rajiformes; family Arhynchobatidae; genus Rhinoraja; species Rhinoraja longicauda. The sequence continues at coordinate 25,304,344 of NC_135964.1, read as the reverse complement.
GTTTAAAAAAATAGATTGATGAACAATCACATATTCAATTATATATATTCAATCTTTTCATTTTTCCAATATGATCCATTGTAGAAAAGGGGTAGCACGCTGGTGCAACGGTAATATTGCTGCCATGTTCTCCGGTTTCATCCTGCACTCCAAAGACGTACAGGTTTGTAGGTTAATTGACTACTGTAAAGTGTAAATTGTCTCTAATGTGTCGGATAGTGTGAGTGGACGAGGTGATCGCTGATTGGCGCGGACTCGGTGGGTCGTAGGGCCTGTTTCCATACTGCAACTCTGAAGTCTAAAGTCTAAACAGCAGTAAATAGATCTACATGAATAGATAACATGCGTAGTGGCATGATTTGTCTACAAAAAAAAAGCACTGAATACAGTTAACTTATAAAGCCAGATTTGTATTCAGTTCAGCAGATGTGGAATAAGATAAATTACACACAGATGTGAAGGTTTGTTTAACCAGTTTTGTTGAGATTGACTTTGATTAAGAAGCCAGCCAAACCTTTGAATCTTGTACTTTTTTAGTTTACTTCGATATTTGTATGAGATCACTGCCGGTATGTTAATCCTACCGGCAGAAGACCACATCAAATACCCCTGTCATGAGTACACAATCCCCATACCCTTAAAACAAAAAGTTGAAGTTTATCTGGTTTTGAATGTTCTCCCAAGGAGCCTTGGCTAGTGGTGCCATGAATTCCAATGCAGTTCAACGCTGCGAACCGCAATGTTTCCTCCTCCCTGACTCCCATTATGTGAGAAACAGAGGAAACCACATTCCTCCCAGGATTTCTGTGTTAAGATTTGCTACTTTCTTCAATTTGACTTGTGAACAGAAGGCTAATAGCAACAGAATTACAAAAACACAAACTTTGAAAACTGCCACATCTGAAACAGGAAATCTTGGGGGATTTCAAGTTCTTGACAGTTTGTTTGGAGGGAGTGGTTGGATTTATATTTATAGAAGAATTTGGAAAATATTTAACTGATAAAACATCACCGCATTACAAATCAAATTACTTGTGGATAAATCTTAGGGTCTAAGTCTATCTATCGCTCACTGAAAGTGGCAACACAAGTAGTTAGAGTGGTAAAGAAGGCTTATGGCCTGCTTGCCTATATCGAAGGGTATTGAGTATAAGAGTCATGAAATCATGTTGCAGCTTTATAGGACAATGTCTGTGCCAAACATAATAACAAGATAACATGATCTCATCTGCCTACACATGATTCATTTCCCTCCATACCCTGCATATTCATGTGTAAATGTAAAAACCTTTTAAACGCCACTTTCGTATCTGCCACCACCTCTGGTTGAGCATTCTAGGTACCCACCACCCTCCATGTAAAAAAACTTCCCCTGCACATCTCCTTTAAACTTTACCCCTCTCGCCTTAAAGCTATGCCCTACAGTTTTTGACATTTCCGCCCTGGGGAAAAAGGGTCTGATAGTCTACCCTATCTACAGTGCCCTCCATAATGTTTGGGACAAAGACCCATCATTTATTTATTTGCCTCTGTACTCCACAATTTGGATTTGTTTTTCTGGAACTCCAGAAATGCCCCCTAATGCAGGCAGCATCCTGGTAAACCTCTTCTGCACCCTCTCCAAAGGGCAGCACTGTGACGCAGCAGTAGACGAGCAGCACAGTGATGTAGCGGTGGAGTTGCTGCCTTACAGTGCCAGAGATTCGGGTTCGACCATGACTTGGCGCTGCCTATACAGAGTTTGTACGTTTTTCCTGTGACCGTCTGGTTTTCTCCGGATGCTCCGGTTTTCTCCCACATTCCAAAGACGTATACGTTTGTAGTTTAATGGCTTCTGTAAAATTGTAAATTGTCCCCAGTGTGTTGACTAGTGCTAGTGTACGGGAATCTCTGGTCGGCGAGCACCTGGTAAGACGAAGGCCCTGTTTCTGCGCTGTATATCTAACGTCTAAAATAAAGTCGAAAGCCGCCACATCCTTCCTGGAATGGGGCGACCAGAATTGCACACAATTCTCCAAATATGGCCTAAACAAACTCTTTTAGAGGTGCATCAGGCTGCTCTGGAAGGTCAAATCGCATGGGATCCAAGGAGAGATAGCTGAATGAACAGAAGATTGGCTTCATGGATGGAAGCAGAGTGTGATGGTGAAGGTTGCTTCTCGGACTGGAGGCCTGTGACTAGTGGTGTGCCTCAGGGTTTGGTGCTGGGCCCATTACTGTTTGTCATCTATATCAATGATTTGGATGAGAACGTACATGGCAACATTAGCAAGTTTACAGATTATACTAAACATTGCAGATAGTGAAGATGGATGTCAAAAATTGCAGCAAGATCTTGATGGGTTGGCCAGGTGGGCTGCGGAATGGTGGATGGAATTTAATGCAGAGAAATGTGAGGTGTTGCATTTTGGAACGTTCAACATGGGCAGGATCTACATGGTGAATGGTAGGGCTTTGGTAAGTGTTGTAAAGGAGAGGGATTAGGAGTGCAGGTACATAGTTCCTTGAAGGTGGCATCATAAGTAGATAGGGTGGTCAAAATGGCTTTTGGCACATTGGCCTTCATCAGTCAGAGTATTGAGTATGGACGTTGGGAGGTCATGTTACAGTTATATAAGACATTGATGAGGCCGCATTTAGAGTATTGCGTTCAGTTCTAGACACCATGTTACAGGAAAGATGTTGTCATGTTGGAAAGCGTACAGAGAAGATTTGCAAGGATGTTGCCAGGACTCAAGGGTCTGAACTATAGGGAGAGGTTGAGCAGGCTGGGATTCTGTTCCCCGGAGCACAGGAGGATGAGGAGTGATCTTATAGGTGTGTATAAAATCATGAGAGAAATAGATTGGGTGGATCCACAGAGCCTCTTACCCAGAGTAGGGGAATCGAGAACCAGAGGACATAGGTTTAAAATGGGGGGGGGGGGGGGGGGAAGATTTAATAGAAACCGGAGGGGTAACTTTTCACTCAAAGGCTGGTGGGTGTTTGGAACAAGCTGACGGAGGATGTAGTTGAGGCAGGTCCTATTACAATTTGAAAGAAAAATGTAGACATGGATAAGACCAGTTTAGAGGGATAAGAGCCAAATGCAGGCAGTGGGACTATTGTAGATGGGACACATTGGTCGGTGTGGGCATGTTGGGCCGAAGGGCCTATTTCCATGCTGTAAGACTGCATGATTCTCTATGTCTCTATAAAAGTTAGCCATGAGAAAGCCTCTCTTAAATTACCCTCCTGAACACAAAATCATTATTTCCATATACTATAGAAGCATGTATGCGTTGGAAGTATTTGAAGAAGGGTCCTGACATGAAACATCACGTATCCATGTTCTCCAGTGATGCTGCCTGACCCACTGAGCTACTCCAGCAGTTTGTATCTTTTTTTTTGTAAACCAGTATCTGCAGTTCTTTGTATCTACTTTGGAATATATTGGCTGTCGTAAGCAGATGAGGTTTAGCTCAAACAACTGCATTAAGTTTGAAGAAGAGTCTCAACACGAAACGTGAGCTATCCATGATCTCCTGGGATGCTGCTTGACATGCTGAGTTACCCCAGCACTTTGTATCTTTCCTTGGGATAAACCAGTATGCGCAGTTACTTATCTATATACTACAACTCTCATTTGTTATCTTGTTTGTGACTGAACTTCAGCCAAAACGGTACACGATAGCGCAACAATTTTAGGCCCACCTTCCTCACCATTGTCACTTAAGTGATAATGCAAGTAGTTTTATTGAAATCGGTGTTATATTTTTTCAGTTATTCACATTTTAAAGTTTAAAAGGGGGGAGGGGGGGTTGAGGAGAGAGGGGAGGGGGGGTTGAGGAGAGAGGGGAGGGGGGGGTGGACAGGGTGCTGCACCAATGCAGGAGAGCTTTGGGCCCAACTTTGTCTAGTTATTTAATAAAGATTGTTAAACTTATCCAAATTTAGTGAAAATCTTACCATTAATAGGATAGAGTTCCAAAACGCCTCCAACATCAGTGCCCACACCCATCATCTTCAGCACAGCCAAGTGACGTAAACCTTCAAAATAAGAGATTTATTCTTATGTTAATCTTCAGGAATAAATTGTAGATCACAAGTTAAATAAATTCTGCAGATAATGGAAAAAGTTCAGAAGAAAGGTCCCAACCCGAATCATCACCTATCCACGTTCTCTAGAGATGCTGCCTGACCCGCTGAGTTAGTCCAGCACTTTGTGTCCTTTTGTGTAAACCAGCATCTGCAGTTCCTTGTCAGAGGAGGTAGCTGAGGCAGGTACCTCCTACTGAATAATGTTTTGAAATTTAAGGAACTAGTTTGCTCTTATACATTCTATTTATTGTTGATTCAGGTTAGTTAAAATAAGATTAATTGCAGTTGTATTTTATATTCCTACTAAAATGAACCACGATAAATCTTAGAAATTGACAGCAATGACTTTAGACTTTACTTTGGACTTTAGGGATACAGCGCAGAAACAGACCCATCGGCCCACCAAGCCCACGCCAACCAGCGATCACCCCGTACATTAGTTCTATACCACCTACCAGGGACAATTTACAGAAACCAATTAACCTACAAACCTACACGACTTTGGAGTGAGGGAGGAAACCGGACCATCCGGAGAAAACCCATGCGGTCATAGGGAGAAGATGCAAATTCCATACAGATAGCACCTGTAGTCAGGATCGAACCTGGGTTTCTGGCACTATAAGGCAGCAACTCTACCGCTGCACCACTGTGTGTACCCTATTGTGTAAACCAGCATCTGCAGTTGCTTGTTTCTACTTCTGACTAAACACAGGTTTGGGATTTAAAGAACTAGATTGCTCTTATACATTTTATTTGTGGGTGATTCAGGTTGGGTACATTAAAATTAGTTTCGTTTGTTGTATTTCATTCCAACTAAAATGAACCATAAGAAATCTTTGAAATGGACAGCAATGTATTCCAAATGATATCCCTCTATGCAATGCAAGGATAGACATTGATCGATAAGAAGGCTGAATCTTACCCAGGTTACAAGCTTGCGAGTTTAAGGCATAAAGCTGATGTTGATATGCCCATTCTTCATCGCTTGGGGTAGAAATAATAAATAAACGTCTTCTCCAGCGGAATCTGAGGGAGAGAATGAGCTAATGAAAACACTTCAGTTATTTCTCTGTTCTCAGCTCTGCTGCCATGTGGTGTACAGGAACTCCAGGGTAACCGGTACATAGGGAAACGCCTCCTATACCCACTCCTTCTTCCCCTCTGTTATTAAGCTTCTATATGGTCCTTCCATAAGCTAGGGTACTGTCCAATTCTCCTCTACCCCAATGTGGACATTGGACTTTGTCTCTGGAAATGGTGCGCTACAATGCTGAGAACTATAATCTGCACCCTATATCTTCCACTTTGTTCCACTATAGTAGATTCATAGTCATACAGTATGGAAACAGGTCCTTCAGCCCAACTTGCTCATACCGACCAACATGTCCCATCTACACTAGTCCCACTTCCCTTCGTTTGGCCCATAACCCTCTAAACCTATCCTATCCTTGTACCTGCCTAAATGTTTCTTAAACATTGCGATAATACCTGCCTCAGCTACCTCCTCCGGCAGTTCATTCCATACACCCACCACCCTTTGTGTAAAAAAGTTACCCCTCAGGTTCCTATCAAATCTTTCCCCCCTCATCTTAAACATTTGTCCTCTGGTTCTCGATTCCCCTGTAATTACTCGATCCCCCTGTACTTGAGATTGGCTTGATTGTATTTAGGTATGATATTATCTGACTTGACTGGATAGCATGCAAAACAAAGTTTTTCACTGTACCTCATTATACGTGACAATAATAAACCTAAACGTACCCCGGTATTATTTCTCCCACCATCTATCACTCCCCACCCCCCTCCCAGTCATCCTACTCTTTTCCCCCCTTCCTACACTCATCTCCCATCCCCCGAATCCCCCATTTTGCTTTTAATTCCCTCTTTTCCCTATCCCCTTCCACCTACACCACTCCCTCCGGCTTTACATTTCACCCTTCTTCGCTCTTCATCTGACACACTTTGGTTCTTTCTCCCACTGATTGCCGGCAAAGCAAATGTCTGTTATTAAGATATCAAATTCAATGACTTATGGTTAAACTGCTTCTATTTAAAAGAGCGTCAGCAATGTACCAGATAGGGAATTAATAAATAAATGGACAAAGCCGAGAATTGTGGATGCAGCCCAAACCAATGCACAAACCTGCCTTCTTTCCATTGACTCCATCTACACTTCAAGCTGCTTCGGCAAGGCCACTAGCATAATCAAGGACGAGTCTCACCCCCGGTGTCTCACTCTCTCTTCTCCCTTCTCCCATCAGGCAAGAGGTATAGAAGTGTGAAAACGCACACCACCAGATTCAGTGACAGGTTCTTCCCAGCTTCTATCAGGCAACTGAACCATCTTACCAATAACTAGAGAGCGGTCCTGAGCTACTATCTACCTCATTGAAGACCCTCGGGCTATCTTTAATCAGACTTTATTGGACTTTATCTTGCACTAACCGTTATTCCCTTTGTCTTGTATCTGTGCACTGTGGACAGCTTGACTGTAATCATGTATGGTCTTTCCGCTGACTGGATAGCACGCAACAAACAGCTTTTCACTGTACCATGTGATGATAAACTAAACTAACTAAAGTGTAAATCTGTTTTTGGGAACTGAAATAAATCACACTCATTTTTATTACACTTTTATTTTCAGACTGTACATACCTTGCCAAAAAGCTTTCTAGTGATCTTGGTTTATCTTCCTTCTTACATACTATTCCCTCTTTCTTCTGTTTTTCCATCTCTTTGATCCTTGTTGTGAAGGTTTCAATCAGATCAAAGATGGCTTGCATTGCTATGGGTACTTCGTAAAATTGCTGTAAATACAGACATCCATGATTAATGTTTTCTACTGTACATGACAAATCATTTGACCAGTATAACAAGATATTATAGCAACACATCATATAGGTTCAATTCAGTGAATACAATAGTATGCATTTATATGATGCATTTAACACAGCAGGTTATCCCAGGCATTTCTCAGAAGCTGACCTGTACAAAAATCAAGGCCAAATAAAAGAAAGGGACTTTAGGATAGCCAAGACGTCATCAGGTGATAGAGCATTGAAACAGGCCCTTTGGCCTAACTTAGCCACGCTAGTCCCACTGGCCCACGTTTGGCCTCTATCCTTCTATACCTTTCCTAGCCATGTATCTGTCCAAATGTTTTTTTAAATGTTGTTATAGAACCGGTCTCAACTACGTCCTCTGGCAGCACGTTCCATATACCCACCACCTTCTATGTGGAAAAAGTTGCCTCTCCAGTTCCTATTAAATCATTCCCCTCTCACTTTAAACCTATGTCCTCTGGTTCTTGATTCCCGTAAACTGGATAAAAGTCTTTGTGCATTCACCCTATCTATTCCAGATATGTAGGGATAATGTAACTAAAGATTTAAATTTTAAGGCGCATTTGAAGGATGAATGGACAGATGGGCTGGTGGACAGGTTCAGAAAAGGGATTCCTGAATGTCTGACCGAGATAGCTCTAGGAATGCCACTGTCATAGTGGAGAGTGAGCAGGAGGATGGAGATGTAGAAACACTGCATTTTCCACAGAAATGGGGTTGAAAGGATAGAGACCATGGATGGATTGGAGTTGCAGGTTGATTTCAGCAGTGGATCACTTTTATGAATGAAGCTGTATCCATATCTACCCAACTCAAAATTCATCAAGGGCTTTCGGCTCAATGGTCTGTGCCAACCAAGTTGCATGACCAAGCTAATCCCACTTGCCTACTGTAGATCAGTGCATGTTCCTTTAACATAGTGACCTCACCACTACTAACCACTCCCCATGGTCTCTTGTATAACTGTAGCTTCCCCACCTCCAGCTCGCTCTCTAGTGCCAGTGATGACCACGGACAGCTAGGGCATAATGTGTGTAGTGTTATTAATAAACTTATTTAGTAAAAGACTCTGCGTACGAGTGACATCCTTTTACATGGTGTCAGATCGGTAGACTTGCGTCTCCTGTTTACCGGTTTTTATTTTATTATTTGTTTCTCCCAATTGTGTCCCCTCCTTCCACTTTGCTATGGCTTCCTCGTGTCGTCGTCCGGACACGCTCGTTTTCGATGGGGACATAGTGCACCGCTGGACGGTCTTCCAGCGGGACTACGAACACTATATCGCGATTGCCCATCCTGATGCAACTGCTGCAGTACGAGCTCACCTGCTCCTCAACCTGGCTGGTCCGGAGGCAATGGAACGATATGCTTCGTTCGATTTCGCCCCTCCGGAGGACCGCGACGACCCGGTATGTCTCATGGCCAAGTTCACTGCCCTGTGTGATATACCCACCAATAACATTATCGAGCGTTTTAACTTTTTCACGCGTCGTCAGGCTCCTGGGGAGCACGTTGACACCTTCATTGCTTCTTTGAGGCATATGGCTCGGAGGTGCCGCCTTGAAAAGATCACACCCGACGAGATGATCAGGGACGTCCTGGTCAACGGTCTCCTAAACTGCAAGCTACATGACGAGCTCCTGATGAAGCCTGACCTGTCGCTAAAGGACGCCGTGCATGCTGCACGCATGGCTTCTGCTGTTGCCTCAGTATCTCGGCCGGCGTCCCATGACATAAATTTCACCGGACGCCGGCGGCTAAATGCCCCGCCGGTCAGGGTCGACCCCTCCGCGCCCACTACGGTCACCCCTCGCCGATGCCCAAACTGCAACTTCTCGTCACACCAGTTTAACGTTTGCCCAGCGCAGGGCAAAACCTGTAATTCCTGCGGGAAAATGAACCACTTTTCTGCAGCCTGTCGTTCTCGTGGGAGACCTGTCCCTGCTCCTAGAAGGAGTCTAAACAACCTTGCGAACAGTGATAGCGCAACCGGTTCCCAGCACCAACACGAGGAACTCCCCGATCCAGATACAGTGTTTTCGCTTTTGGGTGCACCTGCGTTGATAACGGATCCTTCCGTGCATGTTACTGTCAATGGACACTCCTTCCCTGCCAAGGTCGATACTGGTGCTTTTGCAAATGTTATGTCTGTTGGCCTCTTCAAGCAGATAAGCTCGGGGGAGAGGGTTACTCCTGACGACTCCCGCCTTCATGCCTATGGGGGAGGTGTTCTGGTTGCCGTGGGGAAGGCAACGGTTATCTGTACTGTTCTGAAGACCTCTCGGCCCCTCACGTTCCTCCTGCTAGCATCTGACAACGTCACCCTGCTGGGCGCCCGTGCATGCCAGGACTTTGGCTTGGTTTCATTCCACCGCGACATCCACCTGGTGGAGGCCCCCATGGACCCCCTGATCGAGTATCCCGACCGATTTGATGACGTCCTGGGGAAGCTGCCCTGTGCCTACAAGATCGTTGTTGACCCGGGGGTCAACCCGGTGGTTAGACCGGCCCACCGTGTGTCTTTTGCCATGAAGGGCCGCGTGGAGTCCACACTACGTGGCATGGTGGACATGGGCATCCTCAAGGAGGTGAGTGCCCCCACCCAGTGGGTCTCCACCATTGTGGTCGCTGCCAAGAAGGATGCGAGCGAGATCAGGATCTGCATCAACCCGAAAGACCTGAACCTGGCTATCAAACGCCCGCACTACCCCATGCGGACGGTGGAGGACGTCGCGGCACAGGTCGGTCCAGCCACAGTTTTCTCGGTCCTAGATGCCAAGAGCTCCTTTTGGCAGATCCCTTTGGATGCACGTTCCTCCTTCCTGACCACCATCAGCACACCTTTTGGCAGGTTCCGTTTCCTCCGCATGCCTTTTGGGATCAACTCAGCAAGCGAGGTTTTCCAGCGTACAATGGAACAGCTGTTTGCCGGGTTGCCGTGCGCCATCATTGTGGATGACATCCTGGTGTACGGGAGGGACGTCGCCGAGCACGACCGACACCTCCGCCAAGTCCTGGACAGGGCTCGTGAGATCAATCTCAAACTCAATCAACGGAAGTGTCGATTCCGCGTTGAGGAAGTCACCTACGTTGGCCATGTTTTCACGGCGGGGGGCCTGAAGCCAGACCCCGAGAAGACGGCGGCGATCACCGATATGCCCGCTCCCACTGACGTGCCCGGCCTGCAGCGCTTTCTGGGCATGGTCAACTACTTAGGCAAGTTCATACCCGACCTCAGCGAACTGAGTGCCCCCCTGAGGGAGCTGACCAAGAAGGAATATGCCTGGGCCTGGCTCCCGCACCACCAGTCGGCCTTCGTGGCCCTGAAGTCCAGACTCGCACGGACCCCCACTTTGCAGTTTTTCGACCTGAACAGGCCAATCGTCCTCACCTGCGATGCATCTCGATTCGGCCTTGGTGCTGCCTGCCTGCAGCTCTATGACGACCGGCAGCTGCCCGTCTCCTATGCCTCTCGCACAATGACCCCTGCTGAACAGCGATACGCGCAGATTGAAAAAGAGCTCCTTGCCGTGGTGTTCGCGTGCTCCAAATTCAAAGACTACGTTCTGGGCAACACCTTCACCATCGAAACTGACCACCAACCGCTGGTCTCTATTCTGAACAAGCCCATCCACGCAGCCTCGTCCCGTTTGCAGCGGATGATGCTGCAGCTTCAGCGCTTTACCTTCGATATCGTGTACCGCAAGGGCAAGGAGATGTTCGTGGCAGACACTTTGTCCCATGCCCCACTACCTTCCATTTCCCGCCATCCGTACGAATCGGCTGACCTGATGGTGTTGAACGTCAACATCGTTCCATCTTGGCAGATGCAGTCCCTGGTCACACACACTGCCGCTGATCCTGCCCTGCAACAGCTTGAGAGCGTCATCCGCCGTGGCTGGCCTGACCGACGGTCTTCCCTGCCGGCTGGTGCCGTGCCCTACTTCCTGGTTCGGGATGAACTGGTGCTGCACGCGGGCGTGGTGGTGAAGGGTCACAAGGTCGTGGTGCCGGCCGCGCTGCGAGATCACTACTTCAAGACTGCCCACAACGGACACCCCGGGGTGGAGGCCACTTTATCCCAGGCCCAAGCACAATTTTACTGGCCTGGCATGGTTCGGGACATCCGGGACAGGGTCTCCGCCTGCGCTGCCTGCAACCGCCTACTACCTCATCAGCAGCGCCAGCCTCTCCTGCAGCAGCCGGCTCCCGAGTTGCCGTGGATGGCTGTTGCCGCCGACATTTTCGAGTGGCGTGGCAAACACTACCTGGTCCTGGTGGACTCCTACTCCAGCTGGTTCGAGGTGGACCTGCTGCCGTCCCTCACGTCTGCTGCCGTCATCGGGAAGCTTCGCCGCCACTTCTCTACCTTTGGTTCCCCGGCATCCCTCCAGTCCGACAACGGGAGCCAGTTTACCAGCGCGGAGTTTGCCGCTTTCGCCACCCTGTGGAACTTTCGCCACATCACCAGCAGCCCCGAGTACCCGCAAAGCAATGGACTTGCAGAGCGCGCTGTCCGCAGCGCGAAGGAACTGATGGAACGTTGTCGGTTTACCAGTTCTGACTTGTACCTTGCCCTCCTCAACCTCCGCAACATCACCCGGGACCCCGCGCTCGGCTCCCCGGCCCAGCGCCTCATGTCCCGCACCACTAGACCCCCCATCCCCGTCTCCCAGCAATCCCTGAAACCAACGGCTCGCAGCCCTGCAGCTGTCAAGGAGCGCATCATCGAAAAGCAAGTGATTCAGAAACGCTCCTTTGACAAATCGTCCCGTCCCCTTCCCCCTCTGTTCGCTGGCCAGGTTGTCCGGATGGAGTCCGCCTCGGGTCACAACCGGCTGGCCGTGGTCGTCGGCAATGCTGACTCTCCACGGTCGTACCTGGTTAATTACGAGGGCACCGTGTACCGTCGTACCCGACAGCACCTGATGCTGGTCAACGAGCCTGCACCGCCTCCAGCGGACCCGTATTCACCTCCCGTCCAGTCACCGGTGCCTGATGTGCCTCCTGCTCCCGTCCATCCTCGCGTGCCCCAACCTGCGCCGTCTCGACTGTCTGTGCCCGGCTCGCCCCAGCCCCCTTCCCCTCCTTCGCCTGCGCGTTTGCGGGTATCGCCGCCCGGTTCTCCTCCTTCCCCTGGTTCCCCTGCCTCGGTACCCGCACCCGTCCCTGCTCTTCCTTCGGCCGAAGGGGATGGGGGGTTGCGCACCCGCTCTGGGCGAGTGGTCAGGCCGCCTGTCCGGTACGGTGGGTACGAGTAGTCTGTGTGGTGCTGCATTCTATCTGCTCCCTGCTTATAGTTTAAGTCTAGCGTATGAGCCGTGGTCGCTTTTGTTTCCAAGAGGAAGGATGTAGATCAGTGCATGTTCCTTTAACATAGTGACCTCACCACTACTAACCACTCCCCATGGTCTCTTGTATAACTGTAGCTTCCCCACCTCCAGCTCGCTCTCTAGTGCCAGTGATGACCACGGACAGCTAGGGCATAATGTGTGTAGTGTTATTAATAAACTTATTTAGTAAAAGACTCTGCGTACGAGTGACATCCTTTTACACCTACACTGGCTTTTTCCCCTTCAAACGTTACCTATCCATGTAACCTGTCTTTCAAATGTCCTAATTGTAGCCACTTCTACCACTTGTTTTGGAAGCGCGTCCCATGTAATCATGACCTTCCTTGTGAAGAAGATGCCCCTCAGGTCCCTTTTAAATAGTTTCCCTCCCACCTTAAACTTATGGCCTTTAGCTTTGTCCTCTCCTGCCCTGGGGCCAAGACATCTTATCTATGATCCTCATGGTTCTAAAGATCTTTATAAGGTCACCCCTTAGCCTCCTATGCCCCAGGGGAAAAAAAGACAGCTTTTCAAGCCTCTTCTTATAGCTCAAATCCTCCAGAAGCTGTATCTATATCGACCTAACTCAATCAGTCTGAAGATGGGTCCCAATCTGAAACGTCACCTATCCATGTTCTCCAGACATACTACTTAACTCGCTGAGTTACTTCAGCACTCTATGTCTGTTTTTGTAAACCAGCATCTGGGGTTCCTTGCGTCTCTACCTACCACTTGCCAGATCTCATCCTGCACCCACCTCTCTTTTCCAGCTTTCTCTCCCTACTCCAATCAGTCTGAATAAAGGTGTCGACCTGATACATCACCCATGCATTCTCCATTGATGCTGCACGACCTGCCGAGTTACACCAGCACTTTGTGTGTGTTTCTTTTCTACCTAACTTGAAGTAGATTTGCTAGATAACAATGAACGAATATGAATTATTTCAACTGTTTAGTTTTATTTAGAGATACAGCGTGGAAACAGGCCCTTCAGCCTACCGAGTCCGCGCCGATCAGCGATCCCCACACATTAACCCTATCCTACACACAAGGGACAATTTACAATTAGACCTAGCCAATTAACCTACAAATTTGTACGTCTTTGAAGTGTGGGAGGAAACCGGAGCACCCGGAAAAAACCACGCAGGTCACGGGGAGAACGTTCGAACTCCATTCAGACAGCACCTGTAGTCAGGATTGAACCGGGTTCTCCGGAGCTGCAAGGCAGCAACTCTATTGCTGTGCCACCCATGACAAAGGGTGTTTGACCTCAAATGACAACTGTTTCTCTTTCTGCAGATGCTGCCTGACCGCTGTGTGTTTCCAGTAGTTTATTTTCTCTAAGTCTCCACTCCTGCTGTATGTTTCCAGCATCTACGTTTATTTGATTTCCTAGAACTGCAGATGTCAGCTGTTGAACCAGGAGCATTGGAATGTTTGGCCATCTCTCTGTACGCTTACACGGTGGCAATCTCTAGAAGATTTGTTGCTTACATAAACCGTGCAAACTAAGTACGATCCTAACTGGGAGACCTCCAACCCGTGAGGGCCATATCTTTTAGAAACCTTTAAAAGCATCACAATCTCGGGAAAGAATTTACAGCTGGCAAGTGCATGGGAAATGGAAAATTCTTGCTCATCCATGGCCAGACTCACAGAAATTATGTTTAAAGTCATTTGAAATGAAGTCTAGGCTGGTTGACAGAGCAATCCCATTCGCCACTGATTTCAGTTTAGTTTAGAGATACAATGTAGAAACAGGCCCTTCAGCCCACTGAGTCCACACTGACCTATGATCACCCACGCACAAGTTCTATCCTACACACTAGAGCCAACTGCACAATCCTAACACCAACTAGAGAATGGTCCTGACCTACCATCTACCTCATTGGAGACCCTCGGGCTATCTTCAATCAGACTTTATTGGACCTTATCTTGCACCAAACATTATTCTCTGTATTATGTATCTGTACACTGTGGGTGGCTTGATTGTAATCATGTACTGTCTTTCCGCTGACTGGATAGTAAGCAACAAAAGCTTTTCACTTACCTCGGTACACATGACAATAAACTAAACTAAACTAAACTACAAACCTACATGTCTTTGGGATGTGGGAGGAAACCAGAGCACCCAGCGAAAACCCACGCGGTCACAGGGAGAATATGGAAACTCCGTACAGACAGCACCCAAGGTCAGGAACGAACTTGGTTCTCTGGCACTGTAAGGCAGCAGCTCTACTGCTGTGCCACTATGCTGCCCTTGTTAACCTAGTCTCCTTGTACTACCAGAAAATCTCCCCAAGTTCCTTTGAACACTTTTAATTTTAGTCCCACATCATTTTCGATTCCACCATTTAAAAAGTATTCTTCTTTTCTAAGGAAGCGGCACAGTGGCGCAGCTGGTAGAGTTGCTGCTTCACAGCGCCAGAGACCCGGGATCGATTCTGACCTTGAGTGCTCCCTGTGTGGAGTCTGCACGTTCTCCCTGTGACCACGTGGGATTCCAACGAACACTCTGGTTTCCTCCCACATCCCAAAGACGTGCGGGTTTGTAGGTTAATTGGCCTCCGTATGTGTGGTTAAGAAAGTAGGATAAAATAGAACTGGTGTGAGCGGGTGATCGATGCTTGTAGCCGATAGGATGAATGGCCTATTTCCATGCTGTATCTTTCAATTCAATTCAATACCTTTTTGCAGAGTATAGACATCATATTTTCCTACATTTTATTCCATCTGTCATGTGCTTGTTTATTCAATTAACAAAGTTACTCCAGCGTTTTGTGTCAATTTTTGGTAAACTAGCATCTGCTGTTCTTTGTGTTAACAATTAAATACTCTTGGCTCAACTCCCACCAAACTCAGCAGCCATCCAGCACCCCAACTGTTTAGCCAAATTGTTAAGGCAGTGGTTCACTTGCATCTCCTCCAACCTCATCGACTATCCATTATTCTCGGTGTGAGATCCTATATAGCGGCAAGACTAAGCGCAGACTGGGCGATCGTTTTGCTGAACACTTACGCTCAGACCACCTTGGCTTATGCAATCTCCTGGTTGCCAAATATTTTAACTCTCCCCTTCCCATACTTTCTGTCATGGACCTCCTCCACTGTCAGAGTGAGGCCACATGCATATTGAGGTAATAGCACCTCATATTTCGCTTGGGCAGATTACAACCCAGTGGTATGAACGTTCATGTCTCTAATTTCAAGTAACCCCTTCATTCACTCCCCCCTTCCCCACCTTAGTTGTCCTACTAGTGCCACAGTCCGCATCCCTGTATCCCTTTGTCATCACCTCATTCTCAGCCAACAATGGGCTCCACCATCCTTGGTCATCTGGTGCTGGTAATTTGTTTTGGCCTTTTCCTACCTTCAGTTCCCCCCCTCTTCTCCCTCTTCTTTCAATCTGAAGAAGGGTTCCGACCCGAAACATCACCCATCCTTTTTCTGCAGAGATGCTTCATAGATTATAAAATAAATCATATGGATTAACAGAGTCTACTGTGTCCAAAGGCTACATAAAATGATGTAGAAACAAGGAACTGTAGATACTGGCAAAAACACAAAAGGACACAAAGTGCTGGAATAACTCAGCGGGTCAGGCAGCATAACTGGAGAACATGACAGGTGATGTTCCGGGTCGAGATCCTTCTTCAGATTGAAACGTTACCTAATCATATTCTCCAGAGATGCTGCCTGACCTGCTGAGTTACTCCAGCACTCTGTGTTCTTTTGAACATAAAATGATGCTCTGCCCAAGATATTTTTAGTGAGCAAGTTACAATAACCGGGTTCTCATTTCAAATGGTATTGCCAAATATTACGTGTGTAAAATTATATTTTGACACATTAGAATTTTACAAGAGTTTTCCCTTGCACTGATTATAACAGTGGTTCCTAGTCTTATTTACATAAGCAGCTGCTGCCCCACAGTGCCAGAGACCCGGGATTGATTCTGACCTCATCTGTCACGAGGGCCAGGCAGTGACCAGGGTCAGGCAGGAGACCTTGGTACACATGACAATAATAAACCTAAACCAAAACCTCTTAAGCTGCAGCATGTGAAAAGGTTACTGAAACTTAAATAGTGAAACCATTTATTCAGATATGTTAGGTTTATTATTGTAACGTGTACAGAGGTACAGTGAAAAGCTTTGTGTTGTATGCTATCCAATCAAATAAGATAATATGCATGACTAAAATCATGTCAAAGTAAAGTACAATAGGTAGAGCAAAGAGAAAGATACAGAGTGCAGAATTTAGTTTTTTGCATCAGTACCATAGATAAAGTCCAATGTCCACAATGGGGTAGAGGTGAATCAAACAGCTTACAGAAGGACAGTTGACATCTGATAACAGAAGAAGCTGTTCCTGAATCTGGTGGTATGTGCTTTAAAGCTTCTGGTATCTTCTGCCCGAAGTAGAGTTGGGAGAAGGAATGATCAGGGTGGGACAAGTGTTTGATTATGTCGGCTGCTTTCCTGAAGCAAAGTGAAGTGTGGATAGTGTCAATGGATAGGTTAGTAGAAAGAAAAACTCCTTGCTGGCTAATACACAAAGGGCACAAAGTGCTGGAGTAACTCAGCAACTCAGCGGCGCTGGCTGCCTGCGGATGTTGCGGGCGCGGCTGCGACTCGTCTCCGGAGGCTCCGGCGCGGGCCGCGTGGACGTCGGAAGCCCGCAGACCCCTGGATGGGGGCTGACATCGGGAGCTCCGGCAACGGCAGAGGCAGCGTGTTCGCCCGCCCCGAATCGCGGGGCTTGGGTCGGCCCGCCACGGACCTTTCACCGTCCGGCGCGGCCTGAAATAGGCCGTTGACCTTTCACCGCCCAGCGGCGGCTTCAATATCGGGAGCCCCGACCGCCCCGACGTGGCAACTCCAACAGCCTGACCGCGGGACAAGACGGCAGGGAAGAGAAAAATACATTTTGGCCTTCCATCACAGTGAGGAGGGACTGGAGGAGACTCACTGTGATGGATGTTTCTTTTTGTTTGGTGTTAGTTGTGATTGTATGTGTTATTGCATTTTTATTGATTAATCTTATTGGTCTTATTGTTCAACTGCGGGTAATGTTTCATTTTACTACACATTTATGTGTATGTAACAAATAAACGACTATTGACTATTGACTATTGAGGAAGCATCTGTAGAGAACACGGATAGGTGACGTTGCGGGTCGAGACCCATCTTCAGACTGAAATGTCACCTATCCATGTTCTGGTAGACCTGCTGCCTCACAATGCCTGTGAACGTCTGTATATGAAAAATATGTTTGTCCTACCTTGACCTTCATGTCCTGGTCAGTTAGCACCATGAAGAACTCATTCTCAGACAACCCATACTCTTTGCGAAGTTCAGCGATGAGGTGTTGATCCAGGTCATTGTGCCTTATATCTTTCACTGGTTTCTCATTGTCTTAAGATAATAAAACAGATCACCACATTTAAAATCTTTTCAACTATATCCCGACACAAAAGTGATAGTTAACATTTATTATAGATTACCTGACAAGAATGAACTCAGCAAACAGGAGAGTCAGGCAGGAGTCCAGGAAAATTTTCAACAATATTAATTTTAACGCTATTTCATACTTATTGGAAGCAGATGTAGGAAATGGATAGGTTAGGTCCCGTCAAATGCTTCAGATTTTAGCATGTTTGCTGGAAAAGGACTATATTGCACATGCCTTCTCAAGATCTGCGTCAATGTGTACTTTGGGGAGAAACCTGCTTAATCTATGTTGAGCAGCTAAATGCTTGAAGGCACTGGAGAATGTTTTCTGAACTACAATTCTGCCAGTTTGCAGAGACCTGGTTCACAACACAGATCACAAACCTGCCGGCCAATGAAGTGATTCTTGACTTTCAAGGCACCTTATGAATCTTCAGTCTGAAGAAGGGTCTCGACCCGAAACGTCACCCATTCCTTCTCTCCCGAGATGCTGCCTGACCCGCTGAGTTACTCCAGCACTTTGTGAATAAATCGATTTGTACCAGCATCTGCAGTTATTTTCTTATACATTATGAATTTTGGTATATTGATCATATTCTCTGAACAGCTCAAAAACAGGCCCTTTGACCAACTGAGTCCACACTGATCATAAACAATCCAATTACACTAATCCTACACTAATCTAATCCAAAAATATACACTCAGCGGGTCAGGCATGGATAGGTAACGTTTTGGGTCAGGACCTTTCTTTAGACTGAAGGTGGTTAAGTTAGACTTCAGTCTGAGGAAGGTTCTTGATCTGAAACGTCACCTATCCATTTTCTCCAGAAAAGCTGTCTGGCTTACTGAGTTACTCCAACATTGTTTTTGGTCTATCTTTGGTATAAACTAGCATCTGCAGTTCCTTTTCATTACTGATCTAATCCAATTTTATTTGCTCTATTCTTATCAATTCCTCCTGAAGAGCTTGAGACGAGAAAAGACCAGGAGCATTCGGGGCCAGCCACAATGACCTCTGGCAGATTGGTACCTGGTAGATACCAATCAGGGCCAGACACAAATTGCCCTGAAAAATGCTGTGACAAACACAATACAGGGCAAAACTGCACATCATTCACAGCGGTGCCATTAGACAGACGTCACTTCAATAACGCTCATCTGAGCCATGAATAAAAGTTATAGAAAGCCATTCCGGATATCATTTTACATTGGGAAAGAAAAGAAATACTGACCCAGCTGGTAATGGTCAATTTTAATCGTGCTGTTACTCAAAGGCCCAAACAGGGTGATGATTGTGATTTTTCTTAACGCCATTTCACAGACGTGCTCTAAATATTCATCTCGCTGCTGTTCGTACATGTTGGTTTGGTCATTTGGAGAGGAGATAAGCTAAGAGTGAGAAGATCATATTGGAAAAGTTAATATTCCACGTGCAAATATTCTGAAACCAAATTTTATTCACGTCAAACTATGCTCTTGAAAATAAACAACATTAAGGTGGTTCACGGTAACTCTGCAGACTATCAAATACAATCTTGCCCTGAAACAAGTAAACAGTCTATTTTCATTTCACAATGAGTGTAACATAGTTGAGTTTCAAACTGTAAGGGACTGATGATTTGAAAGAAGGGCAATATCGGATACGTCAATCTGTTAACACATCTAATTGAAGGCAACATATCTGAATGACTTTCAGCCTGATCATTCTGAAATGGCTGAATATTAAAGTTTCCCAAAGAATAAAAAGCTTGTTATTTAATATTTCTGCCTTGCCCTTTGAATTCTATCAACCCCCTAAGGTTTGATGGGTGTTCAAATGTGAATGAAAAAAAATACTAAAGCATTGCATCAGGACTAATGGTCGTTGTGGTAGAAGTATATGTGAAACGTTGCAATTCATTGCCACAGACAGCGGTGGAGGCCAAGTCATTGGGTATTTTTAGAGTGAAAATTGACACGTTCTTTGTGTAATAAGGGTGTCAAAAGTTATTGGGAGAAGGCAGGAGAATGTGGTTGAGAGGGAAAGATAGATCAGCCATGATCGAATGGCAAAGCAGGCTCGATGGGCCAGATGGCTTAATTCTGCTTCTTTGTCTTATGATCTTATGAAAGTCAGTATTTCCACACTGTATCCTTAGACTTTTGAGAAACAACATGAAAGCAGGCCCTTCAGCCCACCGAGTCCACGCTGACCAGCGATCACCGTGTACATTAGCACTATTCTACTCACTAAGGACAATTTATAATTTTACCAAAGCCAATTAACCTCCATACCTGCACATCTTTGGAGTGTGGGAGGAAACTAGAGCATCCGGAGAAAACCCACACGGTCACAGAGGGAACGTACAAACTCTGTACAGACAGCCCTGTAGTCAGGATTGATCATAGGTCTCTGGCACTGTAAGGCAGTAACTCTACCGCTGCGCCTCTGTGTCACCTCTTAAGGTAACTAATCAACTCAATCAAATATTCATATGTTGCATATTGCAAGAAATATTTTATTTGGTGAGGCGACCAAAAGTGATTAATTTTATTCTCTCAGCCTGGAGTCAGATAACAGTATGTTAAAATAAATTATAATAATCTGGTGAAAGAGTTTGCATTTAACTTTAACTTTGCATGATGAGATGCTTGACCATAATAAAATGGTAGAATGAATAAAAAGCCTGAACTCTGAATAGTTGATGTTTGCAATATTGCACCTGACAGGATATAACTCCTAAATCTTGTACACCAGCCAGGCTGATAGTACATCCCCCCTTTTGCTTGGGGAGGACGTCTTGGAGCGATGAGAACAATGTTTCCGCTGAGATTGGGATGTAGTTAATTGCTGACTGATTGTGGAATTGTGCAAACATGACCTTCTGTGGTATAATAAGGATCCTTACCTTTGACTAATGACTGTGTGAAACATTTTTTGACAGTAGAGTGATAAGAATATTGGAGAGGAAACAATCTGTTATTAATTTGAAGGAAATGTTGTGTTAAACATTCTTGCTGCAAATTCTGTATAAAAATGCTGCGAAAATGCTGTATCTGAGAGTGGAAGCAAGGGGAGTGCTGAGTATGGTCATACACCCTTAGCACTGATCCCCCCACTCCCATCTGACGATAATTAAAGCTTTGCTTGGTTTACCTTTAACTGTTTATGTTGTTGTCTGTTTTAAGAAACAAACTTTAACACTGGCACTGCTCTAGTCTAAAATCTATCTCTATAATTCATTGGCTTTGCATCAATAAATATGTTGCAGCTGGAAATTTGAAAGGGAGCTGAGGTGGGAGGGAGCCTGTCAGTTCAAGTATTAGTTAGAGATAAATCTAATCATTGGTGCTGTCAGCAATTTTCCCAATGCTTTTAATAGTTTGAACTCAGGATTGAGGGAGTTCCAACAGATTATTAATGCTGCATGTATGCGAGTCAGAACACTGGTGTTATTCTTTTTGCAGCACTTAGACCTTTGTTACTTTTCTGTCTAAAGCATTTAGGTGTTTTTTTTAACCAAACTCAGCAGAAGACATTCTAAGGCATATAATGGAGAAAGTAAGACACAAGGGGCTGCTGGAAGCTTGAGCCAAACACAAAGTGCTGGAGGAAGAAGGGTCCCGAGTTATGGAGGAAAACAATACCTGCTCTGAGCAAGGCTGAGCAGTCGAAGGAGGCAGGGTGGGGCAAGCTTCCCTGATGGGCAACATCCATCAAGGAGCTGAATGAGAAACATACTGCTGGATAGCTGCCCATCGTAGGTGGAGGCAACTTGGATCTTGCCAAAAGATAAACTGCTGGAAGAACTCAGAGTCAAGCAGTATCTGTGGAGGCTAAGGGATAGTTGACATTTTGGGTCAAGTTAATCAGAGTTTAGAATGACGAGGGGGAGCCTCATTGAAACTTACCAAGTAGTGAAAGGCTTGGATAGAGTGGATGTGGAGAGAATGGTTCCACTAGTGGGAGAATCTAGGACCAGAGCCCATAGCCTCAGAAAGGAGATGAGGAGGAATTTCTTTAATGAGAGGGTGGTGAATCTGTGGAGGCCAAGTCAATGGATATTTTTAAGGCAGAGATTGATAGATTCTGGATTAGTAAGGGTGTCGGGGTTATGGGAAGAAGGCAGGAGGAGGTGGTTGAGAGGGAAAGAAAGATCAGCCAAGATTGAGTGGCAGATAAGACTAGATGGGCCAAATGGCTTAATTCTGCTCCTGTAACCTGTGAACTTATGAACTTAACAGTGAAGTGGGGAGATAACCAGTGTAAGGAAGTGTGAGGGAGGCTGGTAGGAGCAGATGATTTTGGGGTCCAAGTCCTTAGCTTCCTGAAAGTGGCTATGCAGGCAGGCAGAGTGGTAAAGAAGGCATAAGGTATGCTTGCCTTCATAGGTCAGGGCATTGAGTATAAGAGTCAGGCTGTCGTGATGCAGCTTTATTGGACTTTGGTTAGATCACATTTGGAGTATTGTGTGCAGTTATGTTTGCACCATTACAGAAAGGATGTGGAGGCTTTGGAAAGGGTGCAGGTTTACCAAAATGATGCCTGGATTAGGGGCTATTAGCTAGAGGGAGAGATTGGATAGACTTGGATTGTTTTCTCTGGAACGCCTTATTGAAGTATATAAAATTATGAGAAGCATAGATCGAGTAGTGTGTCATAATCTTTCTCCCAGGGTGGAAAAAATCAAATACTTGAGAGACTAGCTTCAAGATGAGTGGGATAAAGTTTAAAGGAGATGTGCAGGGCAAGATTTTTACACAGAGATTGGTGAGTGCCTGGAATGCGCTGCTGGGTTTGGTGGTTGAAGCCGATATGATAGTGGGGTTTAAGCGGCTTTTGGATAGGCACATGGATATGGAGGGATATGGATTATGTGCAGGTAGATAAGAGATGGTCATTACATCATGTTCGGCACAGACATTGTGGCTGAAAGGGCTGTTATTGTGCTGTACTGTTCTATGAAGGGGTGGGGAGAGGGGGTTGAATGGAGACAGGTGGAGGAGAGGTTGCAAGCTGGAAAATGATAGACGGAAACGTAAGGAAACTAGCAGATGGAGTCCAAAGTGGGGGAGAGGGGAGATTGAGACAGAGGGTGGTGATAAGTGGAACCAGGTAGGGGAGAGATGATAGGCAGGTGGAACCAGTGGGGGAGGGGTTAGGGAGAGGAACCCAGGTGTGTGGGTGGTGAGCAGGTGGAGCCGAGTAGGGGAGGGTGACATCTTGTGGGAGGGGAACACAGAGGGGGAGTGGGTTACCCAAAACTGGAAAACTCATTGTTCATACCATTGGGTTGCAGGCTACACAAGCAGAGTATGATGTGCCGTTCCTCTAGTTTGCATCAGGTAGGTCGTCATGGGAATGAGAATGCAGTTCAAATGACATGTAACTGGAAGCATGAGGTGGCCACTGCAAACAGTTGAGTTTAGTTTAGTTTCGAGACACAATGTGGAAACAGGTCCTTCGGCCCACCAAGTCCGTGCCGACCAGCAATCACCCGTATACTAGTTCTATCATACACATTAGGGACAATTTACAAGCCGATTAACCTAAAAAACGCACGTCCTTAGAACGTGGGCAAAAACTCGAGCACCCGGAGAAAACCCACGTGGTCATAGAGAGAACGTGCAAACTCCACAGAGACCTCTACGTGGAGTTTTCACCCTCCTCTTGTGACCCGCGTGGGTTTCCTTTGGGTGCTTCGGTTTCCTCCCGCAACCCAAAGACATGTGGGTTTTGAAATTTAATCGACCTCTGTAAAATTGTCCCTAATGTGTAGGGAGTGGATGTGAAAATGGGATAATATAGAACTAGTGTGAACGGGTGGCATGGACTCAGTGGTCCAAAGGGTCTGTTTCTTTGCTGCATCTCTAAACGAAACCCATCATAATTTGGACAGCTATTATGTCGCCACTCATCCTTCTTTTGTCAGGAGTACATAGCCTCAGCTTGTTCAGTCTTTCCTGATTGTATACCCTCAGGTATCACCGTTGTAAATCTTCTCATCATTGTCTGCACATACTTTATGAAGTTGAACTGCAATCACACGATAAATAATGAGAACCAGCTATCCCCCTTTCAGACAGTGAGTTCCACACTGCAAACACCTTCTGGGTGAAATTATCTTTTTCCTTATTGCCTCTCAAATCTTTTCTACTGATTACTTTAAATCTATGATCTCTAGCTTTTGAACCCTCTAATACGGAAAACAGCTTTGATTTATTGATTGATTGAAAGACATAGCGTGGAAATCCATGCTGGCTACCAAACATACTAGTTTTGGTACCCACTTTTGCACCTAATCCCCACACACAAGGAGCAATTTACAAAGGGTCAATTAACCTATAAATCCACATGTCTTTGGGATGTGGGAGAAAACTGGAACACCCGAAGTAAACCTTACAGTGTCACAGGGAGAACATGCACACGCCACATAGACAGCACCTGAGGCACGGATTGCACCCGCTGTGATGCTGCAATGCAGCGGCTCTACCCACTGCGACACTATACAAGCGGGTAGAGCCACAAATCAAATCGTGAACCAAGTGGGGAACTGATGAACTAAACAGGTAATTTACGATCCATAGGGAAAACTCATGAACCAAAGGTTATTCTCTGTCTTTCTACACATGTTAATAGCTTATACAGTATACTGGAATTGATTCCCGTAAAGATAGACATAAAGTGCTGGAGTAACTCAGTGGGTCAGGCAGCATCTCTGGAGAAAAAGGATGATGATGTTTCGGGAACGACCCGGAACATCACCCATCATTTTTCTCCAGAGATGTTTCCTAAGCCGCTGAGTTACTCCAGTATTTTGTGTCTATCTTTGATATAAACCAGCACCTGCAGTTCTTTGATTCCAAGAGTGATTTCAGTCATGTATGCACCACTAAAGCTAATAAACTGGTCTGTAATAATTTCCTTTATCCCTTCCTCCCTTTTTGAACAATGATACAGTAACACCACCTCTCAAAGCCTCTAGTTCCTCTGCAGCCAAGAAAGACTGAAAAATGATTTTCCAAAAGTCTGCAATTTCACCTGGATCTGGCCAACATATATGTTTTCAAATAATCTAATCTCCTTAATACTGACTCTTTTATTATCATTATCCCATCAAAATATTAGACCTCTGCACTCTAGTTTAAACATCTAATGGGGTTGAGAGGGAAAGATAGATCATGATTGAATGGTGGAGTAGATTCGACGGGCTGAATGGCATAATTCTGCTCCTAGTACTTATGAACATGACATAAAAGTATAAAACCTTGCGAGGCAAGGCAGCGGTAAGTCAGATTGGATTGAGTTCCAGGGCTGCAGCCTGAAAATGAGCTCACGTATGGAAGACCTATCATCTTGCATATGAACCACATTCTTTGTTTGAGCATTTCGAATGTATTATCCTGAGATTTACAAAATTAGAAGGCACTGCTTCTGAATTTAAAAAAATCTGTCATCCATTAGGGGTTCGAAGGTCAACCCATTGACATAACATTAGATTTAGTCCCGACTTTTAGCAGCTCTACCACACATAAACTACATAAACAATCCATGGAATTTGTTCTGAAATGTAACCTCTCAAGTAATAAGACTTTACTGGACTTTATTTTGCACAAACGTTATTCCCTTTATCATGTACGGTTATTCCCATTATTCCCTTTATCATGCCCTGTGGCTGGCTGTACACTGTAGATTGCTCGAATGTAATCATGTATTGTCTTTCTGCTGACTGGTGAGCATGTGACAAAAGCTTTTCACTGTACCTCGGTAAACATGACAATAAACTAAATTAAACAAAACTAAACTAAAGTGTAGGCACCACTCCATAGATCTTTTTGTTTTAACTGTAAAAGACTTTGTGGTAAAGGACGTATCAGGTCGTGCATTCAGTAGACATAGAAAGAAAACTGCAGATGGTGGTTTACAAAAAAAGACACAAAGTGCTGGAGTAACTCAGCGGGTCAGGCAGCATCTCTGGAGAACATGGATATACGACGTTTCAGGCTGGGAGCCTCTACAGACTGATTCAATCTGAAGAAGGGTCCTGAACTGAAAAGTCACCTACAGTATCTATTTTCTCCAGAGATGCTGCCTGACCCATTGAGTTACTCCAGCGCTTTGTGTTCTTATTCAATGGACATATTAAGACATTTTTAATGAGACAACATTCTATGTATTTTCTTTATTATTATGTCCCGAGTAAATGTAATTTATTTACTGTAAACCAGACTACAGCTAAAAATAGAAGATATGAACAAGGAACTGCAGAAGCTGGTTTACCAAGGAAAGACACAAAGTGCTGGAGTAACTCAGCGAGTCAGGCAGCATCCCTGAAGAACATGGATACGTGATGTTTTGGGTCAGGACCCTTCTTCCAGCTTTCTTTCCCCCCACCTTTGCAATCATTCTGAAGAAGGATCCCGACTCAAAACATCACTTATCCATGTCCTCCAGATTTGCTGCCTGACCCATTGAGTTACTCCAGCACTTTGTGACCATTTTGTGTCTTTCTTTACAGCATCTGCAGAATTTTATTTTTGCAGGCAATTATTCTTTTTAACGTTCTTACAAAGAGTTGTCAAAGTAACAAAATGGACATAGCAACCAGGTTCCCCTTCATTGGTCATTAAAAGGTAATAGACCTACGGTGGTATTAATGTTTTTTAACATAATATAAAATTCTGAGCTTGATTTAATTTACTGAGCCCTTACGAGCGTACGAGTGAGCTAAGAAACATGGGGTCAGAAACAGTTGGAGATACTATAAAACTAAACCAACAGTTTCCCTTCCTGTGGTTCACACTAACTCAGAAAGGTCAGTCAAAAATCTGATGCATCATCATTTTACTGTAAAAAAAACACATTTAAATAAATAGGAGCATTGATTTCCTTCAAATGAATAACGGTTATGTTGAACAATCAGAAACCAATGAGAATTACATAAAGGGGTGACTGATGGGATTTGTATCAAACATTCATTGTTCGTAAGGCCACATTATTACTAGTGGGCATTGCTTTAAGGTGAGAGGTGCGATGTTTAAAGGAGATGTTGAATTTAGAGAGATATATGGTGCGGACACAGGCCCTTCGGCCCACCGAGTCTACGCTGACTAGCGTTCCCTGTAAACTAACACTATCCTACATACTAGGGACAATTTACAATTTTTAACAAAGCCAATTAACATACAAACCTGTACATCTTTGGAATGTGGGAGGAAACCAGAGCACCTGGAGAAAACCCACGCAGTCACGGCAAGAACGTACAGACTCCATACAGACAGCACCCATAGTCAGGATCGAAAGCGGGTCTCAGGCGCTGTAAATCAGCAACTCTACCACTGCACCACCATGCCGTCCCTGATGTGTAAGGCAAGTTTTTTTTACACAGAGGGTGGTGAGTGCCTGGAACGCATTGCCAGGGGTGGTGTAGGCAGACACGATAGGGGTGTTTAAAAGACTTCTGGATGGGCACATGGATATGCAGGGAATGGAGGGCTATGGGTTATCTGCAGGCAAATAAGAGATGGTCTTAGCATCATGTTCAGCACAGACACTGTCGGCTGGAGGGCCTGTTCTTGTGCTGTACTGCTCTCTGTTCTTTTACTACATGCAACCACGCAACAGAAAAAAATATCCTGGGATATAATTTTAAGTGGGAGTTCTTGGCTTTTGGAACACGAGGTGAAATATGTCACCACTTTGGGAAACATTGGTGTGTCATTTGCACAAAATCCCAATGAGATTTTTAAAAAAATTGGGAGCTACCATCCTTGCCCGTTACCATGGATACGTGACTGTAAAAGGTAGAGCACTTACCAGGAGACGCCGTCTATTCTCATAATAGCCGAGAACAGATGCCAACGACTTTGTTCTTCCTGGAACCTTCTTCTGCCGTTTAAAAACTCCTTTCTTGGCCGGCTTCTTGGGCTTTTTCTGAGCAATTTCCTTGGTGGGCTTGGTTTTGGTCAAGGTTTTGACCTTTGTCCCTATCTTTTTGTTCTTGGCGGGCTTTTTCTTCTTCTCAGCCTTGATGGGCTTCTTCTGCTCCTTCCCACTATTCGGAGGTCTACGTCCCACCGGGACCACCTGGCCCGGGCTCGGGGACGAGGTCTTCTCAGTTTGGTATTTGTCCACGTACTCATTCAGGATCTTGTCGTTTGTCGTTTTGGACTTGGGAGACTTGGCTTTGGTGGGCTTACGTTGGCCTGGTGTCACCGCTAGCCCCTTGTGGCGATAGCTGCCCTCTTTCTTGTCCGTCCTGCCGTACTTCTGCCGGCCAGCCTGCACCTTTGGGTGCCGTGGTCTGGATGTTGCCGTTCCTGGGGTGGGCTCATGCAGGGACTTGGTGCCACCGGGCAGGCTCCCTGTCCGATGCCCAGCATCGCCGTGCGAGTTGTCCTCAGCCGTGGGCCTCAAAGGATTTCCAGGTTTGTGGTATCTCGGCGGAGGTGGAGAGAATATGACGTGAGACCTTGTGAATGGTTGTCTGTCGGTGGCGGGCACGTCTGTGGTGGTGGTGGTGGTGGTGGTGGTGATAGTTGGAGAAGAGCTGGTTGTAGATATTCTGGGCGCACCAGTTGTCCGGACAAGTTTGGCGCCTCCGTGCGTGTTCAGTGATATCCTAAAGGGCTTCCTCGCCGCGGGCTTCTTCTTCTTCTCGGGTGCTCTCTCCTTTGGCGCGGTCACCTCCGCGTTCTCCTGCTTCGGAGTTGGCTTTGGCTGCTCCTCCACCTTCTTCTTCTTCTTCTTCTCGCCCCCCTCGGCTCCGGCCACCTGCCCTTCCACCCTGGCATCCTTACACTTCTGCACGAAACCCTTCTGCCTCAACCGCTCAATTTTCCTGATGGGGTCTTGATCGATCAGCTCGTACATGGCCTCCAATCTCACCGGGTACGGGTAGGCCTCCTGCAGCTGAAGGTTCTTCTTTAGCAGGGCCATGCTAAATTTACCTCGCTCCATTTTGAGGAAGTCCATCAGTTTGAGGACGGTCTTGGCGTCCAGGGGTTCCTCCAGGATTTCCCCCTCGCTAGTGATCTTCCTGAGCTTGCCGGCCACCTCTCCCTCTTGGTGGAAGAGAACCAGCTGGGCGATGTGCCTCTCCGCCAGTTCGCAGTAGACGTCCTCCTTGAGGAGACTGAGCATCAGTCTGTAGTAGCCGTCCGACGGGTGAGGGGCCGAGATGACCCACAGTCTCTGCCTTCCCACCATCCCGGACAGCAGGCTGGGGGTGGCCGATGCGGAGACGCGGGCCACCCGGCTCCTCGCTCCACCTCTCCTGTCCCTGACCACCCCGGGTCGAGAACCTCTCATGGGGATCCTGGAGCTCCTGGTCCGTCCCACCAGCGTCCTCCCCTCGTCTCTCTGCGCCGTAGCACGGCGGCCGGTGGCGGTGAGACCGCCCGGCTGCGAAGCCCTGCTCCCGGGTCTCAGTAGCCTCCTCCTCAGTGTCCCTTGCACGGCCATGGACAGCAGCCAGAACAGCAGCAAGGGGGCGAGTGGCCGCAGCCCGCTGGTCCTCATGGCTCCTCTGCTTCACGCCTCGGGAGGTCCCGTTTGATGCAAAGCTTGGGGTTGAGATGGAGGAAGGGTTCAGGCTGAGGTTTAGGGTTGAGATTGATGTTGGGGGTTGAGATTGAGGAAGGGTTTAGATTGATGTTGAGGGTTGAGGTTCAGGAAGGGGTTAGGGTTGAGGTTGAGGAAGGGTTTGGATTGATGTTGAGGGTTGAGGTTGGATTTGGGGTGGGGTGGGGAGGGACAAAGTTATATCTCCTTAGGGACACACACCTTTCACTGCGGGGCATCCGAGGTCATCACTCCGCCAAGACCTTCAGACTACGGACCAGACCAAGATTCAACCATTCCCCTCTCTCTCTCCTCCCGATGCTGTCCGGCGCTCCCTCTTGTCCACCCCGGGACCTCTCACTTCTCCGCTCCCAGCTCCGCTCGCCGCCGGGACGCCATGATCTACTTTGTGCTGCTAAACTTTCTCTCCGCCCTCTGCAGTCCAGTGTCTCCGGCAGCGAACGCAAACCCTCTCCTAGGTGCTTTTCCTCTCGGATGGGACGGCGGGGAGGGTCCCAGAGAGGGGTGGGAGGTAATATGCCTGCCCACTCTTCTTTGGTCGTTAGACTGAGAGGAGGATGCAGAGAGGGAGGGGGGAGAGAGAGAAATCTGCGGGCTCAGCCACTCCGGACTCCAGGCTCCGTAACCATTGCAGGCTCAACACCGCCTCCCTCCCTTCCCCGGCTTCACACGCGATGCCGCAGCTCCCAGCAGGGGCGGGCGGGGGGGGGGGGGGGGGGGGGGGGTGGAGGGCTTATCACCAGAAGTCCAGTTCTTTCCTCACTGCTTCCCTTCCCTCCTTCCTTCCCTATCTCTCTCCTTCCTTTCCCTCTCCCTTCATTTCTTCCCTCCCACCTTCTCTCCGCCGCCCCCCCTGCTCCACCCCCTCCACTCCCTCCCTGGCCCCTTCCCACCTATACCCTTCTCACCTGTACCCTCCCGTCCCCCTTTCCCTCCCTTCCTTCTCCCTCCACTGCCCTACTCCTTCCCTCCCCCCTCTCTTCACTCCCCCCTCCTTCCTGCTCCTCTCAGGACACTCGAGGGGTGGGTCACAACCTAGAGTAAATTAAACACAAGGAAACTATCTGAGGAAGGTGATTGCAATCACGGGTAGGAAAAAAACCTGCAGATGCTGGTTTAAATCGAAAGTAGACACTAAATGCTGGAGTAACTCAGCGGGTCAGGCAGCATCTCAGGAGAGAAGGAATGGGTGACGTTTTGAGTCGAGACCCTTCTTCAGACTGAAACGTCACCCATTCCTTCTCTCCTGAGATGCTGCCTGACCCGCTGAGTTACTCCAGCATTTTGTGTTTGCAATCACCTCTGCTGTGAGGTGTTTTATTCTGGTTCCACCTTGACCATCTTTTCACTTTTGCTTTCAAAACTCCCTGAGACACTTCAGGAAAAATGATCAAACACAATTTGATACCAAAATCACATAAAAGTGTTTGCGCAGATGAGGGAAGCTTGGTCAAAAAGGTTGGTTGAAAGGAATGTCTTAAAGGAAGAAAGACGTAAAGATGCAGAGAAGTTTAACGGGCATTCTCCAGAGCTGAGAGCAGCATTCTAAATTACATTAAAAAATGTTCCAGAGGTTAAAATTGGATTTAATACAGATAACATAGAGAATGCAGGGCTGGATGTCTTAAGTTATTTGGTTTATACAGGACAGAAAGTAGGAACAATTGGTATTGAACATAGAACAATACAGACACAAAGTGCTGGAATAACTCAGTGGTTCAGACAGCATCTCTGGAGAACATGGATAGGTGACGTTTCAAGTCAAAACCCTTCTTCAGACCCGAAACGTCACCTATCCATTTTCTCCAAGGATAGACACAAAATGTTGGAGTAACTTAGCGGGTCGGGCAGCATTTCTGGAGAAAAGGAATAGGTAACGCTTCAGGTCAAAATCCTTCCTCACCCTTGAGAGCCAGTCTCATTCTCCAGGGACGCTGCCTGACCTGCTGAGTTACTCCAGCACTTTGTGTCCTTTTGTGTATTAACCAGCATCGGCAGTTCTTTGTTTCAACTTAGAATAGTACAGCACAGGAACAGGCCCAGCAGCCCACAATGTCCGTGCCAAACATGATGCCAAGTTGAACTAATCTTCTCTGCCTACACACGATCCACATCTCTCCATTCCCTGCATACCCATGTCATGTGCCTATCTAAAAGGCTCATAAACACCATTACATAGTAAAATGTTCTATGGTACTTCAAGGGAGTGATATTAGATACAAATTGACAGCGACTCAATTAAAAATAATTCATTTGACAGCTCTGTGTTTTGGATTTGAAGTGTAGCCTACGTAGAACATGAAACATAGAACAGTACAGCACAGTAACAGGGCCTTTGACCCACAATGTCTGTGTTGAACATGATGCCGTTAAACTAACCTCCTCTGCCTGCATGTGATCCATTTCCCTCCATTTCCTGCATATCCATGTGCCTGTCTGAAACAAGTGAATGGAATTAAGATACAGATCAGCCATGGTCCTGGTGATTGAATGATTAATTGATTGAGAGGATGTAGGTTTAAGGTGACAGGGGAAAGATTTACTAGGAACCTGAGGGCAACCCTTTCACACAGAGGACAGTGGGAACATGGAACAAGCAGCCAGAGGAGATAGTTGAGGCCAGTACTATAAACAATATATAAAAGACATTTGGACGGGTACATGGATAGGAAAGGTGAAAAGGGATGTCGGTGAAATGTGGGCAGGTAGGACTAGTATAGATGGGGCATCTTGGCTGGCATGGACAAGTTGGGACAAAGGGCTAGTTTCTGCGCTGTCTGGCTCTATATACCTTTATAAGATCACCCCTCAGCCTCTTGTGCTTTAAAGATAAAAGACCCAACCTGTCCAATTTTTCCATTTAGCTCAAACTCTCCCTTTCCTCCCTTACTGACTCTGTTTACACCTCACACTGTCTCAGCAAGGCCACAAGCAAAACCAAGGACAAGTGACACCGCCGGCCACTTCCTCTTCTCCCCTCTCCCATCAGGCAAGAGGTATAGAAGTATGAAAACGCACACCTTCAGATTCAGGGACAGTTTCTTCCCAGCTGTTATCAAGCAATTGAACCAACCCACCAACAACTAGAGAGCAGTTCTGAGCTACTATCTACCTAATTAGAGATCCTCAGACTATCTTTGATCAGACTTTACTACACTTTATCT
This sequence comes from Rhinoraja longicauda, assembly GCF_053455715.1. Classification (NCBI taxonomy): domain Eukaryota; kingdom Metazoa; phylum Chordata; class Chondrichthyes; order Rajiformes; family Arhynchobatidae; genus Rhinoraja; species Rhinoraja longicauda. The sequence continues at coordinate 25,271,908 of NC_135964.1, read as the reverse complement.
TGCACTAAACATTATTCCCTTTATCCTGTATTTGCACACTGTGGGTGGCTCCATTGTAATCATGTGGATGGCTCGAAGGGCCGAATGGCCTACTCCTGCACCTCTTGTCTATTGTCTATTGTCTTTCCGCTGATTGGTTAGTGCAACAAAAGCTTTTCATTTGTACCTCGGTACATGTGACAATAAACTCAAACTCTAGATTTGGTAACATTCTTCTCAAACTCGCCCAAACCCAGTAACATTCTCAGGAGATATCTTAGAAGCAACAGAAGGAAAAGTGCATGACGCTGCTTTTGTGAATTAAACAGAACATTGACTGAGGTAGGCAACATGTTTAATTTAGTTTTTAGTTTAGAGATTCAGCGCGGAAACAAGCCCTTTGGTCCACCGAGTCCGTGTCGACCAGTGATCCCCGCACACTAACACTATCTTGCACACACGAGGGTCAATTTACTATTTCACCAAGCCAATTAACCTACGAACTTCTACATCTTTGGAGTGTGAGAAGGAACAGGAGCACCCGGGGAAAATCCAAGCAGGTCATGGGTGTGATGTTTGATGGACTGTGTGGGGTGGGAGGACCCATTGCAAAGGTTTACTTGTCGTGACATTGCAGCGTCTACAACGTTGGGCCCTGATCATGATGAGATATTATTTCCCGCATCATTTACCGACTGTCTGCCGAGCATGCCAATGGCGATGCTCTGTCTCGTCTACCGATTGGACCCGACCTGACGTTCGATAAAGAGGAGGCAATTATGGAAATTGAGACGGACGTGAACTTGCTCAACACGCGGGTCATCGCCGATTTCCCCGTTTCCGCAAGGACGGTCGCCAACTATACGAGCACAGACCCCATTTTGTCGAAGGTACGACATTTTGTCACTCAGGGGTGGCCAGACAGTCCCAAACTGGACAAGGAATTCCGCTTATTCCAGAATGCGCGAACGGAAATCTTCTCAAAGGATGGCATTCTGCTCCGTGACTGTCGAGTGATCATTCCGACGGAACTGCGATCGCCAATTCTGAAAATGTTGCACAAGACACACATTGGAATTGTGCGAATGGAGGCACTCGCCCGCATGCATGTGTGGTGGCCGAATATCGAGGTCGATATAGCCGACCACTGCAAGGACTGCACACCATGTGCCGAAACAGCGCCGAATCCGCCGGAAAAGACCTCCCCATGGCCCGTCCCCGACCAACCATGGCAGCGAATCCACATAGATTTTGCCGGACCGTTCTTGGAGGACATGTGGCTGGTCGTCATGGACGCCCATTCGAAATGGCCACATGTTATCCAAATGAATAAATATCCAACCACCGAAACAACCACTTCTGTGCTCGACGATTTGTTTGCCATTTGGGGATTGCCCTTAACAATCATAAGTGACAATGGACCCCAATTTGCCTCGCAAATGTTCAGTGACTGGTGCAAACATCACTCAATCGTGCATCTGACATCAGCACCTTTTCATCCACCCTCAAATGGTGAGGCGGAGCGGCTCATCGGCGTTTTCAAGTAAACCATGAAACGCGCTGTAGAAATTGAAAATAAATCGAAACAATTGGCATTGCGCGATTTCTTACAGCAGTATCAAAGTGTTCCAAACTGCATTACCGGTCGAACGCCAGTGGAGATGATGTTCAGACGTCAGGTGCGCTCTCCTATCAGTTTTGAACCCGACCCGTAACTCTAACACGGGGCGCACTCAGCCAACGAAGTCGAACAAGTCCAAAATTCAACATTGGCGACTACGTATATTATCGCAATTATACAACCAAGCAAAACAAATGGTGCGCTGGCAGGATCATGGCTCACATTGGAACCAAAATGTACACCGTCCATGGACAAGAAGGACATTGCCGACGGCATGATGACCACTTGCGTTCAGCCAGCGAAGACTGCCCAGAGCCTGACCAGAACCAAGCAGTCGGACACGCCGGTGCTGAATCGTGTGGACACTGGAGTGCCTGATTTGCCCCTCCCCTGGTTTGACAAAGTTCCACCAGACGAACTCCCCACCGATCTGCCTGTGGTCCTTCGTCGATCGACACGTTGCAATCCTGGTACTCCCCCAAGGCGACTCATTCAGGAATAGAGACGTTCAAACTGGAAAGGGGGAGTGTGATGTTTGATGGACTGTGTGGGGTGGGAGGACCCATTGTTCCTCCCGTGCAGCAGGTGGCACTGCACAGGACAAAGGGAAATGTTTTGTACATAGTTATCTTGGTTGTACACAGTGTGGAGTGTGCAGTCAGATTGTGGGGTTGCAGCCATTTTAGTTGCCTTGCTGCCAGCATTGAGTTACTGTAATAAAGACTTCTGTTGTACCTTGAAGACTCGCAAAGCTTCATACAGGCATAGAACAAGAACACGAAAACGGGGAGAACGTACAAACTCCATACAGACAGCACCCGTGGTCAGAATTGATCCCGGGTCTCTGGCGCTGTAAAGCACTAACTCTACCACTGCGCCGCCGTGCCACCCATAACTTCTCAATCCTTAATATGTATTCCTGCCTGCAATCTGCTGGCTGTACAGTTGTGTGCATTAATAGCGCAACAGCATGCAGACAGCAAGTTCCTTCATTGTGGAATTCTCTTCCTAAACCGCTCCTTATGTTTAAGAGCTCTCTTAACTCTATTTTTTTAAAAATCAAATCTTTGGCCACGTCCCTGAATTTTTCCACTTCTGGTAAGTATCCTTTCCAATTCAAACAACCTCCACCATCTCTTTGAAGTACATGCGGTGATTTTGTTACATGAGATTAATTATATAGGTGAGAGTTGTTTTTTTTAATGTTCAAGTTATCGCAACGATAGAGCTGCTGCCTTACAGCGCCAGAGTCACATGTTTGATCCTGCCTGCAGGTGCTATTTGTATGGAGTTTGTTTGTTCTCCCTGTGATCGTGTGGATTTTCTCCGGGTGCTCCAGTTTCCTCCCACACCAAAGATGTTCAGGTTTGTAGGTTAATTGGCAAGTTGTAAAATTGTCCTTGTGTGTAAGACGTTGATAGTGTGCGGGGTGATCGCTTGTCGGCACGGACTTGGTGGGCCAAAGGGACTGTTTCTGTGCTGTATCTCTAAAGTCTAATGGTCAGAAGCTAGTTTGTAGACTTTAGAGATATGGCTTATTGTGGATTAAGATAAGTTTTATAAGAGATAAGCTCTTAAGGGTAGCGGAGTCAGGGGGTATGGGGAGAAGGCAGGAACGGGGTACTGATTGAGAATGATCAGCCATGATCACATTGAATGGCGGTGCTGGCTCGAAGGACCGAATGGCCTCCTCCTGCACCTATTGTCTATTGTCTATTGTGCTCGGTAATACCCCGATAGATGCTCTTCTTTCACAGACCAGGGAACAAAACATGTTGTAAGCCCTTACCTTGCAGGGCCTCTTCTGGCCAAGGCTTCTATTCCCTGGAGGCAGGTCCTGGCAGAGATGCCATTATTGCCCCCAACTGTGGCCTCAACCTAGGAGATGTTACTAGCAAACGTACAGGCAACCCGGACAAGTGGCATGGGATGAGACTGGTACGTCTGAGGCACATGGAACTGCAGATGCTGGAATCTTGAGCAAAACACCAAGTGATTTTATACATCTCTATAAGATCACCCCTCATCCTTCTGCTCTCCAAGGAATAAAGTCCTAGCTTGCCCAACCTCTCCCTAATAGCTCAGGCCCTTGAGTCCGTGCAACACTCTCGTAAATCTTCTCTGCAGTCTTTCCAGCTTAATTTTGTTTAGAGATACAGTGTGGCAACAGGCCTTTCAGCTCACCGATCTACGCTGACCATTGATCACCCACTTTCGTTTCCTACACACTTGGGGCACACCCGAACCAACAGAGGTCACAGCCTCCGAGAGGAGTCCAACGGCACCGGAACACGCCTAGGCTGCCGGGGGGGCTGAGATACCGGCCCGCAAAGTCAGCCTCAGGAGTTGGTGATGGGAATGGATCCGCCTACTCCGGCTGTGCCGGAGTTCCACAACCACGGCCGCAGGTGCACAGTTGACCCTCTGATTGCTATGGAAGCCCCGATGAGGTGGAGACCGGCCGCATCTCCCGGTCTAGGCACCACATTTCCAGGGGGAGACCTCTGCCGGGGGTGAGGAGGGGGGGGAGTCGGAGACAGAGGGTGGATTTCAAGTGTGCTCTTGTAATTTTGTCCGAATTAAAGGAGGTGCTGATCCACCAGTTGCCGGAAAATTGGTGGTGGAGCTGTATAGAATGGGCCAGACCACAGTAAGAAAGGAATAGATAACCCTTTGTTCCAATGTAACAGCCTCTGGCTGCCTCATGTCTACTGGGCAGCTGGCACAGTTGGATTTGAGACCACAACGTTTCATTTAAAGGATTTTAAAATATCCTTACTAACTATTTTCATAGATAAATAAACGCCCATGTTTCATAAGCAGCAAAGTCTGGACTTGTTTGCTTTCCCTTTACCCTGACTTGTTGACTGAAGAACTTTCTCATTTAGCAGTCCGCTGCACCCAGCAGCATTCTGCCCCTGAACGCTGAGATATGACACAGTTCGCAACACTAAAAATGAACATTTATCATTTTAATCCCTGGCTGACATGTTAAGGCGTGTACACGCGATGACTGACATGTGAAGCAAACACGAAGTGTCACCTTTCCAGCATCGTATTAATCAGAAGGGTTGAAGTGAACAGGAGTGAGTTACATCTGACTTAGACTTTAGAGATACAGCACGGAAACAGGCCTGTTGGCCCACCTTGTCTGTGCCGACCAGCGATCACCCCGAACACTAACACTATCCTACACATTAGGGACACAGGGAGGACGTACAATCTCCATACAGACCGCATCTGTAGTCAGGATCGAACCCGTGTCTCTGGTACGGTAAGCCAACAGCTCTACTGTTACGCCGCTGTGTCACCCAACATTATACATTATAAAAATGATAAATTATAAAAATAAACCAAGTGTTTATTGGGAGGCGCATTCCCAATCTCTTTGTACCCCTGGGTACAATGACAATAAAGATATATTGTATTGTATTGTATTGTATTGTATTGTATTGTTAGATATTTTTAACTGCCTGTACTTTTTAATTGTCACTAATGATCTTAATCTTGTTTGTGTATAGGCAATATATAGGATTCAAGAGTCTGAGCAATAGGGAGAGGTTGGGCAGGCTAGGGCTTTATTCCTTGGAGGCTGAGGGGTGATCTTGTAGAGGTGTATAAAATCATGAGGGGAATAGATAGGGTGAATGGACAGAGTCTTTTACCCAGGGTAGGGGAATCGAGACCCTGTCAGTCTGATCTGTGCAAGACGTTGGTGAAGCTGCATTTGGAGTATTGTGTTCAGTTTTGGTCACCCTGCTACAGGAAGGATGTTGTTAAACTGGAAAGAGTGCAGAGAAGATTTACAAAGATGTAGCCAGGACCCAAGGGCCTGAGCTACGGGGAGAGGTTGGGCAGGCTTGACTTTATTCAGTGGAGCACCGGAGGATGATCTTAGAGAGGTGTATAAGATTATGAGGGGAATAGATAGGTTGCATACCAGTACAATACAATACAATACAATATATCTTTATTGTCATTGTACCCAGGGGTACAACGAGATTGGGAATGCGCCTCCCATACGATGCAATAATTTAAATAATTTAGACAGCAGCAACCCAACGAAACGAAACAGTTGTAACAGTTTTGGACAGGGTAAAGTGCAAGTTGATCTATGCGTTGTGGCCATCCGGCTCAGCAGGACCGGTTCATAGCAGCTATGGCCCTGGGGATGAAGCTGTTCCTGAGTCTGGAGGTGCGGGCGTAGAAGGCCTTGTATCGTCTGCCCGATGGAAGGAGTTCGAACAGACTGTTGCAGGGGTGTGAAGAGTCTTTGTGGATGCTGGTGGCTTTTCTGAGGCATCGTGTGTTGTAGATGCCCTCTAAGTCTGGTAGCTGTGTTCCGATGGCCCTCTGAGCTCTATGGACTACCCGCTGTAGAGCTTTCCTTTCTGCCTCCGTGCAGCTGAGGTACCACACAGGGATGCCATGCGTTAGGATGCTCTCTATGGTGCAGCGGTAGAAGGTCGTCAGCAGCTGTTGGGGTAGACCAGACTTTTTCAGTGTTCTTAGGTAGAACAGTCTTTGTTGTGCCTTCTTGATCAGCGCAGCAGTGTTATTGGACCATGTTAGGTCCTCCGAAATGTGAGTGCCCAGAAACTTGAAGCTGGACACTCTCTCCACACTGTCCCCGTTGATAGAGATCGGGGCATATTCCCCGTTATGTGACCTACGGAAGTTGATGATCAGCTCCTTGATCTTGGTGGTATTTAGGGACAGGTTGTTATCCGAGCACCAGTCTGCTAGGTTCTGCACCTCCGCTCTATAGTTTGTTTCATCCCCGTTGGTGATCAGCCCGATCACCGTTGTGTCATCTGCAAACTTGACAATGGTGTTGGTGTCGAATGCAGGAACACAGTCGTGTGTGAAGAGGGAGTAGAGCATGGGGCTCAGAACACAGCCCTGTGGTGTGCCGGTACTCAGGGTGATAGTGGAGGACAGGTGCGGGCCCATTCTCACTGCCTGCGGTCGTTCCAGCAGGAAGTCCAGGATCCAGTCGCATAACGAAGAGCTGAGGCCTAGCTGGTGGAGTTTGGTGATGAGCTTGGTGGGGATGACCGTGTTGAAGGCGGAGCTATAGTCTATGAATAGCATCCTCACGTACGTGCCCTGTCTCTCTAGGTGAGTCAGGACAGTGTGAAGAGCCAGAGAGATGGCGTCCTCTGTGGATCTATTTGCCCTGTATGCAAATTGATGTGGGTCCAGTGAGCCAGGGATGCTGGATTTGATGTGTGAGAGGACCAGCCTCTCAAAGCACTTCATGACTATCGGCGTTAGGGCAACCGGGCGGTAGTCGTTCAGGTTGGAGATCTTTGCTTTTTTCGGCACCGGAACTATGATAGCCGACTTCAGGCACTTGGGGACCGTAGCCAGAGATAATGACAGGTTAAAGATCCTGGTGAATACCTCAGCCAGCTGTTCAGCACAGTCCTTCAGTACCCTTCCTTGAACTCCATCCGGTCCTGCAGCCTTGCGTGGGTTGACCCTTTGCAGAGCGCGTTGTACCTCCTGTGTGCTCAGTTGCAAGACCTGTCCCACCGCCTCGGCTGGGGTTCTTTCACTCAAGGTGGTTTTGCCAGTTTCAAAGCGGGCAAAGAAGGTGTTAAGCTCGTTGGTCAGTGCCATATCGCTGTGGGAGCAGGCAGGGCTGCTCTTGTAGCCAGTGATGTCCCTGACACCCTGCCACATGCTTCTGGTGTCCGTGGTGTTGAAGTGGTCTTCCACCCGTTGCCTATGGGTGTCTTTGGCCCTTTTAATACCTTTGTTCAGGTGTGATCTGGCAACACTGTATGCTGAAGTGTCACCAGATTTAAAGGCAATGTTGCATGCCCTCAGCAGGTTCTGTACCTCCTTGTTCATCCAGGGTTTCCGGTTTGAACATTTTAGTAAGGAAGTGAAGAACCAAGGGACATAGGTTTGAGGTGAGGGGGGAGAGATTTAATAGGAACCTGAGGGGCAACGTTTTCACTCAGTGGGTGGTGGGACTCCAGGCCTATCTGACAACAGTGCCTGTGGGCTCACGTTATTTCTTTCATTGGAATCTTCCACGGAGAAGAAGAGTCGATCTGCAGACACCTTAGTCCTGTAGTTTAGAGGGTATGGGAGAAGTTATTCTGTCAAGCTATGTGAAGAGAGGTTTATAGAGAGAGCTCCACCTAAGGTCATAGTTAAATGGAGAAACCCTAATCAGTTTTGCAGCACTCTTCATAAAAGAGAGGGTAGCACGGTGGTACAGCAGTAGAGTTGCTGGCTCACAGTGCCAGAGACCCAGGTTCGAAACCTAACCTCGGGGCAGCAACTGGCTGTTATAGAACTAGTGTTAGTTGAGTTGAGTTTAGTTTATTGTCACCTGTACCAAGGTACAGTGAAAAGCTTTTGCTGTGTGCTGCCTATGTCAGCAGAAAGACAATACATGATTACAATCTAGCCATCCACAGTGTACAGATACAGGATAAAAGGAATAACATGAATAACGTTTAGTGCAAGATAAAGCCAGTAAAGGCTGATCAAAGATCGTCTAAGGGTCTCCAAAGAGGTAGATAGTAGTTCAGCACTGTTCTCTCGTTGTTGGTAGGATGGTTCAGTTACCTGATAACAGCTTAGAAACAGAAAAATATGTGCAGGAGTAGGCCATTCGGCCCTTCGAGCCAGCACCGCAATTCAATATGATCATGGCTGATCATCTAAAATCAGTACCATGTTCCTGCTTTTTCCCCATATCCCTTGATTCCTTTAGCCCTAAGAGCTAAATCTAACTCTCTCTTGAAACCATCCAGTGAATTGGCCTCCACTGCCTTATGTGGCAGAGAATTCCACAGATTCACAACTCTCTGGATGAAGATATTTTTCCTCATCTCAGTCCTAAATGGCCTACCCCTTATTCTTAAACTGTGACCCCTGGTTCTGGACTCCCCCAACAATGGATGATCGATGGTCTGCATGCACTTGGTGGGCCAAAGGTCCTGTTTCCACGCTGCATCTGTGAACTAAACTAAACCAGCAGTGAGTCAGACAACCCTCTTCTATGTTCTAAACAAAAGCTAACACATCCCCAAAATGGACAGAGAAGATCATCTTAGCTATCAAATCAGTTGCCTGCAGTGGAAAACTTGCTTATGACAGCTTGAATAAACATTGCATTCCTCTGCCAAGGACAGCATGTACTGACTAGCTCTCATTAGGGAAACCCACGGCAGATCAGAAGTTTACTTTATTTCAAAGCTGTTGTGTGAACTTTACAGAGGATTAACTTCAGTGGACTGTGATTTAAATAACATGTTTGAACAAAATCTCAATAGGTTGTCGAGTTACATACATCTGTTCAGAGTTAGTGGGAGCCAAGCAGCCCGTCTTTGATCTGCTCCTGATTTTTCTTTTGGGACTTATCAGAGTTAATTTGCTTATACCGCAATTACACGGTTAAATTTAACATCCAGCTGAATTATGCTCCACCTACCTAATGTTAAAATGCGGCAGGTTAAAGAATCTTTGTTCAGTGCACTGCGGATAAAAGTGCTTTGGTTTCTTGATGTGGCTCAATTCTTAACGCTGGTTTAAATTCAATCTAATGGTGGGGATTGCAATTCCAGCTGCTTTGTCAGTGTCTGATGTGGTGCTGAATATTACATCAATATCATTCTTCACAAGAAAACTTTAATCAAGGACTGGTGGGAATGTGCGACAAGCTAACACAGGTTGAAGCAAATAATATCAACGGTGTCTTTTTATAGAGATGCAGCGTGGAAACAGGTCCTACAACCAACCGAGTACACGTCAAAAACATTTAGACAGTTACATGGATAGGATAGAGTCATACAGAAAGGAAACAGGCCCTTTGGCCCAACTTGTCCACGCTGACTAATATGTCTATCTACACATTTGGCTCATATCCCTCTAAACCTATTCATGTACCTCTCTAAATGTTTCTTAAACGTTGCGATAGTCCCTGCCTCAACTATCTCCTCCGGAACTAAAAAAGTTACCCCTCAGGTTCTTATTAAATCATTCACCCCTTACCTTAAACCTATGTCCTCTGGTTTAAAGAGATATGGGTCAAATGCAGGCAGATGGGACGTGGAGATGGGGCATCTTGGTTGGCGTGGGCAAGTTGGGCCTAAGGGCCTGTTTTCATGCTGCATACTCTGATTCTATGACCATCGATCACCTGTTCACACTCAGTCTATGTTACCCCACTTTCTCATCCACTCCCTACACACTAGGGGCAATTTAGGAAAGTCAATTAACCTACAAACCCGCAAGTCTTTGCGGTGTGGGAGGAAACCAGAGCACCCAGGAGGAACCTCACAGGTCACAGGGAGAATGTGCAAACTCCACACAGGCAGCACCCGAGGTCAAGATCGAACCTGGGTCTCTGGCACTGTGAGGCTGGGTCTCTACCACTGCAACGGCGAGGCTGGACATGTGTGTGGAGAAGGGAATAGGGGGCTGTACAGATAGATTTAGATGAGGGGGGATGGAAGTGTCGTGGTTGGAGTGTAATTCTTGGTGTGCTTGGGTCAAATGGCCCATTTCCAGTCTGTCATCCACTGTATGTAATCACTTTTGCTGTTATCTTTTTGATAATTTATGAGATATTTTCTCCAGCCACAGGAGATGACACAGGAGATGAAGGGAACAGACATTTTGTCCATCCTGTAATTTGGCAGATGCTTAAACCGTTTGATTGCAACTAATCACCCAGGGGGAAAAGAACACTCCCTGTTATCCTTCAGAACATAGAAAATAGAAATATACAGCCACAAGCGGCTCAATGGTGCAGCGGTAGAGTTGCTGCCTTACAGCACCAGAGACCCGCGTTTGATCCTGACTACGGGTGCTGTCCTTTCTCCCTGTGACCGTGTGGATTTTCTCTGGGTGCCTTTGGAGTGTAGGAGAAACCGGAGCACCCAGAGAAGAAAACGGTTTAATTTCCTTCTGTGAAATTGTAAATTGTAAGTAGTGTGTAGGATAGTGTTAGTGTACGGGGCGATCTCTGGTTAGCACAGAATCATTGGCTGAAGGGTCTGTTTCCACTCTCTGTCTCTAAAGCCTAAAGTAAAGTCATAGGCTGACCTGCACCTGGCCATTCCAGATGCTGCCCGACATGTTGAGTTCCTCCAGCACTTTTCTTTGCTCAAGATTCCAGCGTCTGCAGTTCCTCACGCCTCCCCTTGCCTCTCCTTCTGTGGCCAACCTCCCAGGTTTGCGCCCCATCCCTGCCGTATCATGAGGTTACATCAATATTTGCCTTCAGACCAGCTCAGTATACGTAGGACTTTAAACCAGAAATACAGATATCTACTGCTGAAAGGCTTGGGACGAATTATTTGGATTGACTGTGCTTTGAAGGATGCTTTTTGGAAGTTTATTTATATTACAGGTGACGATCGCGATTTTCTGTGAACTTGGGCCTTGATGTTTGCTGGTTCTGGCCTCACTAACGTGCCACAGTCAAAAACAACTTTGCTAACAAAATCTCTTTCATCAAGAAAGTTCACACCAAGGGGAACAAGACTGCCTTGAACCCACAGAAAGATTCAGAGATTTTGCTCTGTTCCTTGTTTAACTTTGTATCTGCCGGCTCTGGCCCTAGAGGTATGTTTGGAGTGGCACAGCCTTCCAAGTGTTGTGCAATTCTGTACCGACTTCATGAAAAGGTCAGGAACAAAGTACTCTCACCTGTATCCACCTTTCGCTTTAGCTCAGTTTAGTCTAGTTTATTAATGCTACGTTCCGAGGTACAGTGAAAAGCTTTTGTTTGTGTGCTATCCAGTCAAAGAAAAAACTACACATGAATCCAATCAAGCTGTTCACTGTGCACAGATACAGGATAAAGGGTACAATATTTAGTGGAAGATAAATTCATGGGTGACACGGTGGCGCAGTGGTAGACCTGCTGCCTTACAGTGCCAGAGACTCGGGTTTGATCCTGACTATGGGTGCTGTCTGTATGCTCTTTGCTTGTTCTCCCTGAGACCGCATGGGTTTTTTCCGGTTACTCTGGTTTCCTCACACACTCCAACGACATACAGACTTGTAGGTTAATTGGCTTCGGTAAAAATTGTAAATTGTGCCCCTGGTGTGTAGCATAATGCTATTGTACGGGGTGATTGCTGGTCAGTGTGGACTCAATGGACCAAAGGGCCCGTTTCCGTGCAGTATCTCTAAAGTCTAAATTCAATAAAGTAAATGATGGCTACCATAGATACAATCTATTTATTGCATAACCAAGGATGTTCAGTATTCTGCAGGAGTTTATCAGTGATCCCCTCCTTATTTGATGCCCTGTAACAATAGTATGTCATATTTCTTCTTTGCTATGTAGGTTTTGTTCCTGGGGTTTTGTTCAAGGGCCTGAGGGATTGTACTTCAACTGTGTAAGAACCTAATGGAGGCCACATGCTGGCCAACGGGTGCAGCCATGTCTCAGTGATCATCAGTTAGGCATTTTGAGGAGGACCTCATCCATCAGCCAGAGTTGTGAATCTGTGGAATTCTCTGCCACAAAAGGCAGTGGAGGCCAATTCACTGGATATTTTCAAGAGAGAGTTAGATATAGCTCTCAGGGCTAACGGAATCCAGGGATAAGGGGAGAAAGCAGGAACGGGGTTCTGATTTAGGATAATCAGCCATGATCATATTGATTGGTGGTGCTGGCTCACAGGGCCGAATGGCCTACTGCTGCACCTATTTTCTATGTTTCTATGTCTATCACTTACAGGGATTATCGGAACGGACACAACACTGGGTCCATTCCAGCAGAACAAATCAACGTGTTACAGCGCAGTAACAGCCCAGTGTAACACACTTTTGATCAGTTCAATACACTCTGTACAACAAGCCAGGATATCACTCATAAAGTCCACGTTAATCCCATTCCATGCTTTAAATGAGAATTTTATGAGAATGATCCCAGGAATGGTTGGGTTAACATATGATGAGCGTTTGAAAGCATTAGGCCACTACATCGCTGGAGTGTAGAAGAATGAGGGGGAACTTCATTGAAACTTACCGAATAGTGAAAGGCCTGGATAGAGTGGATGTGGAGAGGATATTACTCCTCTTTTCCAGCTTTCTCCTCCTCTCCCCACAATCAGTCAGAATGGTCCTGACCTGAGACGTCACCTATCTGTGCTCTCCAGAGATGCTGCCTGACCCGTTGAGTTACTCCAGTACTGTGTCAATATTTAAAATACATTGGGACTGGTACATGGATGGGAAAGGTTTAAAGGAATATGGGTCAAACGCGGGTAAGTGAGACTAACGTATATGAATACCTTACTCAACTTGGACAGGTTGGACCAAAGGTGATTCTTTAACTCTACTAGTCATCTTCATAGGTTCTAGGAGCAGAATTAGGCAATTTGGCTCATCAAGTTTACTCCACCATTCAATTAGGCCTTATCTATCTATCCTCTCAACCCCATTCTCTTGCCTTTGCTCCATGACCCCTGACACCCTTATTAATCAAGAATCTGTCAATCTCCGCCTTAAAATTATCAATTGACTTGGCCTCCTCAGCCATCTGTGGCAATGAATTCCACAGATTCACCACTCTTTAACAAAAAAAATCTTTCTCATCTCCTTTATAAAGGAACTTTTTTTTATTCTGAGACTATGGCCTCTGTTGCTAGACTGTCCCACTGGTGGAAACATCTCTCCATATTTACTCTCTCTAGGCCTTTCACTATTCGGTAAGTTTCAATGAGGTCCCCCCTCATCCTAAACTCCAGTGAGCACCAGCCCAGGGCCTTCAAAGTCTCATCATATGTTAACCCAATCGTATCTGGGATCACTCTCGTAAACCTCCTCTGGGCACTCTCCAATGCCAGCACATCCCTCCTCAGATATGGGACCCAAATCTCCTCACAATACTCAAAATAAATGCTAGCATTTCATTCGCCTTCCTCACTACCGATGCAACTTGTAAATGAACTTTTGGGAATCCTGCACCAGCACACCCAAGTTCCTTTGCACTTCTAATTTTCTGAATTTTCTTCCCATTTAGAAAATAGCCTACACCTTTATTCCCGCGACAAAATGCATGACTCCACACTTTGCTATGCTGTATTCCATCTGCCACTTCTCAGCCCACTCTCCCAACCTGTCCCTGCTTCCTCTACACGACCCCCCCCCCCCCCCCCCCCCCCCAGTCGTGCCTGTTCATCTGCGGCTGATATTGTGGTCGTCCAATGCAGTACAGAAACGCCAGCAAGAGCGAGTGCCAGTCTGAAGAAGGGTCCCAACCCGAAACGTCACTTATCTGTGCTCTCTAGAGCTGCTGCCTGACCTGCTGAGTTACTCCAGCACTTTGTGTCTTTTTGTTTCTTGTTTCTGCAATAAAGTGTCATCCCCCTTCTCCACAATGATCCGCAGGGTCAGGTGGTTGAATTTGTCCTCTTGGGAAGAGGCAACTTCCTCTCAGTTACATCAGCAGCTAACCCAAACACCACAAACACTATCCATGGCCCACTAAGTGTGTAGAGACCCTTGTGCCAGTAATAAATGCATAAGCCCATTTATTCTCTCTGGAAGGAATCTTGTCAGTAGCAGGATATATCAAGAGTCACAGAAGTATGTCAAAGATGCTTCATGTCCAAACTATAATTCAGTTAAGGTGTCATGAAACAGACAGTGCGTGTTAATATTTGCAATGGAAAATAGAACAGAAGCAGTTCTGTTTTTGACATGTTTTATACAAGAGAGGAATGTACATGTTTGGGTTCAAATGCAACAGTACCTGATTAATTCACAGTATCTACACCACTTAACTTGGGAGAGTAACATTCAGATAAACAAAAATTCTGCTTCAGTAGTTATGGCATAACATTACCAAGGGGAAATCACATTTTCCACTGGACTACACAGAATTCCTTCTTCCAAGAAAGAAAATGTAGATGATTACAGCTTCTATTGTTGAAAAGTGTTAATTATGCTGCATATTGAAAGATTCATAATTATACAGCATGGAAACAGGCCCTTCGGCCCAACTTGCACAAGCTGACCTAGATGCCCCATCTAGTTTAGTTTTAGTTGAGTATTTTATTGTCACGTGTTCCGAGGGACAGTGAAAAGCTTTTTGTTGCATGCTATCCAGTCAGAGAAAAAACTATACTTGATTACAATCAAGCCGTCCACAGGAAATAATATTTATTGCAAGGAAAAGTCCAGTAAAGTCCGATTAAAGATAGTCTGAGGGTTTCCAATGAGGTAGATGGTAGCTCAGGACCACTCTAGTTGGTGTTAGGATGGTTCAGTTGCCTGAGTGCCCTGAACGCTTTTGATTCATATCCCTCTAAAACTTTCCTGTTCAAATGTCTTTTAAATGTTGTTATAGTACCTGCCCCAACTACCTCCCTTTTACCTCATTGGAGACCTTTGAACTATCTTTAATCAGACTTTATTGGACTTTATCCTGCACTAAACGTTAAATCCATTGTCCTGTATCTGTACGTTATAGATGGCTTGATTGTGATCATGTATGTATCGTCTTTTCATTGGCTGGATTGCACATGACAAAAAGCTTTTCACAGTGCCTCGGTACAAATGACAATACTAAACTAAACTAATAAACATTAAACCTAACTAAACTCCTTAGGCAGCTCGTTCTATATACACACCACCCTGTGTGTGAAAAAGTTGCCCCACAGGTTCCTATTAAATCTTCACCCTCTCACCTTAAACCTATGTCCTCTGTTCTTGATTCCCCTACTTTGGGTAAAAGACTCTGTGTATCTATCTATTCCTCTCATGATTTTATATACCTCCTGCACTCCCAACAAACCTATGTTTGTTTACTCCGAGATCTTCGGTTTCCTCCCACACTCCAAAGACGTACAGGCATGTAGGTTAATTGGCTGGGTTAATTAAATGTAAAAATTGCCCTAGTGTGTGTAGGATAGTGTTAATGTGCGGGGATCTCTGGGCGGCACGGACCCGGTGGGCCGAAGGGCCTGTTTCCGCGCTGTATCTCTAAATCTAAAATCAAATGTACAAGGATGTTGCCAGGACTCGAGGGCCTGAGCTCTAGGGAGATTTTCAGCAGGTACAGAGCCTCTTGCCCAGCGGAGGGGAATCGAGAACCAGTGGACATAGGTTTAAGGTGAGGGGGGAAAGATTTAATAGGAACCTGAGGGGTAACATTTTTACACAAAGGGTGGTGGGTGAATGGAATGAGCTGTTGGAGGAGGTACTATTGCAAAGTTTAAGAAAAATTTAGACAGGTACCTGGATAGGACAGGTTTAGAGGGATAGACAATAGGTGCAGGAGGAGGCCATTCGGCCCTTCGAGCCAGCACCGCCATTCAATGTGATCATAGCTGATCATTCTCAATCAGTACCCCGTTCCTGCCTTCTCCCCATACCCCCTGACACCGCTATCCTTAAGAGCTCTATCTAGCTCTCTCTTGAATGCCTCCACTGCCTTCTGAGGCAGAGAATTCCACAGATTCACAACTCTCTGACTGAAACAGTTTTTCCTCATGGATATGGGCCAAACGCAGGCAGGTGGGACTAGTGTAGATGGGATATGTTGGTCGTTGTGGGCAAGTTGGGCCGAAGGACCTGTTTCCACATTGTATGACTCTATGACTCTATAAATAAAGGAATTTCAGTGTTGTCTTCAGAAACAGCTTGAGTCTGAAGTCAAGGCAAAGAATGCTGAATGACCTCAGGATGAAGTGACGTCTGGCTGACGTCTGGGTGAAAGGGTCACTGACCTCTTGCATCTGGCTTCTGATCTGTAATCCTTTCCCATTCTCGGCTTGGGAATTGTGCCTGGAATTGGAAGTGATTCTGAAATAGAATTTGAAACATGGAAATGGAAGCAATTCATGTCTCTGCTTCTGCTTTTCCCTCTCATACTGGACAGAGGTTAAAATGTCAGCACGTTAGCGCTCAGAATCTGGTCTGCTTCTGTAACACGGTGACGAAGTGATAGAAACAGTCTTGGCTTGAGGCTGACCACACAAAAGGATGCCTCTGTCACAGAACAGCATTGTGTTTGCTTTTAAAAACAGTTCTGGGGATGGACTGACACAGGAATTCTGTCTAAAATTACACCACTTGCTTTTAGAGCCACCCACAGTTACAGATGTCCAGAAATTCTTTGTATCTTTGTTCTCCCTACATTCCAAACTCCACATGGCAGCACGTATCCAGATTCAGGGATAGTTTCTTCCCAGCTGTTATCAGGCAACTGAACCATCCAACCAACAACTAGAGAGCTGTCTTGAGCTACCATCTACCTCACTGAAGATCGTAGGACTACCTTTAATCGGACTTTACTGGACTTTAACTAACACTAAACATTATTCCCTTTATCATGTGTTTGTACACTTTGAACGGCTCGATTGTAATCATGTATAGTCTTTCCGCTGACTGATTAACATGCAACAAATCGGTCTGAAGAAGGGTCTCAACCCGAAACGTCACCCATTCCTTCTCTCCAGAGATGCTGTCTGACCCACTGAGTTACTCCAGCATTTTGTGTCTACCTTTGATTTACCCCAGCATCTGCAGTTTTTTTTCCAACAAAAGCTTTTCACTGTGACAGTAAGCTAAACTAAATTAATATGTACGTAAATCTTAGCAGCATAGTGGTGCAGTTGGTGGAGCTGCTGCCTCACATCTCCAGAGACCCGGGTTCGATACTGATCACAGCTGCTGTTGGTATGGAGTTTGCACGTTCTCTCTGACCGCACGGGTTTCATCCTGGTGCTCCGGTTTCCTTCCACATTCCAAAGACGTGGGCTTGTAAGTTTATCGGCCCGCTGTAAATTGCCCCTAGTGTGCAGGGAGTGGATGGGAAAGTGGGAAAACATAGAATTAGTGTGAACGGGTGACCGATGGCCGGCGGGGACTCGGTGGGCCAAGCTGTATCTTTCCATCAATCAATAAAGCAATCGTAAGAAGTGACTATCAATGCTTTTGAAACTTACTGTTGATATTTTTTTGCATCTACTGGGATAGATGCAAAGAAGATACTTAAAACACATTATTGTGTGGTCACAATGTAACAATTATACCTCAATTCTCTGTAAGACTGCACAATGGTACTTGTCATCATATTACAGACTTGACAACTTCATTCTCAGACTTCACTGCAGCTTTTCCGGTCTCTCCCATACCTCAGCAATTAGATCATTCTAACTTCACAAGCAAGACCATGACTTCACTCCCACTTTAAAGAATAATAGACCATTAATATTAGAATGTCAGATCAGCTCACAGATAATTTATTTGCAGTAACATGATAAATACATGCAGTTTAATACATGATACAATGAAAAATCCTTCACATTACACAATAGCCAGTCTGTATAGTGATTTTACCTCAGCATTTGTACATTATATAACTCTGGATTTTTAAATATGTGGAATTCTATGACAGAGCGTTTGTTCAGATTTCATTATTTATAGTCTAGTTTGGAGATTCAGCAGGGTCCTTCACCCCACCGAGTCTGCACCATACACCATACACCAGCACTATCCTACACACTAGTGACAATGTTACAATTACCAACTTACCAAAGCTTATTAACCTACAAACCTGTACGTCTTTCTAGTGTGGGAGGAAATTGGAGCACCTGGAGAAACCCACACAGTCACAGGGATTTGCTGTATCTCTAACCGAAACCAAACTAAAACTTAACTAAACCTAAACTTAAACTTAAATTAAAACTTAAAACTATCTAAACTAAAACTAAACTAAACTGTCTAAAAAACACAAAATGCTGGAGTAACAGCGGGTCAGGCAGCATCTCTGGAGAATATGGATAGGTGACGTTTCGGGTCGGGACCCTTCTTCAAACTAAACTAAACTAAACTTTTCCCGATAAGACATGCAGCGCATATGGGAAGAGACAGGACATGAAGTGTCTCAGATCCGAAGCGTAAGGAGGAGTTGGGAGGAGGAATAAACTGTGGGAGGTATAGATGGAGGGGTAGATAGAGACAGAATGCACTACAGTGGGTGGGCCAGATATACTTAGTGTAGGATTGGGCTCCTCTGTTTCATAATGAGGTGGGATTCACCCCACAGTCAGGAGCTGTAAAAACAAGCACGGCTGTTTATTATGGTGTCTCCACTGTGATCGCTGCTGGAGACCTCTTGAAACAACATCTAGCCTGACGCACACTCTGACAGAGGCAGCAGCCTTACAACATCCTTACAAACAATCCTACATACAAACCCGTTTGAAAAGCTGCAGGAAAATGGCCTTAAATGTATGAGGATTGGTAGGAGCAGGGAAAAGCTCAGGATCAAAAGAAGGGATGTGGTGATTGCGATTTTAATTTTGTTCAATACATTCAAGAGAGAGCTAGATAGAGCTCTTAAGGATAGCGGAGTCAGGGGGTATGGGGAGAAAGCAGGAACGGGGTACTGATTGAGAATGATCAGCCATCATCACATTGAATGGCGGTGCTGGCTCGAAGGGCCGAATGGCCTACTCCTGCACCTATTGTCTATTGTCCTTAAATCTTAGCAGCATAGTGGTGCAGCTGAGAGCTGTTGCCTCATGGTTCCAGAGACCCGTGTTTGATCCCGACCTCGGGTGCTTTCTGTGTGCAGTCAGGAAATTCTCCCTGTGCCTGCACGGGTTTCTCTGGGAACTTCGGTTTCCTTCCCATCCCAAAGACGTGCGGGTTTATAGGTTAATTGGCACTCTGTAAATTGCCCCTGGTGTGTAGGGAGTCGATGAGAAAGTGGGATAACAGAGAACTAGTATTCAATGGTCAGCATAGATTCAGTGGGCTGAAGGGCCTGTTTCCATGCTCTATCTCTAAACTAAAAGATAAGGGATTTTTTGCATTTGATTCTTTAAGTTGGGGATATAGAAGTGGTGTGGAAGAAGGATTAAAAGTCAGGCATAGATATAAGGAACAGCAGATGCTGGTTTCAAGTAATCAACACAAAGCCCTGGAGTAACTCAGTGGCGTCTCTGAAGGAGATGGAGAAGTGGCATTTCAGGTCGGGTCTGAAGAAGGGTCCCGAAACAAAATGTCACCCATCCATGTCCTCCGCAGAAGCTGCCTGGCCCGCTAAGTTCCTC
Source organism: Rhinoraja longicauda (assembly GCF_053455715.1). NCBI lineage: Eukaryota > Metazoa > Chordata > Chondrichthyes > Rajiformes > Arhynchobatidae > Rhinoraja > Rhinoraja longicauda. Next base: position 25,252,255 of record NC_135964.1, on the reverse strand, counting down.
CAGCACTTTGGATTAAATGTCAGTCGATCACGGTAAAAAGTCACTTGGAATTAGATTTTCTTTGACTCAATCTGCCATCCAACAGGTTGTGAAAGAAACATTGAAGCACAACCTCACTTGCCTCTTCTTGAGGTAGAAAAGATAAGGCCAAAAGCGCATTGCCAGACGATTTTCAAAATCTGGTGAAAAATATTGTAAAGAGTGGTCCCGGCCTCCCTTCTACCCCATTGGAGACTTTCGACATACAACGCGGAAACAGGTCTTTCGGCCCACCAAATCCGCGCCGACCAGCGATCACTCCGTACACTAGCACTATCCTACACACTAGGGACAATTTACAATTTTCCCGAAGCCAATTAGCCTGCCAACCTGCAGTCTTTGGAGCATGGGAGGAAGCCAGAGCAGTTGGAGAAAAACCACACGGTCACAAGGAAAATGTAGAAGTGCCGTACCGACAGGTCCCTATGTCAGGATCGAACCTGGATCTCTGGCACTGTGAGGCAGCAACTCTGCCGCTCTGCCTCCATGCTGCCCCAAAGCATTAAACTATCTTTAATCGGACTTTACTGGACTTTATCTATCAACATTATACCCTTATCCAGTATCTGTACACTGTGGACGGCTTGATTGTAATCATGTATAGTCTTTGTACTTTGGTACACGTGACAATAATAAACTGAACTAAAATGTTTTATAAAACTGAACAACTTTATTCCTTTATATAAAGGTGAATTTTAGAGCTGAAGTTTCTAAACTTCAACCATAAATGAGATATGAGTAGAGTTATGTACTTCATGACCGACGTCCTTGTAAATATTTCCTGAAATGTGTTTAATTCATTTATTTCTTTTGGATTCAAACACAGATCCGGAGTGTGAAAGGATAGCATTCTGACCCACTGCACCAATCAGTGCCAGCGGTTACCTGTGATATTTTAGGATCCAAGCTCACTAACCTTTACTAAAGTTTAAAGAAATATTCACACAAAAAAAACAAAAGTGGGTTTAGTTCAAGGGATTTTATGAATTTCCAAAAAAATCTTTACAGTCTCGCTAAAATAAGGACCTCCATGTATGTAGTTCACCACAGACAAGGGAGGTATGTGGGAGCTGAGGCCCTTTTAAACTCACGACCGTACAATATAACACCCACCCTCTTCCCCAACATCTTCTTAAATGGCCATTAATTTAGCCACGATCTGGATAGGTCTATCGGTGTTTGGAGATCGGGGTGTCTGTGTGTTGAACAACACCAACACCTCGACTTCTTTAGAAGGCTTAGGATGTTCGGCATGTCCCCAACAATTCTCACCAACTTCTACAGGTGCGCCGTACAAAGCATTTATTGTGATGCATCACAGCATGGTTTGGGAACAGCTCCATCCAAGAACGCAAGAAATTGCAGAGAATTGTGGATGCAGCCCAGACCTTCACACAAACCAACCTCCCTTCCATTGACTCCATTTACACTTCACGCTGCCTCGGCAAGGCCACCAGCATAATCAAGGACAAGTCTCACCTGGGCACTCCCTCTTCTCCCCTCTCCCATCAGGCAAGAGGCACAGAGCAGTCCTGAGCTACTGTCTATCTCAGTAGCCCTCAGACTATCTTTAATCAGGCTTCATAAACTAAACTAAACTAAAACTAAAACCTAAACTAATCTAAACTAAACTAAAACTAAAACCTAAACTAATCTAAACTAAACCAAATCAGTCTGAGGAAGGGTCCCAACCTGAAACATCGCCTATCCTTTTCTCCAGAGATGCTGCCAGGCCTGCAGAGTTACTCCAGCACTACACAAGATTTCAACATTTGCAGTTCCTTATGATTCCGTCAGTCTCCATTTCAGTTTTCACTGCAACAAAAACATCTGGAACATGTTTTCCTGGGCGGTGAAGTGTGGTGACAATGTGCTCCCTCAACAGATGGCACACGCTTCCTGATCGCCCTGGCCTAATTACAGTGTGCTTCAGCCAAGAACTGCATGTTTCTAACCCAGCCAGTCCGTCCCTGGCAGTACCAGCCTCTGCATGGAGTCTGTGGTGTCAGACAAAGTGCCATATTCCCTCTTACACCTCTACCTTCCCCACTGCATTGAGGGCTGAGGCAGGAGGGAAGCATCAGCATGTATTGGTGGTATTTCATTGAGTCATACAGCATAGAAACAGGCCCTTCAGCCCAACTTGCCCATGCCAACCAAGACGTCCTATCTACACTAGTCCCACCTGCCTGCATTTGGCCCATATCGGGGCAGCACAGTGGCATAGTGGCAGAGTTGCTGCCTTATAGCACCAGAGACCCAGGTTCAATCCTGACTACGGGTGCTGTCTGTATGGAGTTTGTACATTCTCCCTGTGACTGCGTGGGTTTTCTCCAGGTGCAGCGGTTTCCTTCAACCGTCCAAAGACGTTGAGATTTGTAGGTTAATTGGCTTCTGTAAATTGTCCCCAGTGTGTAATATCGAACAAGCAAATGGGTAATTGCTGGTAGGCGCAGACTCGGTGGGCCAAAGGGACTATTTCCACACTGTATATCTCTCTAAACCTTTACCATCCATGTACCTGGCCAATTGTCTTTTAAATGTTTTTATAGTAGCTGCCTCAACTACTTCCTGTGGCAGCTTGTTCCATATACTCATCATGTATTGCAAGCATATTGGTTACCAGTCAATAGAGTGTAAATGGTGTGCATCCAATGTGTGGCTGGTATATGGAACAAGCTGTCAGACACAAAATTCTGGAATAACTCAGTCTGAAGAAGGGCCTCGACCCGAAACGTCACCCATTCCTTCTCTCCAGAGATGCTGAGTTACTCCAGCATTTTGTGTCTACCTTCGATTTAAACCAGCATCTGCAGTTTTTTTCCCTACTGTCAGAGGAGGTAGTTGAGGCAGGTGCTATACCAACATTTAAAAAGCATTTTGAACAGTAAATGAATTGGAAAGATTTAGAGGGATATGGACGAAATGTGGGCAAATCAGAGTAGCTTTGATGAGGTGCAGGTCCACCACCAGCATCTGCAGGTCTGGCACCTCCTTTAATCCGGACAAAATAAGGAGAGTCAAAAAATCAGTCTGAAGAAGAGTTCTGACCCAAAACGTCACCTATCTATGTTCTCTAGGGAGTTTCTCCAGCATTTTGTGTCTACCTTCGATTTAAACCAGCATCTGCAGTTTTTTTCCCTACTGTCAGAGGAGGTAGTTGAGGCAGGTGCTATACCAACATTTAAAAAGCATTTTGAACAGTAAATGAATTGGAAAGATTTAGAGGGATATGGACGAAATGTGGGCAAATCAGAGTAGCTTTGATGAGGTGCAGGTCCACCACCAGCATCTGCAGGTCTGGCACCTCCTTTAATCCGGACAAAATAAGGAGAGTCAAAAAATCAGTCTGAAGAAGAGTTCTGACCCAAAACGTCACCTATCTATGTTCTCTAGGGAGTTTCTCCAGCATTTTGCATCTATCTTTGATTAGAAAGATGACTTTGACAAACTTAAGCTCAATTAGAGAAGAGGCATCATGTAGCAAATTTTATCTGACAGCATAAATCGAATGCATTTTTGTAACCAGACACAACTGCCAAGGCAGAGATTTAGTGTTGGATTCCTGTTTACTTTGGTTGGCCACATGTTTTATTAATCAGTGATTTAATCTATGGCGTGAAGATTGTTTAATAAATGTTAATCCCAGCAGAGATGAGTTCCCAGCGACTCCACAAACGATTCTGCTGAGACAGTGCATCGCTCGATCTGCACACTAAGCGGCTTTATCTCCTCAGGAGTGTCCAGAGAAAATAAAAACAAGTTTGGATTGGCTTTCACGTGTGACATGCTTGGGGTGAATGGGGTTCAGACAGCGAAGAGACTTCCTGTGAGCATTTAACATTTAATGGCACCCTGGTGCGTCTGGCTGTGCACTATTGGGACTGGTGGAACTGGCAGATTCGTATTGGTTTATTATTGTTATGTGGACCGACATACAGTGATATTTAGTTTTGTTTATTATTATCATGTATACCAAGGTACAGTGAAATTTAGTTTAGCTTGGTTTATTATTGTCATGTGCACAGCATGCTATCCAATCGGCAAAAAGACTATACGTGATTATATTCAAGTCGTCCACAGTGTACACATGCAGGATGAAGGGAATAACGTTTAGTGCAAGATAGTCCAGTAAAGTTCGATCAAAGATAGTCTGGGGGTCTCCAATGAGGTAGATGGTAGGTCAGGACCGCTCACTAAAATGCTTTTGTTTGCAATCTATCAGATTAAATCAGTCATACTATACACAAGTACAATCAAGCCATGCACAAATGCAGCAGGTAGAGCAAAGAGAAAAATACTAGAGTGCTAAATGTAGTTTTACAGCATTGTAGCATAACAGTTATGGAGACAAATTCCAGTGTCGCAATGAGGTAGGTTGGAAGATCGGGGCTACCCTCCAACTTATGGGAGGACTATTCAGTAGTCTGGTAGGGATGCACGAGGTTTCCTTTGCAATGTAGACACAACGAACTGCAGATGCTGGTTTACAAAATAAGACACAAAGTACTGGAGTAAATATATGGGTCAGCCAACATCTCTGGAGGGCAAGAATAGATGATTTTTTTGGGTCAGGACCTTTCTTCAGATTGATTGTAGTGTGGGGGGGGGGGGGGGGGGAGCAGGAAGAGAGATGGAAAGCCTGGCAAGTGATTGATGGAAAAAAGGAACTGCAGATGCTGGTTTATACCAAAGATAGACACAAAGTGCTGGAGTAACTCAGAGGGTCACTCAGCACCTCTGGAGAAAAAGGATGGGTGATGTTTCGGGTCGAGACCCTTCTTCAGTCTAGATCATTAATTTGAGCTTCAAAGCTGGTTTGTTGTGGAGCCTTCTCCTCGTTTTACTATAAGGAAAGGTTGGACAAACTCGCATTGTTTTCTCTGGAGCATCAGAGTTTGAGGGGAGGCCAGATAGAAGTATATAAAATTATGTGAATGTCGATAGACAGTCAGAACCTTGAACCCAGGATTGAAATATCAAATTCTAGAGGGCATAGCTTTAAGGCGAGTGGGGCAAAGTTTACAGGAGATGTGCGTGACCATTTGTTTTCTACACAGGGGGTGGTGGGTGTCCGGAACGCCTGTCTGCCGGGGGTAGTGGTGGAAGCAGATACGGAAATGGCATTTAAGGGACTTTTGGATAGGTACATGGATATGCAGCAAATGGAGGGATATGGATCATATGTGCAGGCAGATAAGAGTTGGCCTTGGCATCAAGTTCGGCACAGACATTGTGGGCTGAAGGGCCTTTTCCTGCGCTGTACTGTTCCATGGTCTATGTTGGTCAAAGACTAAATAAATGGGAATTGTTGATTTGGATGTGATCCAATTTCCCAGCCGGAATGCCAGAAGTATTCGTAATGTTTTGCAAGTTAGTCCACTGGGATATTCCTCTGTTTGAACAGAAGAACAGGCAATTGGAATGTTATTAGGTTCATGCTGGAAGATGTGTGTGTGTGCGTCATGGAGATTACAGAAGTCAGATAGCAAGTAGGCCAGGCCAAATTAAACTAACTTTCATTGAGATGACCACTGTCTGACATTCCATCTGTCCCAGTCCTGACCTCCCATGATCTGTTGAACAAAGCTGCTAAATCACCCTTTTAGATTTAGCAAAAATAAATGAGCAAAATGCAAACTTCATACCAAACCATTTCTATGTTTTTGTTAATTTGTAAGAGTTAATTCATTACACAATACAAAGTCTTTAGTCAACACCTATCTGGCTGTAAGGATCAATCTCCACCCACTTCAAGGTAAAATGTCAATCAAGGAATAAATTACTCATGTTAAATCTCATCTCATAGAAAAAAGGAACTGCAGATGCAAGTGTTAAAAAAATGACACAAAGTGCTGGAGTAATTCAACAGGTCAGGCAGCATCTCGGGAGAACATGGATGTGTAAAATTTCACGTCTGAAGAAGGGTCCCGACCGGAAACGTCACCTATCAATGTTCTCCAGAGACGCTGCCTGACCTGCTGAGTTAAACCCCTGTCCCACTTAGGCGATATTTTAGGCGACTACAGGCGACTAGGTGTCACCTGTATGGTCGTGAGTAGTCTCCTCAGTCGCCCAAAGAGACGTAGCGTCTTTCTGGTCGCCACTGGATTTTCAGAATGTTGAAAATCTTTCGGCGACAGTGGGTTTGGCGCCAATGAGCGTAGCTTGATGTCTCCTGACGTAGGTGCTATCGTAGATTGTTGTCAAGTGACGTAGGTTGCCGCCGGTGCTGACTGGTGAATTCCATTGGCGACTATCTACGTTAACCGGCGTCAAGAGAAGTCAAGTTGTGACAGGCATTTGGAAAACCCATGTCCATAAATGATGTTGTCTGATATGTTTTTGTACCTGTATTATGTTTGAAGTTTGAATTTTAAAGGTTGAAGTTTGGGAGTATATAAATAATTGAAAAACAAAACATATATACAAATTTTATGTGATTACAATATTTTTGTATGTAGTGTATGTTCTTATCAACCTTTTTTTGTTGTTAAAACTTTTGTTTGTTTCCATATTAATAAAGGAAATGCTTGACATTTTGACGACAAATTGATGTACGAAGATATTGTATTTCAGAGTAGTGTCTCATGGCATCACTTTCAAATAGTCATGATGCAGAATGATTGGAAACCCTACCACACACCCCCTTTTATAGGGAAACTGGGTGATTCCATTATTTTGGAGGCCAAAATGACATGAATTGTCTTCAGTTGTCTTCAGTTGTCGCCGACAGGGTCCTAGCTTGTTGCGGGTGGACGTAGGTTGACTTCGGTTGTCATAGGTGGTCGCCTGTGTGGTCGTAGGTTGTCGTAGGTGGTGTCATAGGTTGTCGTAGGTGCGGTCGTAGGTGGATGTCCTACTCGCGACAATTGGGTCGCCGGTTGTTGGTAGCTTGCCGTAGTTTGACGTCGACTAGGTGGTAAGTTGTTGTAGCTTGTCGTAGACATTGTCGTAGACATTGTCATAGGGGGGTCCAGTCGCAGGTTTTTCGGCGACCTGCTACGACTATGATAGTCGCCGGCAGTCGCCTAAAAAATCACCTAAGTGGGACGGGCCCTGTACTCCAAGTGTCCTTTTCTTAAAAATCTCTTATATGCTTCTTCTTTTACATCAAGATTAGTTTAGCGAATAACAGGTATTAGCAGGATACAGTCTCCTGAAAAGTGTTAGATATTTTCTTTGAAAGAAAATAGCTGGATTAACTCCAATGCATTCATTTCAATGTGTTCCTCACATGAAGGCACGCTCTTAAAGCTTCCACAGGAACCATATAATATTTTCTCATCTGACCCATATGTACATCTGAACCTTGATGAATTCTCTTCAGCCATAAAGCATTACCACCAATCTCTGATCACCAATCTCTAATCCATTGTGTGTAAGCATTTTCATCAGCTGTCACTGAATTATATCTGTGTAGAGATCATAGGAAATTTGTTCCTCTTATTAGTTACCATCAGACTGTAAACCAAGATATCAATGAAGATTGGCATTCATAGAAACATAGAAAATAGGTGCAGGAGTAGGCCATTCGGCCCTTTGAGCCAGCACCACCATTCAATATGATCAATGCTGATCTTCCAAAATCAGTACCCCGTTACAGCTTTTTCCCCATATCCCTTGATTCCTTTAGCCCTCAGAGCTAAATCTAACTCTCTCTTGAAAACATCCAGTGAATTGGCCTCCACTGCCTTCTGTGGCAGAGAATTCCACAGATTCACAACTCTCTGGGTGAAGACATTTTCCCTCATCTCAGTCCTAAATGGCATACCCCTTATTCTTATACTGTGACCCCTGGTTCTGAACTCCGGATTCAAGTCAATCACTACGGTACATGGTGTTGGGAATGACACCGGGTTTGTCAGTGACTACGCCGACACTCGCAGTGGGGTGAACTCGTGTGATATGTTTTATTTACAGTGACAAGAATGTCCAGTGCTGCATGGGGGCGTGTCCCTTATCGTCAAGGCACATGCACAGTGGCATTGACGATCTCAGATCTCGGTCCTGGTCTTCAAAAGAGGTATGGTGAGCTCAGGCTTCTCCCTGCAGTTCACCCTTTCCTTGAGAGGTGGCGCTGGCAGTCTCTGGATTACCCAGGTGGCTCAGTCTTTGTCTCTATGTCTGGACACAGTCCCTCGTTTTCCATGGGCAGGGAGAGGCACTGGCACCTCAGACTTGACCCGGCCACTCAGTGTTAGCCTCAGTAAAGGCTCTGGCTGTCTAGGGCTTCTTCCCAGCAGCTCAGTCTTGACCACAAAGTTGCGCTGGTGGTCTCAGTTTTGTCCCAATGGCTCAGTCTTCTTCAAACCTTTGACACAAAAACACAGCTAGCAGAGAGGCCCCCCTCTTTCCTTTCCCCCCTCTTTCTTTTATCTTTCCCCCCTCTTTCTTTTATCTTTCCCCCCTCTTTCTTTTATCTTTCCCCCTCTTTCTTCCTTCCCCCTCTTTCTAGAATACCTGGGTATAATGAGGAGGAGGCTGACAAGGTTCAGGTGGCCAAAGCAGATTTGGCTAATTGGCAGCAGGTGTTACCAGTGGGCCTGGGGACGGGCCACTGCTGGCCTGTCAGCCAGAGATATGGATCAGAGCGGCAGCCTAGGGAGCAGGTACTGTCACAGGTAATAAAAGTCTTCCTCATTGCAAAATAGACTATAATATGGATGACAAAACCAATGGAATTTTGTGCTTGTAACATCACGTGCAAATTGTGTTAAGAGTTCGTCTTTGTTTCACTAACAGAAATTTTAGCAATAATGTAAAATGGATGGCTTTAACATAGAACAGTAAAGTGCAGGAGCAGGCCCTTCAGCCCACAATGTCCATGCTGTACAGGCTACAAAGGTAAACTAATCTTCACTGCCTGCACATTGCCCATACCCATCCATTCTTTAATCTTTCTCCAGAGATGCTACCTGACCCACTGAGTTACTCCAGCACTTTTTGTCTATCTTGGGTATAAACCAGCATCTGCAGTTCTTTGCTTCTACTTACTGGTTAGAGATCGCTTTTCACTCTCTCTTAATACATCCAGAATTTCTCTCTCCTCTTACAAAACCTTAATTGGTCCACTCTTTTAAAACACACTTGAATACAGTTCCAATTCCCTTGACTAGAATATTCCATCCATTTGCCAAAGCCTTCAACTGGATCTAATTAAAATGATGTAAGTGGGCGAACTCATGAAATTGAAAGATAACGATAGATTGAACAGTTTGGGGAAAAGGGCAAACAAATATTCAATTGAATTAATAGCTCAATTCCAATTATCACAATATCTGTGCCGGTTCTGTTTGGCCAGTCTTGCCTGCTCCTCTTTGGCATCCCTCCACATAACACAACTGTGTATTTGCTCAGACATAAACCTAGGGCTAGAGATTCCTCTTGTTATTGAAGGGGGAAATAGACATTTAAAACATAATGTGTAACTTGCCACGTAAATGTCCGTAATGAAAGATTTGCCTTCACGCACATTCTCTGTCTCAAGTTGTGCAAAAGAAAGTTGCAAAGGCTAAGGTTTTTTCACGGTTACTCTTAAGAAAACGTGGCAGTCAAAAGGAACCTGGCACATGTACAGGGTGAATGATACGTATAACAAATTGACTGCTAGCAATGGGAAGACTTTTCAGGCAACTATGTTTCAGTAATGTTCTGAGATCAAAGACTCACCACGATCTCAGATGACAGTCGGGACACTTGGCAGATATCCCTCGCCCTCCCGCAAAATGTCCCATGGTATCCTTTAGGCTAAAGTGCGAGGGAAATCCTGGTCTTTGATTAATGTCTAATCTAAATTGTATCACCTCAATTATAACACTGGAGGAGTGCAATGTTTGGATAAGATATTGGTAACATTTAAAACAGTATCTAACAAAGATAGTGTTATTGATAAGATTTTAGTTTAGTTTAGAGATACAGCGTGGAAACGAGACCTTCGGCCCACCGGGTCCATGCTGACCAACACTCACCCGTACACTAGTTCTATCCGACACACTAGGGGCAATTTACAGAAGCCAATTAACCTACAAACCTGCACAGGGAGAACGTAAAAACTCCGTACAGACAGCACCGGGTAGTCAGGTTCGAACCTGGGTCTCTGGTTTCACAGTTCCATTGCATTGCAAACTGCATTGGATATTCACTTCTGTTATGAAAACACAAAGTGCTGGAGTAACTCTGCGGGTCAGGCAGCATCTCCGGAGGATATGGATAAGTGACGTCTCAGGTCTTCAGTCTGACCTGCTGAGATACTCCAGCCCTTTGTGGGGTTTTTTGTAAACTAGCATCTGCAGTTCCTGTGTCTACACATCTGCTGCAAGGTTTTTTTTACTACACAGAAGGTTGTGGGTGACTGGAACATGCTGCCAGGGGTGGTGGTGGAGGTGGAGGCAGATATGATAGAGGTGTTTAAGCTTTTAGATAAGCACATGGATATGCAGGGAATGGAGGGATATGGATCACGTGCAGGCAGAGTAGATAATCAAGAGTCAAGAGAGTTATACTGTCATATGTCCCAAGCAGAACAATGACATTTGTACTTGCAGCAGCATGACAGAATATGTAAACATTGTACATGTTTAGCATGGATAATGTGGGCCGAAGGGCCTGTTCCTGCACTGTACTGTTCTATGCTCTGTTCCAAGTAGTTTTCCAGTTCTGACAAATTGCCCCCAGCCTCAAGGGTGAGCTTTGTTTCTCTTTCCACAGACGCTGCCTGACCTGATAAGTATTTTGAGTATTTCCTGTTTTTGCAACTTAAGTAGCATTCAGCTTGAAGACAGACCGACTGAAGTTCTGCTGTTATTAACTTAAACTTGTTGCCAGATGCACTGTTCCTTGGTTCAACTGTTCGGTGACACTCACACTCAGCATGGTAAATTAATGTGTAGGAAATCAGCTGACATCGCTCCTATGTGTGGCTACAAAAACATTGTCCTCATGCTCTGGTGACTGATGGAATAGTAACTTAGCTGAAGATGGTTTATAATGGTGATGTATGATGCTGCCTTAAGTATATCCAGTTATACTCAGAACATGCCTTTATTTCTTACCCCTTACTGCAAATGTTGTGTTAGTTATCTCAGCCATCTGGGATTTGTGTTAGTCTACAACAGGCTTAAGGCAGCCTTTAGTTTAGTTTAGTTCAGTTTAGTTTAGAGATACAGCAGAGAAGCAGGCTCTTTGGCTCACTGAGTCCGTGCCAACCAGTGATCCCCCCACACTAACACTATCCGACACACACTTGGAACAATTTACAATTATCAATTAGCCTACAAACCTGTCTTTGGAGCATAAGAGGAAACCGGAGCACCCGGAGAAAACCCACGCAGGTCACGGGGAGAACGTACAAACTCCCTACAGACAGCACCCTAGGTCAGGATCGAACCCGGGTCTCAGGAGCTGTAAGCAGCGACTCTACCGCTGCGCCACCATGCTGCCTTCAGCTTCCAGGTAAAAGTGCACCCACTGTGCCGTGATTAATGCCTTGTCGAGTTCAGTGATTCAGCACAATTGTAATAACAAGGAAGACTCCAGTTGCAGGGCCTGGACTTACCATCTCGGAGGCTTCGGCCGTGGGCCCTGCAGACCGCAACATCGGGAGTTCGCAGGTCCCTGGCTGGCGACCGGCTTTCGGGAGCTCCAGCCGTAGCAGCTTCGACCGCCCCGAAGCGCGAGGTTTGATCGACCCGCTCGCAGGCCCCTCATCGCCCTGCGTGGCCTGGCCGCGGCACTTTCCATCGCCCGGTGGGGGCTCAGGACCTTCATCGGCCTGCTCGGCTCAGCCCTGGGACTTTCCATCGCCCGGTGGGGGCTTCAAAAGTCGGGAGCCTCGGTCGCCTCGTGGCACCACGGGAGAAGAATGAGGAGGAGATAAGACTTTTCTTTGCCTTCCATCACAGTGAGGGTGTGCCTGGAGCAATCACTGTGATGGCTGTTTGTGTTAAAAATTGTAATTGTGTGTCTTGTGTTCTTTATTGTCTACTGCCGGATCCTGACTTGAGAGGACGCTGGCGCTATTTGTTCGCCGCTTCTCCGTCAGGATAGTTCGTTTGTTTGTTTTTATGTCTTGACTGTTTTTGTAAAGCGTCTTTGAGCATTTGGAAAAGCGCTATAAAAAATAAATGTTTATTATTATTATAACTGCAGATGCTGTTTTATACCAAATATAGACACAAAGTGCTGGAGTAACAGCGGGTCAGGCAGCCTATCTGTGTTCTACCCCAAACGATAGATAACGTTTTGGGTTGGGACCCTTCTTCAGATTGATTGTATGCCGGGGGGGGGGGGGGGGGGGGGATGGGAATGTAAGCTGGGAGAAAAGAGGTGTAGGGCAGAGCTTGACCTGTAGCAGGTGAACACAGGCCAGGGAGCTTTATGATGGACAGATATTTGGACAGCATGTCATCGAGGACGTGTGGGTTTGTAGGCTAGTTGACCCCTGTAAATTGCTGATCGATGGTCAGCATGGACTCGGTGGCCCCAAGGGCCTGTTCCCCAGCTGTATCTTTTAATCAATCAAGAGAAAAGTGAAATGGTGCAGAAGAAGATAAGGATTACCAAGAGAATGTGGACATAAACGACTGCAGATGCTGAAGAAGGTATTGACCCGAAAAAATGTTGCGTGATAGCCTTTATTGGACATGTCATGACAGACCAGGGAGCGTTGTGCGGCTGGAATCAACACTTTGCCCATAGGGCTCTTTCTTGTGCACTCTGATTTCATGTCAATTACATCAGAGACTGGTGGAGGTGGTGGGACGAGGGGAGGGTGTATCTGCACTGGGGTAGAAGCAGCTATTGGGGGAAGACGAAGTTAAGGTTATAGTTAAACAAAAATTGCTTGAGGAATTCAGCACATCAGGCAGTATCTGTGGAGGGAATGTACTGACTACTACTTTCAATCTGAAGAAGAGTCCCGACCCGAATCGCCACCCATCCGTTTTCTCCAGAGATGCTGCCTGACCTGCTGTGTTACTCCAGCACTTTATGTCTATCTGCTGAGATTAGTGTTGTGTGGTGTTCAAGACATTGATGTAGAAATAAGGAACTGCAGATGATAATTCACAAAATAAGACACAAAGTACTGGAGTAACTCAGCAGTATCTCTGGAGAACATGGATAGAACATGGATAGAACATGGATATGTGACCCTTCTTCAGACTAATTGTAGTGAGGAGGTGGGGGGATGAAAGCATGAAGGTTGTTGGGAAGAAGCTGTTAGCTGGTTTGACCTGGTGGTCGTGGTCTACTAGCCCTTACCCACTAGTCTTTGTTGATCTGCTGATCTGGTTATTCACTCCTCTTTCTTTTAGAATATGATTAATCTTCAAATCACTTGTTCTGTTTGAAAGGGAATAAAGTTCAATGACGTGTTCGTGAACTCATGGCCATTGCCTATTGTACATTGTCTTGAAAGGATCTCCTCTCTCATCTCCAGCGACAAAGACCCTCTGTGCAACAAAACCAGAAGCAAATTCATACTCCTTCACACTCCTTTCATGTCCACTGGTTACTTGTAAGATCTGGCGCTCAGAAGTTCCCCACAAGCACAGATTTACTTTTTGGATACACAACGATATAAATTCTCGAGTAATAAACAAATCCAATGGGGTCTGAAGAAGGGTCTCGACCCGAAACGTCACCCATTCCTTCTCTCCCGAGATGCTGCCTGACCTGCTGAGTTACTCCAGCATTTTGTGAATAAATCCAATGTTTACTATGTTCTCCCCCCCCCCCCCCCCCCCCCCCCACCTTTGTTTACATATTTTATCCTAAAGAGTAATAGTAAATTACTTACCTTTTCTGGACATTACGACAAATATTTAATGGTTGATTTTACTTCCACAAAAAACAAAATTCAGATTAGAGGCTGCAGCTGCTCAACTTTGGCATTAACTTGCATAGTTTAATCATTCCCACTTTTGTTTATTAACGATAAAGGCCAAAGATCTGATCAATATTCAAAGCGGACCTCACCGATGAATCAGAGGTACTGATGGTTTCCTGGTGGAAACAAGGAACAGCAGATGTGCTGGTTTGCACAAAAGGACACAAAGTGCTAGAATAATTCAGTGGGTCAGGCAGTATCTCTGGAGAATATGGATAGGAAACATTTCGGGTCGGGGCCCTTCTTCAGCCTGATAAAGGGTCCCAACTCAATATGTCACCTATCCATGTTTTCCAGAGATGCTGCCAGACCCACTGGTTACTCCAACATTTTGTGTCATTTTGATGGCTTCCTTGCTGAATGTGACTGTCAAAAAAAATAGTGAGCTTTACAGACAATAATAGACACGGTGGGGAAGGGGGGAGGGGAGGGTTAGGTGGGAGGTGGGAGAACTGGAGATGGAAATAAAACAGACTTGTCCTTGTCTTTTCTCGCTTCCAGTTCTTCTACCGGTTTCGTTCTGAAGAAGGGTTCCGACGCAAAACATCTTTGGTATAAACCAGTTATTTGTTTCTTCAAAATATTGAGTTACTTTAGTTTAGTTGCTGAGGTAATTCAAATGAATTTCTTGGAAGTTTGTGGAGCGAAGGGGTGGAGAAGGGAAAAGTTGAACCTTGAAAGTTAATCTTAAGCAGTCACATTTAAAAGCTTTCACAAAACACGTATACTTAAGGAATGCTGTTGAAGTGATAGCTATGGTGATCTGATGGGGGTATTTCACAGAGTTAACAGTAAGATGGTTTTATTAACAGAGTCTCACTACTTCCTGGCCACAGGACAGTGAAACACAAGATGCTGTGAACTCAAAAAGGAAATATGGACCGATTACAAGGCTTGGAACAGTTCCTGAGCTTATTTTCATGGAAAGAAAGAAATATTATTTGGTACAAACCCAAGTTGTCTCCCTGCCACTGAACTGCAGGAGGGAACTGTACTTTTATTAGATCATCGTAAATAGTCTGGATCCACTCAGCTCTGCTGAACACAACTGAATTTTGGTGGTCCATTTTAGTTTGGTTTAGTTTATTATTGTCACGTGTACTGAGGTACAGTGAGAAGCTTTTTGTTGCATGCTATCGAGTCAACGGAAAGACTATACTTGATTACAATCGAGCCATCTACAATGTACAGATACAGGATAAAGGGAATAACGTTTAGTGCAAGATAAAGTCCGATGGAATTTGGGTTCAATTTCATACGGATTCTGAAACATCAGGTAGCACAGTTAGGTACTATCACAATGTCTAAGAAACATTTAGACAGGTTCATGGATAGAATTGGTTTAGAGGGATATGGGCTAAACGCAGGCAGGTGGGACTAGTGTAGATGGGACGTTGGTTGGTATGAGCAGATTGGGCTGATGGGCCTGTTTTCACACTGTATGACTCTCTGACTATGACACAGTGGCAATAGGGTAGCAGAGTGGTGCAGCTGGTGGAGCAGCTGCCTCACAACGCCAGAGACCCAGGTTCGATCCTGACCTCGGGTGCTCACGTCCGTGTGTGGGTTTTGCAAGTTCTCCCTGTGACAGTGTGGGTTTCCTCCGGGTGCTCTGGTTTCATCCCACATCCCAAAGACGTGTGGCTTTGTAGGTTAATTGGCCTCAGTAAATCACCCCTAGCAATGTTAGATGCGAAAGTAGGATAACACAGAATTAGTGTGAATGGGTGATCTCTGGTTGGTGTGGTCTCAATATGCTGAAAGGCCGGTTTCCATGTTGTACCTTTCAAACAATTAAATCATACAATGTTAACAGTGAAGCAAAGCAGGCAGTCTGTTCCATTCTGTTGAATGTAGGGTCACACAGCACAGAAACAGGCCCTTCGGCCCAACCTGTCCATACTGACCATCAAGCACCCAATTGGTCGCTTCTACGTTGAACTGCTGAAAAGGTCTTTAAACTTTCAAAAATCAGATGACTGGTCCCTGAGCTGGCTCAGAACAACACCTTATATCTGTAGTAGTTTAATTCCAACACAGCCACAGGTCTCCTGGTTGTTGACTTTAAAGATCAGAAAGGGCGGCACAGTGACACAGCGGTAGAGTTATTGCCTCTGCGCCAGAGACCCGAGTTCAATCCTGATCTCGGCTGTTGTCTGTGTGGAGTTTGCATGTTCTCCCCTGTGACTGCTCCGGTTTCCTCCCACATCCCAAAGACGTGCGGATTTGTAGGTTAATTGGTCTCTGTAAATTGCCCGAGTGTGTAGAACTAGTGTGAATCTGGTCATGATCTGGTCCAAATCTCTGTGACGTCTGAGCACGTTTCATCCATACTGAAGACCTGGAATCAGAAATGTGGAGACAAGGAAATGCAGATGCTGGGATCTTGAGTGAAACACAAAGTGCTGGAGTAACTCAGCAGGTCAGGCAGCATCTCCGGAGAAAATGGACAGGCGATGTTTCAGGTTGGGACCCATCTTCTCCAGAAATGGGTCAATTTCTCAATGTTGGTGCCATATCTCAGAGGGACCTCAGTTACAGAGACCTCAGCTCAAACCCCATTACACTGGGACAATGCAAGTTCTTCATCTGAAAATGCCTCGTGCCTTGGACCTGAGAAATATTTTGCACTTCTAATTGTAACCCTTTTCCATCTTTAAACGGCGTTTACTCTGGGGCAGCACAGTGGCAAAGCGGTAGAGTTGCTGCCTTACTGCTCAGAGACCTGGGTTTGATCCTGACTCCAGGTACTGTCTGTAAGGAGTTTGTACGTTCTCCCCGTGACTGTGTGGGTTATCCCCGGGTGCTCCGGTTTCCTCCCACATTCCAAAAATGTGTAGGTTTGTAGGTTAATTTGGCTTCGGTAAAAATTATAAATTGTGCTTAGTGTGTAGGATAGTACTAGTGTACAGGGATCGCTGCTCGGCACAGATTCGGTGGGCTGATGGACCTGTTTCCGTGCTGCATCTCTAAAACTAAGAACTAAAGGATTAATGAGGTTTACTCTTTATTTTCTGCACCAGCGCACTGCTGTTTTACACTACTTTTCACAGACATAGAATGAGGTGACTTGGCCCATTGAGTTTATGCCGGCTTTAAGGACATTTGTATCAATAATATTTTCTGACATATTTTTCTGTAAGCTATCCTCTCTCATGATCTGCACAGTTGTTGACATGTATTACCTATTTTCATCATAAAGCATATTACTGCTGTGAGGAATGAACAAAGGCTGGAAAAACAAAATAATTCAGCAAGAATCCTGTTTAGTTTAGTTTAATTTAGTTTAGAGATGCAACACGGAAACAGGCCCTTTGGGCCACCATGCCCGCCCTCAATCACCCGTTCACACTGGTTCGATGTTATCCCACTTTCACATCCATTCCTTACGACATAGGGACAAATTTACAGAGGCCAATTAACCTACAAACATGCATGTCTTTGGGAGCACCCAGTGGAAACCCACGCGGTCACGGGGAGCACGTGCAAACTCCATACAGACAGTGCCCAAGGTCAGGATCAATCCCAGATCTTTGGCGCTGTGAGGCCGCGACTCTTCGTCTGCGCTAGTGTGCCGCCCCAAAGGTGTGGTTCATTGATCAACACCCACTGAACAAATTCCATGATACTTTACCTCAGCAAAGAAATATGAAAAGAAAATATGAACAAAAATATCTGACATAAATTATTCTACAGTGCAGGGGAAGAGGGGAGTTGTCCTTGAAGTTTTACTTAATAACATATTTAAGTAGGAAATGTAATCATTCATTTAGTGGTTTAATCTTAAAAAAATAAAACAGAAGTATTTGAGCTTAAGGACATGTTATCCAGAGGAGTGATTAGAATTTATAAACAGACTAAAATCTTAAGTTGACACTTGGCGGCGGGTTAAATAACATTTAGTGTACTTAGCATTCAAAAGCAGATATTTAGAGAACATTTTGTGCTTGGCTGGAATTCTGTATATCGGTGTTGTGCTTGGATGAGATCAGCAGCATAATAATGGGTGAATGGAGATGTGGTGAAGTTCTGGAATTATGCACTTGCATCAGAGCTGTGCTTGGACTTTTATTTGGAAATGAATTAACCACGGTCTCAGCAGAAACTCAAACAGCTCGACCTCCATGTAAACTAAAACCCACTGATTATAAATGATTGCAAGCCCTAATTTAGGACTCTATAAAATGTTCTTGCAAACGATTACGACTTCTAAACTTACACTTATTTCTGAAGTTGAGAGAATCACAGCTTTCATTGTGTAGATTTGCTTAAACTCTGATAAAAGTGTTGAATCTGATGTCGGGCAGATTTATCCACGATTATGCACAATCTTTCACCGGCACGGCGACGCAGCGGTCGTTCTCCTTGTGACCGGGTGGGTTTTTTCCGGGTGCTCCAGTTTCCTCCCACATCCCAAAGATGTACAAGTTTGTAGGTTAATTGATTTTGGTAAAATTGTAAATTGTCCCAAGTGTGTAGGATAGTGTTAGTGTACAGGATGATCGCTGGTCGGCGCAGACTCGGTGGGCAGAAGGCCCTGTTTTTTGCACTGTATCTCTAAAGCAGCATTTCTCAACCTTTTTACCCTTGCGGAACCATTGAAATAATTTTCATGTCTCAGGGAACCCCTACATAAAAATTCCTCACGTACAGCTCCTGTCCACTGACCACTAAAGGCCGCTTCACACTGGCACCATATAGACGTCTCTAAATATATTCCCTATGATTATTATACTTTTAAATGATTTCACAGGTTGAAGACTTTATTATAATACCCAAAAATATTCCAAGAATATGCCGTACGTGTATAATAAAATTACGAATATGAAATTAAACACAAAATGACTCCAAAATGCATTTACATATGATTAGCAAGGATGTGTATTTCTGCTCTCATTGGTTCTAGTCCTGGGGAAAACAAACCCACATATGACCACTAATTGCAGTAATTTAGAGTATAATATCATCCTGCTTATTGAAGTACATGTTGAAGCACTTGTTGAAGTAAATTTGCACATTAATTGATAATCAGCCCAAAAAGGTGGTAATTGGCTATTCTGCTGTGATTTATATTTTAACCCCGTCTTAATTAATTTAGTTATATAATCTTGCACTCATATTTAATATTCACTCATTACAGTTCCACCATTGATTTTCTGGCACTCTTGGTTCCAGAGCTTTGCTGGTTTATCCAGCCCCCCAAGGAAGTCGGCTATGGGGATAGATGTGCTGGGCTGGAGTTCCAGAGCCCCAGCCGCAGGTTGCAAATTCAACCCACCGATCGGCCGTGGAAGTCCCGATGAGGTCGAGATTGGCTGCCTTGCCCAGCCTAAGTGCCACATTTTCGGGGAGACTTCAAGGGCGGGGGGATTTCAAGTGGGCTCTTGTAATTTTGTCCAGATTTCAATGATTACCGGCAATTTCTCGCGGAACCCCTAGGGGTCTCCCAGTTGAAAAACGCTGCTCTAAAGTCTAAAGGCAGCTAAATCCAAAGAAATAGCTGAAAGTTAATTATGTGAGGGTTTATCTCCAGCAGAACTATAGTCCTACTTTCTGAGAGATTATATTCATATATTTATAGAACAGTAGAGCACAGGAAGTTAATGTTCATAAGACATAGGAGCAGAATTAGGCCATTCGTCCCATCATATCTGCACTGCCATTCGATCATGGCTGATCTATCTTTCCCTCGCAACCCCAGTCTCCTGCCTTCTCCCTGTAACTTTGGACACCTGTACTAATCAATTGATCAGTAATTGTAAGCTCAAGAACGTAAGAAATGGGTACATGAGTAGGTTTTAGTTTTACGTTTAGAGATACAGCATGGAAACAGGCACTCATCTGCGCACCCATCTGCGCCGACCAGCAATGCCCGTAAACCTGTTCTATCCTAGATACTAGGAGTCATTTACAGAGGCCAATTAATCTACAAACATGCATGTCTTTGGGACGTGGGAGAAATCCACAGCACCCAGAGAAAACCCACACGATCACAGGGAGAACATGCAAACTCCACACACAGATGGTATCCGTGGTCAGGATCGAACCTGGGTCTCTGGCGTTGTGAGGCAGAGGTTCTATCGCTTAGCCACTGTGCTGCCTGTTCACCCATACCAACCCTGTCACTTACAGATGATCTTCTACCTCCACACCATTTCCCTGCACTGTCAACACATCTCTTGATTAATTCCATATGCAATGAAATAAATATTTCATTCGGAAACTAAATTTAGTTTAGAGACACAGCAGAGAAACAGCCCTTCGGCCCATCGAGTCCACGCTGACCATCGATCACCCGTTCACACTAGTTCTATGTTATCCCCCTTTCTCATCAATTCCTTAGACATTTGGGGGCAATTTTACAGAGGCCAATTAACCTGCAAACCCGCACATCTTTAGGATGTGGGAGGAAACTGGAGCACCCAGAGGAAACTCACACAGTCACAGGGAGAACGTGCAAACTCTGTACAGACAGCACCCAAGGTCAGGAACGTACCCGGGTCTCTGGCATTGTGAGACAACAGCTCTACCAAGTGCACTACAGTGCCGCCAAAATATTTAATAAATGTGTTAGATAGTTATATTTTATTATGAAACCCATTGATTTTTGTTTTGAATGAACTCAACACCTGAGCCTCACTACTTTCTGGGATACAGAGTTCCAAAGGTTTATTATCTTCTGAGTGAGGACATTTCTGATATTCTTTATCCAAAAATTCTTACTCCTTTTCCTGAGGTTTGAAATTCCAGTCCCCCATGTGAGAAAATTCAGCATGTCTCCAGTGACTGACAAACATCTACAGAGCTTCCTGAGAAAGCAAACTGTCGGGTTGCATCACAGCTTGGTTTGGGAACAGCCCAAGACCGCAAAAATTTGCAGAGAGCTGTGGATGTAGCCCTATCCATCACACAGACCAGACCCCCTCACCATCGACTCCATCTACACTTCACACTGCCTCGGGAAAGCAGCCAACATATTTAAAGATTTCACCAATCCCGATCATTTCTTCTTATTCCCGATCCCTTCAGCCAGAAGATGCAGAAGCTTAAAAGCGCACACCACCAGACTCTGGAACAGCTTCTTCCTCTCCATTATCAGACTTATAAACAGTCATGTTCATAAGTTATAGGAGCAGAATTTAGCCATTCAGCCCATCAAGTTTACTCAGCCATTCAATCATGGCAGATCGATCTTTCCCTCTCAACCCCATTCTCATGCCTTCTCCACATAACCTCTGACACCTGTACTAATGAAGAATCTATCTTAAAAATATCCACTGACTTGGCCTCCACAACCTTCTGTGGCAAAGAATTCCACAGATTCACCATCCTCTGACCAAAGAAATCTCTCCTCATTTCCTTCCTAAAAGAACGTCCTTTAATTCTGAGGCTATGACCTCTAGTCCTTGACTCTCCCACTAGTGGAAACATCCTCTCCACATCCACCCTATCCAAGCCTTTCACTATTCTGTATGTTTCAATGTGATCTCCCCTCATTTTTCTAAGCTCCAGCGAGTACAGGCCCAGTGCCGACAAACGCTCATCATAGGTTAACTTAAGGGCCTGTCCCACTTAGGCGATTTTAAGGCGACTGCCGATGACTAGACTGTCGCCAACAGTTCGCCGGGGTGTCGCGGGCATGATCGTGAGGAGTCTTCAAAGAATCGTAGTGGATCTCGGCACGTCGCTGAGAAATCAACCGGATTGAAATTTCTTGGCGACAGCTGGCTTTGTCACCAGGTATCGTTGCTTATTGCGGGCGCTGTCACATGCTATCCCCAGGTTTGCTAGGTTGTCTTAGATGTATTTAGAAGCACTTAATACTAAATTAAGTAAAGTCATTTGTAGATACCATAAAATGCTTGTGTTTAACCAATTTATTTACCGTCAGGACATTTGACAGGTAGATTGGTGGCGACAATTTGATGGTCAGGTAAGCGTGTGAATTTTTGCGATGTTTATGGCCATCAGCAATTACATTTAAAGTAGGCTCCCAACCCAGATATGCAACCCAGAAACCAAATATGCATCTCCCGTACATTTTCAAAGAATGCCCACACTCCGCACAAAAATCCATTTAACCACGTTTAAAATTAAATTTCTTAATACTGTTATTAGTAAACTGGAAGTCAATCCAGTTTATGCCTTACCGTGAAGCTTGGTTTTCAAGTAACCCTTGCAAGATGTTATATTTCAAAACCTTCAAGTAATTACAGACTTGTCAGTGATTTCAGCGAAAATTAGGACGCCGGAGAAGCATTGATAATCGTGGGAATTTCGCGATGTTTCCGAAGATGGTGTAATCTCGACTTGACTCGGCATTGTCGTAGGGTAAAAGAAAATTTTGGCGATCTGCTACGACTTTGACAGTCGCCGGCAGTCGCCTAAAAAGCGCCTAAGTGGGACAGGCCCTTTACTCTCTTGATCTTCCTTCCGTAAGCTAAGGTACTATCCAATTCTCCTCTACCTCATTAGACGTTGTCTCTGGAACCGGTACTCTACAATGCTGAGAACTATATTCTGCACTCTGCATCTTCCTTTTCACTCGGTCTATTGTACTTGCGTTTGGCTTGATTACATTTAAACACACTTTAGGTCTGCCTAAACTTGTCTGCTTAAATGTTGTGAGAAAATTTAATTTAGAGTCATAGAGTTATAAACACAGTTTCACCACACAGAAAGCTTCAGCCCATCTTGTCCACCTTGTTGGCATTCTGGGCTAGTCCCATTTGCATGCATTTCGCCCACAGTCCTCTAAACCCTTCCTAGCTATATATCTGTCCCATTTGAATAGAATGTGTTTCGTAATGGTTGTTACAATTAACCTGAGCAAAAACTTATCTGCTGGAGGAACTCAGCGGGTCAGGCAGCATTTGTAGAGGGTATGGATAGTTGACGTTTCGGGTCAGGACCATTCTGAATGGGGGGGCAGAGGAGAGAAAACTTTGGGTCAGGAAATATAATTGATCATAATTTAGTATAATGTATTATACTAGACATCTGGTTTATCAGTAAGCATTTCTAAATATTTAAAGAAAACCCTGCAATTTAGACTTTAGAGATACAGTATAGAAACAGGCCCTTCGGCCCACTGAGTACATGCTGACTAGTGATCACCCCGTACACTAGCTCTATTCTATACACTAGAGGCAATTTACAATTTACAGAAGCCAATTATCCTACAAACCTGTATGTCTTTGGAGTGTGGGAGGAAACCGAAGCACCCGGAGAAAACCCACACAGTGACAGGGAGAACGTACAAACCCTGTACAGACAGCACTTGTAGTCAGGATCGAACCTGGGTCTCTGGCGCTGTGAAGCAGCAACTCTACCGCAGCACCACCGTGTCGCATCCCCTGTACTCATCTGCAGTTCTATTCCATGAGTATTTTATCACACTGCAGGTGAACATGTACATGGATAGGGAAGATTTAGCAGGATAGGGACCAGATGCAACCAAATGGGACCAGCTTAGATGGGGCACCTTGGTCGGCATAGACAGGTTGGGCCGAAGGGCCTGTGTCTGTGCCCTATGACCCAATGACTCAGTGGAAAGCAGAAGAATGCAAGACACTACTAAAACACAGAGTAAAAAATACCAGTTTAGATTTTTATCACGTGTACCAAGGTACAGGGAGAAGTTTTTGTTGCATGCTGACCAGTCAGTGGAAAGACTATACATGATTCCAATCAAGCCATCCACGTGTACAGATACAGGATAAAGGGAATAACGTTTAGTGTAGGATACACTTCAGTTAAGTCCAATGAAAGATAGTCCGAGGATCTTCAATGAGGTAGATAGTAGCTTAGGACCTAGATGTTGATAGGATGGTTCAGTTGCCTAATAACAGCTGGGAAGAAACTGCCCCTGAATCTGGAGCTATGCATTTTCCACATCTGTACGTCTTGCCTGATGGGAGAGGGGAGAAAAGGGAGTAACCAGGGTGAGACCCATCCTTGATTATGCTGGTGGCCTTGCCACAGCACGATGTGAAGCCAAAACAGCTTCTCTGATGAAAAGTAGTGGTTCCCAGGAACTAATTTCATGGGTTAGAACAAAATTCTGTGGCTCAGGTGATGTTATAAATTAACTAGACCAAGTGGACCCGTTGGGCCCAAACCACTGCTGCATTGGTGCAGCACCCTCTCCTCCCCCAATCCCCCTCCCCTCCCTCCCTACTCCCCCTCCCTTCTCCTCCCAACTCTCCCCCCCCACACCCCCTCCCTGTCTCCCTCACCCCTCGCCCCCTCCCCCTCTTCCTCCGTCCCCCTTTTAAAATATCACACCGATTTCAATGAAACTCTTCCATAGGACCACGGGACGACGGTAAGTAAGGTGGGCCTAAAGTTGTTGCACTATCGTGTACCGTTTTGGCTGTAGGTCAGGAACAAGCGAACAAACGAGAGTTTTAGTAAATAGACTATGTGCTACTTTGATGGTTTATGAAATCATTTAATCTCCACAAGACTTAAGTGCTGTAAAATCACTGCCAGGCCTTTGCTATCCTTGATTTAGCTCAGGGCCAAAGTAGGATTGATACGTTCCTCAAGATTTACCAATATCCTCGCAGCACCGAAATTGCCTCTGAACTCTACAATCCGAAACAGCTGTTATGATGACAGAGAGGAAAATATAAAATGTTTAACATCTTCATCAAACTCACAGTTCATTTAGAGCTGAAAAGCTGCAGAAAATAAGATTTCAAACCAACTCCCTTCATTTCTTTGTTTCACGTCCATAACAAGCTTCCATTGGCACACAGCAGCAGCCAAGTGAAGTAATGCAAACACTTGCCAATTGGATTGCAGAATATCAGTGGACTGTGTTTAAAGCAGTACTGACATTAAGTCTGGTCCTCAACTCTCACCAAGCAAAACGCTTTTCTGGACAATTGGGATTTTTTGAAAGTACAAAGTTTTAAACATTTTCTGAAGACATTATGTGCATTGATATTTTTAATTCCATCATCTAGTTACTTCCTTTAGAGGCATGTTTTATTATAAAATCCTGATTGGCTTTCAAAGCATGACATCCTCCATGGAGTTTGTACGTTTTTCTTTGACTGTGTGAGTTTTCACCGGGTGCTCCTGTTTCCTCCCACACTCCAAAGACGTACAGGTCTATAGGTTAATTTGGCTTTGGTAAAAATTATAAATTGCCCCTGGTGTGCGTAGGATAGTAGTAGTGTACGGGGATTGCTGGTTAGTGCAGACTTGGTGGGCCAAAGGACCTGTTTTTACACTGTATCTTGAAACTAAATTAAACTAAATGGGGCTATGAAATATTTTAAGTTGCAGCAATGTGTTAAAAAAAAGCTTAGGTATAAACATGCAAAGAACAGATGGATTTTTAAAAATTGTATCTTTTAGATTAAAATGGCAATGGGAAAAGAGGAGATTAAGTGATCAAAAGGTGTGGAGGTCATAGTAGACACAAAGTGGTGGAGTAACTCAGCAGGTCAGGCAGCATCTCTGGAGATAAAGGATGGGTGACGTTTGGGTCACGACCCTAATTCAGATGTGAAAAAAGAGTTACAGTCTGAAAAACGCCACTATCGTATCTGCCTCCACCACCACCCCTAGCAGCACCTCCCAGGCACCCACTGCCCTGTGTGTAAAAAAACTCACCCCCGCACCTCTTTTAAACTTTGACCCTCTTACCTTCAAACCTACGCCCTCTAGTCTTTGACATTTCCACCCGAGGGAAAATGATGCTGACTGTGAAGTGCCAAAGACCATCATGTGTGAAGCTACAAAACGCTGAGGATAAGTTAAAGCAAGTAATTTGACACCAACGAGCTTGATTTAAGCTTTAAATTCTTGAGGAACGGAAATCGGAAAAATACCATGGTCTAGAAATCTGTACACGTGGTATTGATCTCTCCGTGCTAGCCCATTGGAAATGGGTCACATTCTGTCATAAAATATTCTTACATGAGTGAGGAGATTTTCACAATGGACCTACAAGGGATGGCGATGTACCACTGGGAAAATGGGGTCACTGTAAGATGTGCCTGTTTTTGGACATCCCTCGAACAACGGTTTGGTAAGTTGCTTTAACACAGATCGACACAATGGCTGGAGTAACTCAGAGGGTCAGGCAGCATCTCTGGAGAACATAGATAGGTGACGTTTCAGGTTGGGGCCTTTCTTCAGTGATTGTAAAGGGTGGGGGGAAGAAAGCTGGAAGAGAGGAGGGGCAGGGCCAAGCCTGGCAGGTAATAGGCTCTCCTCGACATAGGACCAGAATTAGGCCATTCAGCCCATTGAGTCTACTTTAGCAATACAACACGGAAACAGGCTCTTCGGCCTACCGAGTCCATGCCAACCAGCGATCATCCCGTACACTAGCACTATCCAACAAACTAGGGACAATTTACTAATTTTACCAAAGCCAATTAACCTACAAACCTGCACATTTTTTGAGTGTGGGAGGAAACCAGAGTATCCGGAGGAAACCCAAGTGGTCACAGGGACAATGTACAAACTCTGTACAGACAGCACCCGAGACCAGGATTGAACCCGGGTCTCTGGCATTGTACGGCAGCAACTCTGAGACTGCGTCACTGTGCTCCACCATTCAATCATGGCTGATCTATTTTTCCCTCTCAACCTTAGAGTTGTGGATGTCCAGAGGGGTGGAAATTTTTGTTGGCTGATGCTCAGATGAGATTTATTTAACAGCTTCACTAAAATCTCGAGACTAATTCAATACCGAGTTACAAACAGCTGCATGGCTTTGCTAATTTGCTACGTTATTTGCTACGTACAAAGTTAATTCCTGATCCTGTCAAAGACACCACCTGTTATAGGTTTCAAACAAGATTATTTCTCACTGAAATTGTCTGCTCTTTGTTTTCCGTATTTCAACTTTCCAGATTTTTACAAACGAATGAAACACAATGTTATTAATTTAGGAAATCTTGATTTTGGCGTTTCCTCTGGTCAGTATCGGAGTGAGGATAAAGGTTCTCCCCCTATTGTCCTGATGGGAGGCTGAGAGGAGTCCTGATAGAAATGTGTAAAATTCAATAGAGGTTTAGTTTTAGTTTAGAGATACAGCGCGGAACTAGGCCCTTCAGCCCACCAAGTCTGCGCCGACCAGCGATCCCCGCACACTAACACTATCCTACACACGCTAAGGACAATTTACAATTTTTACTGAAGCCAATTAACCTACAAATCTGTACGTCTTTGGAGTGTGAGAGGAAATCTGGAGAAAACCTACGCAGGTCATGGGGAGAACGCATAACCTACGTACAGATTGAACCCGGGTCTCTGGCGCTGTAAACTGCTGCACCACCGTACCACACTAAAGTATTATATGAGAGGCATTGATATGGTAGACTGGCAGAACACTTGATCCAGTAGCTGTACACTGTGGACAGTGCAGTTTCAGTGGGCTGAGGGACCAGTTTCCACGTTGTATCACTAAACTAACGTAAATTATACTAGTTCTTTGGCATTTCCACCCTGGCAAGGTGAGGTGATTTACTCCAGCACTTTGTGTCTATCTAACGTTTAAAGGGATATGGGCCAAATGTGGGCAGTTGGGACTAGCATAGATGGGGCAAATGAGTCAGCATGGGCAGGTTGGACTGAAGGGCCTGTTCCACGTTGGATGACGCTCTATGTCCGACAAGGTGCACTCCGTGCGTGTGGTGAGGAGTGAGGAGTGTTGTCTTCACCGAAGCATCCACTACACCTCCATTGGATAATTCTTGCTTTCCCACTCACACTGGAACTCTGCAAAACCCTATTAACCAGAGGAGACAAGTATTTTCCCATCAATCGGGCTATGTTGTGGAAAGAGCTGTTCCGGAGAAATTGTTAGCCTTAGATCAAAGCCCAGTAACCAATCATTAAAACACAAGCAGCCATTGTGTATGTTGCTCAGTTGACAACGGTTTATTTTTCCATGTGGTGTTCCTGTCAATCATCTTCTCTGGCCCCTGTCAAGACCCAAGTGTCATGAAAGGAAGGAGCAGCGTGATACCGAGGATAAGGGCAGGCAGCGGCCAAACCTCCACCCATCCTCTGGATGTATATCTAGAAAGCAACTGCACAAGCTGGTTTATACCAAGTTAGACACAACGAGCTGGAGTAACTGAGCAGTCAGGCAGCATCTCTGGAGAAAAAAGATGTGTGATGGTTCGGGTCAGGACCCTTCTTCAGGCCCACTGAGTTTCTCCAGCACTTTGTGTTTATCTTTGTGTATATATACTGTATATGGTTGAACAAATTATATGGAAGAAAGCGGCAGAGTGGCGCAGCTGGT
Organism: Rhinoraja longicauda; assembly: GCF_053455715.1. NCBI lineage: Eukaryota > Metazoa > Chordata > Chondrichthyes > Rajiformes > Arhynchobatidae > Rhinoraja > Rhinoraja longicauda. The sequence continues at coordinate 25,224,047 of NC_135964.1, read as the reverse complement.
AGCTCACAGCGCCAGAGACCCGGGTTCGATCCTGCTCTCGGGTGCTGTCTGTAAGGAGTTTGCATGTTCTCTCTGTGACCGCTTGTGTTTCCTCCAGGTGCTCTGGTTTCCTCCCTCATTCCAAAGATGAACAGGTTTGTAGGTTAATTGTCCCTCTTTAATTTGCCCCTTGTGTGCAGGGAGTGACTGCGAAAGTGGGAGAACATAGAACTAGTGTGAACGGGTGATCGATGGTCGGCGTGGACTCAGTGGGCCGAAGGGCTTTTTCTCCACGCTGTATCTCTAACCTAAAGAACTTCTCCATGCTCCCGTCTGGCAAAAGGTACAGAAGATAGAAAGCACGCACTGCCAGGCACAGGACCAGCTTCATCCCCTCCGTTATCAGGCTTCTGAACTTCCAGAAGCTAGGGTACTGTCTGATTCACTTCTACCTCATTGCGGTCATTGGACTTTGTCTCTGGAACTGATGTGCTACAATGCTGAGAACTATATTCTGCCCGCTGTATCTTCCCCTTTGCCCTACCTATTGTACTTCAGTTTGATTTGATTGTATTTATGTCTAGTGTTATATGATCTATTTTGATAGCATGCAAAAAAAGCTTTTCACTGTACCTTTGTACAGGTGACAATAATAAATCTAAACCTAAAACTGATCCTAAACAACAAAAATGTAGTTTTAGTTTTAGTTTGGACATACAGCATGGAAACAGGACCATCAGCTCACCGAGTCACCGACATTGGTCACCCATTCACATTACTTTATGCTATCCAACTTTCTCATACACTCCCTTCACACTAGGGGCAATTTTACAGAGGCCAATTAACCCACGAAAAAATGCACTTCTTTGGGACGTTGGAGGAAACCAGAGCACCCGGAGGAAACCCACACTGTCACAGAGAGAACGTGTTAACTCCATACAGACAGCATCCGAGGCCAGGATCGAACCCGGGTCTCTGGCTCTGTGAAGCAGTGGCTCTTCTAGCAGTACCTGCCATCAAACTGTTTGGTTCAGATAGTGGTGGGTTGCTTGCCAGACATCGCTGTTTCAGAATCAAATAATCAACAAACAAGATCAAGGAGCTAGAATTGTGGAGATATTCCTGATCTCAGAAAATCTCTGAGCTTTCAGTAGGCTGTTTTAAAATATATTGAATTAATCTCCTTATGTAGGGCAAACTGAGGTTTTGCTGATTGAAGAAGCAACACCTCCCCCAAGTGGTCAAACAGCAAATGTGCAGCTAGTGAAAACAAAACTCGTTCCATTTCAGAGGTCCCAGGGCAATGGAAGAGCAACAAAATGATGTAAATATATCTCCAAGGATCTCAAGGTGAGCAGTCAATGAGAGCTGTCATCTTCATATTAACTGGAATTACCTCAAGTAAAAGACAACGTGCTGGAGGAACTCAGCAGGTCAGGCAGCATCTGTGGAGGGACTGGACAGGCGACATTTTGGGTCAGGACCCTTCTACTGAGTCTGAATTAGGGTTTCAACTCAAAACAGTCAGTCCATTCCCTCCACAGATATATTATATTATATTACATTACATTACATTACATTACATTACATTATTATATTATATTATATTATATTATATTATATTATATTATATTGTATTGTATTGTATTGTATTGTATTATATTGGATTGGATTGAAATGAATTGAATTGAAAGCTACAGCATGGAAACAGGCCCTTTAGTTTACTGAATCCACGCCAACCATTTTGATAGCATGCAAAAACAGCTTTGTACTGTACCTTGGTACAGGTGACAATAATACTATTCACACTAGTTCTATGTTATCCCACTTTCGCATCCACTCCCTACACAATAGGGGCACTTTTACAGAAGCCAATTAATCTACAAACCTGCACGTCTTTGGGATGGGGGTGGAAACTGCACCTGGAGGAAATCCACGCAGTCGCAGGGAGAACATGCAAACTTCACAAAGGCAGCACCCGAGGCCAGGATTGAACCGGGGTCTCTGGAGTTGTGAGGAAGCAGCTCTACCAGCTGCGCCACTGTGCCCCCCAGAATGTCGCCTGACCCATTGAGTTATTCCAGCACTTTGTGTCTATATATCCACACACTAGTTCTATCCTACACACTAGGGACAATTTACAGAAGCCATTAACCTACAAACCTGCACGTCTTTGGAATGTGGGAGGAAACTGTTGTGGGAAACTGTGGCAAGAGACGGCCAGACATTAGACTAGACATCCAGTGTGGAAACAAGCCTTTCAGCCCACCGAGTCCACGCCGATCAGTGATCACCCCATACACCAGCACTATCCTACACACGAGGGGTCATTTACAATTTATAGAAGCCAATTAGCCTACAAACCTGTGTGTCTTTGGAGTGTGGGAGGAAACCGGAGCACCCAGAGAAAACCCACTCGGTCACAGAGAGAACGTACAAACTCCATACAGACAACACATAGTCGGGATCGAACCCGGGTCTCTGGTGCTGTAAGACAGTAACTCTACCGCTGTGCCACTGTGCCGCCTTGAATCTGCCCTTCCTCGTGTTTGCATAATCTCCTCAAGACTTGTTTGTGCAGGCTTGTGAGCTGTTTTGCCTGAGGTGAACCTGTAACTCAGCTCCATATCCATTGATGAGAAGAACATCTATTTGGAGATCATCTTTAATTACACCTTTCATAAGCCTACTTGGGCAGTAAACACAGAGTTAACATTTCCCTTAGGTTGATCAAAGCTGCTGTTTGTACATATTTCAAGTTTTTCACCATATTTTACACTGAGAACACCTTACAAACTAGGCCTATCATTTGAAATCTGAGGTTAGAAAGCTAGTGTGCCAGCTTATAGCAGAGGGGAACAGTGTGATCTGTGGAAAAATACAGGTGCCATCACTGAAAGTGTGTTGAAGAAAGTAATTTAGATATCAGAACTCATCTGGTCCAACTGTTTATCTCAAGTTTACCTTTCAATTTTACCATGCAAAGAATAACATTTAATGAATAAATAAAACACTTTCAGACATTCCGTCATCTGCTGAGTGGAACACACTGATCCTTAGCACAGAAGGTTATATGTATATTTCGAATAGTTCGAAGCCAGACATTTTTTTCAAAGTAGTTACGGAAGTTTCCTTCATGAAATTGGCACCATAACATCCCCATAAATACCAGTGAGTAATTTCCTCTTGTCGGCAAGAAGAAGTCTCAAATAAGACTAGAAAATGCTAAAAATACTAGTGCACTAGTCAGTTACTGTGTAATTATTAACAAGGAACAGCAGGGGCTGGAATCTTGAGCAAAACACACAGTGCTGGAGGAACTCCAGCAGGTCAGGCAGCATCTGTGGAGAGAATAGACAGGCGATGTTTCAAGGCTGATTGTAATGGGGAGTGGGTGGGGAGGGGAGAAACCTGGAAAAGAAAGGTGGGAGCAGGACAAGGCCTAGCAAGTGATAGGTGGATACAGGAGAGGAGGGAGGGGGGTTGATTGGCAGATGGGTGGAGTAAGTGACAAAGGCTAGAGTTGTAAAGGAGTCAAAAGGGTGTTAGATGAGCAGAGAACAGGTTGGTTTGGTTTATTATTGTCACGTGCACGGAGATACAACAAAATACTTTTGTTTCTGTGCTACTGTCCAGTACTGCCCAGCCCATCACAGGTACTGACCTCCCTACCATCAAAGGGATCTACATGAGTCGCTGCCTCAAAAAGGCAGCCAGCATTGTCGAAGACCCACACCACCCTGGCCACATCCTCATTTCACTCCTGCCACCAAGACAAATATATACACCAAATGAGACCCAGGTTTGATCCTGACTACGGGTGCTGTCTTTACGGAGTTTGTACGTGATCCCTGTGACTGCATGGGTTTTCTCCAGGTTTACCGGTTTCCTCCCACACTCCATAGACATACAGGTTTATATGTTAATTGAATTGCTAGTGTTTGGGGTGATCACTGAATGGCTTAAGGGCATGTTTCCACACTGTATCTCTAAACTAAACTAACTAAACCCAGGTTGTGGTTACCGAGAGAGCAACAGTGGGGTGGGGTAGGGTGGGACGGTGGGGGTCACTACTGAACTGTGCTGCGATAGGTACTCCAAATGTATGTCCAAAGTTTGATGTCCAAAGTTTGACTAAACTAATTTCCTGCGTTTGACAACAAAAGCATTGTGCTTTTTCTATTTCACAATCTCTCTGGAGCATTGGCAATTGTTAGGGGGCCAGAATATTTTATAAGCTTGTGATTTAAGCTTCCTTCCACAACCCTCACCAGCCTCCAGACTCCTGGATGAATCATAATGTTCTGACCAAATTGCCTGGACTGCTTCAGCTTGACTACAGAGGAGGTTAACATCTGGAACTTTCCACAGTTTAATAACTGGGCGACACTTCATCAGTTCAGCTGTTCTTTAGGGCCTAGTCTTCTGCCACTTAACGCTGGAAACACTGCAACTATTAAATAGTTTAACTGTGACTGAAGAAAGAAAACATCGAGGAGGAACAGAAAGAGGAACAGAGGGGCCGGAAAAAAAAGTTGTAAACTAGTCAGGTTTTCCGTGTGGGAGAAAAAATGAAAATCTGCCTTCCTGAATGTCATTGCGAAGTTTTACATCAGCCCGATCGAAGATCTGTCCTCCTTCTTCGCTTCATTGTCAGAAAGACAGTGGTTAATTACAGGAAAAAGATGAGGGCATCCAGCAATAAGGAACTGTGGATACTGGAAAGTTGAGCAAAACACAAGGTGTTGGAGTAACTCGATGGGTCAGACAGCATGATGCCCGACACTACCAACCTCCCTTCCATGGACTACATCTACACCACGCTGCTTCAGCAAGGCCACCAGCATAATCAAGGACCAGACTCACCCCGGTCACTCCCTCTTCTCCCTTCTCCCATCCGGCAAAAGGTTCAGAAGCGTGAAGACGCACACCTCCAGATTCAGGGACAGTTTCTTCCCAGCTGTTATCAGGCAACTGAACCATCCTCTCACCAACTAGAGAGTGGTCCTGATCTCCCATCTACCTCATTGGAGATCTTCAAACTATCCTTAATTTGACTTTACTGGACTCTATCTTGCACTAAACCTTAAGCCCTTTATCCTGTATCTGTATACTGTGGACGGCTTGATTGTAATCATGTGTAGTCTTTTTTAGCAGTCTGGATGGCACGCAACAAAAGCTTTCCATTATACCTCGGTACATGTGACAATAATAAACTAAACTGGAACTAAACTTTTAAAAGACATTTGGACAGTTATATGGGTAGGAAGGGTTCAGAGGGCTATGGGCCAAATGCTGTCAAATGGGACTAGCCCAATATGCCAGCTTGGTTGGCATGGATAAGAATGGCCTGTTGCTGTCCTGTACAGTTCTTTGACTCTATCAGCACTTTCAATTGTCTCAGAGTTCATTTCATTTTCTTCTGCAAGACATTGAGGCATTGCAATTAATTCCTCGTAATGCTTAGAAAGTTAGTTAATGTGGCCTCTTCAATTCTCCATTGCAATATTTGGCTTTACTTTAGACATCAGCTTATTTAATGCATTCAATGAATTTGTAATGTTGATGGTCAGCTGTAAATAAGCTTGACTACCGCCCCATGGCCGTGCTTCAAGTTCATTCAACATGATCTTTACTGGATTGGGTCGATTTCATTGTGGTTAGATCATGATTAGGTCAGAATTAAAGGACGTTCGTTTAGGAAGAAGACGAGGAGGAATTTCTTTCGTCAGAGGGTGGTGAATCTGTGGAATTCTGCCACAGAGGGCTGTGGAGGCCATCAATGGATATGTTTAAGGCAAAGATACATAGATTCTTGATTAGTGTGGGTGTCAGAGGTTATGGGGAGAAGGCAGGAGAATGGGGGTAAGAGGGAAACTTAGATCAGCCATGATTGAATGGCAGAGTAGACTTGATGGGCCGAATGGCCTAATTCTGCTCCTATCTCTTATGAACATATGAACTGCAGTCAGCTGACCTTTGTGGTTGTGCCAGGATCTCAAAGGAAAACAAATGTTAAATTGAAATGTTCAAACAACTATCTTCCACATTCAAAGATCAGCTCAAATTAAAATTCCATTTTCACTCTCTACACACAAAAGTCAGACTTCATTAGCAACAAGGATTTGATTGATGAGACAGACATTTTTCGTGTCAAGAACCTAAATATTAGCCAGGAAGAAGTTTGTATATATGAGAGAATTTCAAGCTGAGCAAAGGTACATAAAAAAGAATTCAGTTAATTTGTTGACTTTTGATTTGATGTTGAATGATTGCTTTATGTTGTTCATTTATAAATTGATTCCTCAAGAGCCCACACACCTCCCTTCTTATTGGATCCAATAAGACAATAGATCTCTACTTACAGTTAAGCGGCACGGAAACAGGTTCTTCGGCCCAACTTGACCCTGTCGACCAAGATGTCCCATCAAAAATGGTCCCATCTGCTAAGCTAGTACTTCCAGAAGCTTTTTTTAAAGTATAAATACCTGGAAAAAGGTGCTCTCACCAATATAGCTGGATAGTATATCAACAACTAGAGTGCAGTCCTGACCTACTATCTACCTCATTGGAAATCATCGGACTATCTTTAATCCGATTTTATTGCACTTTTTCTTGCGCCAAACGTTATTCCCTTTAGCCTGTATCTGTACACTGTGGATGGGTCGATTGTAATCATGTATAATCTTTCCATTGACTGGTCAACATACAACAAAAGTTTTTCACTGTACATCAGTACACGTGACATTAAACTAAATTAACTGCTATCTTAGTGGCTTTATCACCTATGTCATCCCGGTGAAACGTCACCTATCCATTTCCCCCAGAGATGCTGCCTGACCCACTGAGTTCCTCCAGCATTTTGGGTCCATCTATGATTTGAGTCTCGTTATTTTGAGGCAGATTAAATTGTAAAGTTAATTCTGATTGTCATTTTGAAACCTGACTCTCTAGAGGAGTTTAAAACTTCACTAAGTGCCTCAATTTTAAAAAGAACTCTTCATGAAGATATTTCTTCCAAAAATCCTTCATGCATTGCAATTATGCAAAATCATTTGATTTTTTGGAAATTATTTAAAATCTACCATTACCTGAAGTCTTGACTTGACTGGAGGTGTTTTACATTGGGCTGGAGACTTATTCACTGGCAATAAAACTAAAACAAGCAAGGGCAATTAGGATGAGTAATGCTGGCAGCTGACAATATTTGAATAAATGGCTTCCATGTGTACAACTCGCACCATCTTTATGAAGCTGTAATATTACAGCCAGTGTTGACTAAATGAAAAACATCTGAACTTTAGACTTTAGAGCCACAGCATGGAACCAAGCCCTTCGGCCTACCGAGTCCACGCCTACCAGTGATCACCCCGTACACCAGCACTTTCCCACACACTGGGAACAATTTACAATTTGCAGAAACCAATGGGCCCACAAACCTGTACGTCTTTGGAATGTGAGAGGAAACCAGAGCACCCAGGGAAAACCCACACGGTCAAAGAGAGAACGTACAAACTCCGTACAGACAGAACCCGTGGTCAGGATTGAACCCAGGTCTCTGGTGCTGTAAGGCTGCAACTCTAATGCTGCGCCACCGTGCCGCCCCACCTGAATGGAAAATTTAAAATATGGAATATATATTGCACTTTATCTGAACTTTAAACACATGTCAAAATATCCAATGGCTCATTCAAGTAAACTTTGGATAAAATAATCATTGCTGTCTTCCACTGCGCACTGTATATGAGAATACTGGCCAATACTTAAAATATCACTGCAATTGGGACAGTTGAAGTATGTCTGTCTGAAGCAGTACTTAAGTTGCACATTGAACAAACACAGTCTATACTTGCTGTTGTTTACACAGGGAAATGCCACTCTATGTGACTCTTAGCACCAGTTAATTTACAGTCTATTGGCTTGTTTTGCAAATATTTTCTTGTCTGTAAATAACAGACCAAAATCCTGTACAAAATCATGAGAGGAATAGATCAGGTAAATGCAGTCTCTTAACCAGAGTAGCGGAATCAAGAACCAGAAATCATAGGTTTAAGGTAAGATGGGGGGGGGGGGGGAGATTTAATAGGAACCTGAGGGGTGACTTTTTCACACAAAGGCTGGTGGATGTATGGAACAAGCTGCTGGACGAGGTAGTCGAGGCAGGTGTCATTGCAACGTTCAAGAAACATTTAGCCAGGTACAGTTTGGAGGGATATGGTCCAAACACAGGCAGGTGGGACTAGTGTAGATGGGGCATGTTGGTCGGGGTGGGTAAGTTGGGCAAAGGGCCTGTTTCCACTCTGTATGACTCTATGACTCTATAACTATATAACAAACTGCCTTTGGGTTCACATAATATGATTTGTAAAGAGCTTTTAAATGGGCTGCTGATAGGTGCACCGTATTCCTCTGAGGTCTGTGTATGAGTGAGCTGTCGAAGAGAGGGAAGATATATTATCATGGGTCACTACATAGAACAGTACAGTACAAGAACAGGCCCTTCGGCCCACAATGTCTGTGCCAAACATGATGCTAGAACCATCGCTTATCCACCTGCACATAACCCATATCCCTCCATTCTCTGCATATCCATGTGCCCATCCAAAATTGCCACGATCGTGCCTACCTCAAACACCACCCCTGGCAGCCTGTTCCAGATACCCAGCATCCTCTGTGTAAGTTTAAAAAATACTTGTAGCAGATGTGTTGACACAAGGAATTGCAGATGCTTGTTTACAAAAGAAAATCACAAAAGGTCTGGAGTAACTCAGTGGGTTAGATTGAAGAAGGGTCACGACCTGACAGTGTACAGATACATAATAAAGGGAATAGCGTGAATATCATTTAGTGCAAGATGAAGCCAGTAAAGACCGATCAAAGATAGTCCGAGGATCTCCAATGAGGTAGATAATAGTTCTGGACTGCTCTCTAGTTGGTCGGATGGTTCAGTTGCAATTGAAGCGATGGGATATTACGGAAATAGTATGAACGGGTGATTGATGGTCGGGATGAACTCCATGTTTCCATGCTGTATCTCTAAACAAAACTATTCCCAATATGGTTGACAATATTTGACATTTTGTGGTGAATTTTATTTATTGGTTTAGTATTATCCCATTGAATATAGAGCATTGAACAGTACAGCACAGGAACAGGCCCTTTAGCCCAAATGTCTGTGCCAAACCTAGTGCCAAGTTAAACTGTGTAGGAAAGACCTGCAGATAGATGCTGGTTTAAGCCGAAGATGACACAAAAAGATGGAGTAACTCAGCGGGACAGGCAGCATCTTTTGGAGAGAAGGAATGGGTGACGTTTTGGGTTGAGACTCTTTGTCTGAAGAAGGCGGCACGGTGGCGCAGCGGTAGAGTTGCTGCCTTACAGCGCTTGCAGCGCCGGAGACCGAGGTTCGATCCCGACTACGGGTGCTGTCTGTACGGATTTTGTACGTTCTCCCCGTGACCTGCGTAGGCTTTCTCTGAGATCTTTGGTTTGCTCCCACAATCCAAAGCCGTACAGGTTTGTAGGTTAATTGGCTTGTTTAAAGTGTAAATTGTCCCTAGTGTGTGTTGGATGGCATTAATGTGCGGGGATCGTTGGTCGGCGCGGACCTGGTGGGCCGAAGGACCAGTTTCCGTGCTGTATCTCTAAACAAAACTAAACTGAACTAAACTAAGGGTCTACGACCTGAAACGTCACCCATTCCTTCTCTCCAGAGGTGATGCCTATTCCGCTGAGTTACACCAGTTTTTTGGTGTCTGCCAGTTAAACTAATCTCCTCTGCCTACACGTGCTCCATCTCCCTCCATTCCCTACATATCTATGTGCCAAGTTACAGTGAAACACTTTGTGTTGGGTCCTAACAGGCAAACCATACCGCACATGAGTACATCAAGATGATGCAAAAGAGAGACAGAAAAAGAGTGTAGAATACAGTGTTACAGATACAGAGAAAGTGCAGTTTTATTTTTTAAATGCAGAGGGGGCAACATGGTAGATGGGGAGATTAAGAATAAATTCTTAGCATATGAGAGGTCTGCACAAGTGGCTGATGGAAGAAGCTGTACTTGAATCCGGTGTTACCTGGTTTGTGTGATGGACGACACGGTGGCGCAGTGGTGGCTACGCTGCCTTACAGCGCCAGAGACCCGGGTTTGATCCCAACTTCGGGGTGCTATCTATACAGAGTTTGCATGTTCTTCCTGTGACTGTATGGGTTTTTCCTGGGTGCCCCATTTTCTTCCCTCACTGCAAAGACATGAAGGGTTGTAGGTTAATTGGCTTCTGCAAATTGTAAATGTTCCCTAGTGTGTAGAATGGTGTTAGTGTATGGGGTGATCGCTGGTCGGTGCGGTCTTGGTGGGTCGAAGGGCCTGTTTCCACGCTGTATCTCTAAAGTCTAAAGACTGGGCTATGGTCACAACTTTCTACATTTTCTTGCAGTCTTGGGCAGAGCAGTTGGCAAACCAAGCTGTGATGCACCGTGATAAGATGCTTTCTATGGTGCAGCTGTAGAAGTTTAGTAAATGAGTTGTTGGAGACGTTGAATTTCCTCAGACTTCTGAGGACGTAAAGACATTGCTGTGCATTCTCACCCTTTCTACAGTGCGTGATATCATCAGAAACATCTTTGTCACCCTCCTCAGATGAAAACAAAATGATGTAGTGAAGACCTTCCCAAGGTGCCGTGCAGCTGAGGCCTTCCCGAGGTACCGTGGCCACGGAACCGGGAACCCACCCGGAGGACCCAAAGGCTCAGTGGACCACGGTGGAGGGAGCTGCTTGAGACGTCGGACGTCTGAAGGTACAAGGTCCAGTAGGAGGGTGAACCAGAGTAATGTCTCCAGCGCCTTCAAGATCAGCTGCAGGAGGCACCCCCGGCACACAATCATGGCTGGGTGAGGAGAGGGAAGTCGGTTTGCCGCCTGATCCAATCAAAGGTGGCCTGTTATCACCAGGTTGACTATTATGGTCCTTAGATAAACAGCTTCAAGGAGATCCAGGCATTTCTAATCTCAGGCTATCTTAGAACACAATGAAAAGATGGGACAGAAGACATAGTTAGTACAAAGGTTGCTCACTGATAAGGGCTAGCATTAAAAATTTCCCATTCTGAGTTCTTGTCACTATTCTGAGCCTCCCTTCTTTGAATTCCATGTTGAGTTAATATTTATCTTCTTAATTATTAAAATGGCTGCAAGTTGTAATGCACTATTTTAATATGAAGATGTGATGCTTTTTTAAAACTAAACTAGGGAGCCTAATAGAAGGTAAGATCACTGTGCTACAACAGAAATTAGATCAAATCTTTCTGAATATTCTCAAAGTCACAAAACATGTATAAAATCTTCCACCATGCACATTAAAGTACTTTTCTGCAAAAGGGAGTTCATTTTACATGCAAAAGAGCCTGCTATTAAATGTAAGAAAGTTTCATGGGTCTTGAACAAATTGACAAACTAATTACCTGGGTACAATGAAATGTTTTATGATGCGTACAACATAGGCAGTACACTAATGTCGCCACATGTTGGCGCCGACAAAGTTACAAAAGTACTGAACAGTCCTATCTACTGCCTGCTGCCACACGTGGCTGCAGTGACCAGATACTGGCGCTTAAGAGGCTTTTGGATAGGTACACGGAAGTATAGGGAATGGAGGGACATGGATTATGTGCAAGCGGAGGCATAATTTAACTTGGCATCATGTCCCACTAACATTGTGGGCCAAAGGGCCTGTTGTCGTGCTGTACTGTTCGATATTCTATGTTCAATCCAGTTAACTTTAGACTTTAAAGATACAGTGTGGAAACAGGCCCTACAGCCCACCAAGTCTGCACCGACCAGCGATCCCTGTACACTAGCACCGTCCTACACACTAGGAACAATTTACAGTTTTACCTAAGCCAATTAACTGTACGTCTTTGGAATGTGGGAGGAAAGCGGAGCACCTGGAGAAATCCCACACGGTCACAGGGAGAACGTGCAAACTCCGTACAGACAGCACCCGTAGCCAGGATTGAACCCAGGTGTCTGGCGCTGTAAGGCAGCAACTCTACTGCTGTGCCACCATGCCGCCCCCTAAAGTTAACAGAAGTGTATTTTCTCAACAGCATCCTGCATAACTTTATCTGAGTGAATGAGCTGGATAAAACGTTTTACAATTGGAATAGAATGGGGGGGGAAATGTTATTTAGATGCATTCTGTTTGCCAACTTGGCCAAATTAATACTTTGAGTGTTCTTCTGTTTTTACTTCCAGGTTTGGATCATGTTGGTCAGAAGCACCGTTCCACATGGTGAGTCATGTAATTACTAGATACCACCACATGGTGTCACAAGAACCGTTTTTTTTAAACTGTAAAAGATCTTTCGAAGTTAAACCAAATTAGCTATGTTCCCCCAACCTCTTCCCTTCCAATCAGTGCACATCTCTGATTATTTTGTAACGCTTCAAGTTTAGAAGGATCAACATACGAAGCAGATGAGTAAAAAGAAACAAAGTGCTGGAGTAACTCAGTGTTGTGTAGTGTTCAAGAGCCTGATGGTTGGTGGGAAGAAAGCTCTCCTATTTCTCAGTATCTAATAGTTCTTTGGTTGACTCCGCTGACCTAGATAGTTCTCAATGGGGATCAAAAAGGCAACAATAACCTGGAAGCAGATCCAATCATTCATACATGTTTAGGTTTATTATTGTCACATGTACTGAGGTGCAGTCACGAGCTTGCTTTTGCATGCTATCCAATCAGATCAGATAATGCTAGACATAAATACAATCAAGTCAAACTCAAGTACAATAGGTAGAGCAAAGGGGAAAATACAGAGCACAGAATATAGTTCTCAGCAGTGTAGCGCAACAGTTCCACAGACAAAGTCCAGACATATCCATCCATCTTGCCTCTGAATCGGGAAAGAATAATGATTAAATCCAATTCCAGAGAAAAAATTAGTTGAATCCCACTTAGGCGATTTTAAGGCGACTGCCGGCGACTAGGCTGTCGCCGAACGTTCGCCGGGGTGTCGCGGGCATGATCGTGAGGAGTCTTCCAAAGATCGTAGTGGATCATAATGGATCTCGGCGTGTCTCCGAAAAATGAAACGGTTTGAAATCTCTCGACGACAGCTGGCTTGTCGCCAGGTATCGTTGCTTATTGCGGGCGCTGTCGCATGGTGTCCCCAGGTTTCATAGGTTCTCTTAGATACATTTAGAAGCACATAATATTAAAATAAGTAAAGTCATTTCAAAGTACCATAAAATGCTTGTGTTTAACCAATTTATTTACCGTCAGGACATTTGACAGGTAGATTGGAGGCGACAGTTTGATGGTCAGGTAAGCGTGGGAATTTTCGCAATGTTTTTGGCCTCAGCCATTACATTTAAAGTGAGCTCCAAACCCAGATATGCAACCCAGAAACCAGATATACATCTCCCTTACATTTTCAAAGAATGCCCACACACTTTTCACAAAAATCCACTGAACTACTTAAAAATTTTTTTTTAATACAGCTATTTGTAAACTGGAAGTAAATCCAGTTTATTCCTTGTTACAGTGAAGCTTGGTTTTTAAGTAACCCATACAAGGTGTTATAGTTCAAAACTCTCAAGTACTTACCGACTTGTCAGTGATTTCAGCGAAAACCAGGATGCCGGAGAAGCATTGACAGCGTGGGAATTTTCGCGATGTTTCAGAAGACGCTGTACAGAAGTCTCGACCTGAATCTACTTGTCGTGGTCATTGTCGTCGGGTAAAAGAAAAGTTTGGCGATCTGCTACGACTTTGGCAGTTGCCAAAAAGATCGCCTAAGTGGGACAGGCCCTTTATAGAAACAGCACTGAGGGAACTGTAGGGCATTGGACCAGATAGTTTAGAATGGGGAGTCTGAAGAAAGCTTCCAACCTGAAACATCACCTATTCTTTTTCTCCAGAGATGCTGCCTGATCCGCTGAGTTAGTCCAGCATTTTGTATCTATCTTCAGTATGAACCAGCATCTGCAGTTCTTTCCTGCACACTGGAAGGTTTTTTGGAAGAATTGTTATACTGAGGCACTCTAACATAAAAAATCTCCAATCAGAACTACATTGGAAATGCATATCCTTCAAATAACATGCCAAAAATAGATTGAGGGTGAAATGGGTCTGTGTCACAGTAGCAGCTACACACAGGTGTGCTACACTGCTGAGACTATATTCTGCACTCTGTATTTTCCCCTTTGCTCTACTTATTGTACATGTTTGGTTTAATTGTATTTATGCATGGTATTATCTGATTTGATTGGAAAGCATGCAAAACAAAGCTTTTCACTGTAACACACATGACAAAAATAAACTTTAGAGATACTGCGCAGAAACAGGCCCTTTGTCACACCGAGTCCACACCGACCATTGATCACCCCATACACTAACACTATCCTACACACGAGAGACTATTTTTTTCAATTTTACCAAAGCCAATTAACCTACAAACCTGCACGTCTTTCGAGTGTGGGAGGAAACCGGAGCACCCAGAGAAAACCCACGCAGGTCACGTGGAAAACGTACAAGCTCTGTACAGATAGCACCCATGGACAGGGTCAAATCATGGTCTCTGGCGCTGTAAGGCAGCGACTCGACCACTGTACCACTGTGCCGTCCTAAACCTATATCTAAAACTGCACTGTAGTGCACTTCAGATAGACACAAAGTGCTGGAGTTACTCAGCGGGTCAGGCAGCATCTCTGGAGAAAGGAATAGGTGACGTTTCGGGTCAGAAACCTTCTTCAGACAGTGGGAGTCTGAAGGGTCTGAAGGAGGGTTCTGACCCGAAACATCACCTATTCCTTTTCACCAGAGATGCTGCCTGAACCGCTGCGTTACTCCAGCACCTTGTGTCTATCCTGGATAAAAACCAGCATCTGAAGTTCCTTCCTACACAATGTAGTGCACTTATATAATTATCCAAACTCTCTTATATAATTATCCAACATTCTCACTAAAATGTCACTGTTTCAGCTCTATGCAGCATCTCAATTAAAGAATGCCTCTTTTCGTATTCAAAGGACGGTGATGAGGGGAATGACTGATTTCAGGCTGACTATGGAAACTGGGCTGTAAAGTGATCGAGATCAGCCAGCTTGTTGCTCCTTGCTTGCATCCTTTACCTAAGCCCCAGGAACAAGTGGTGATACATGGCCGATCATGCACTTGCAAGATTTTTGCCCAGGTCCCCATATTGGCCCTCTGCCTGGCTTATATGAGTACACTACATTGAATTACTATTCCTAGAAGTTAGTCATCCATGACAGTGGAAAGTGAATGACTTTGATGAATCATTCATTTTCACCCTTCCATATGAAATAAAAATTAACTCGTTTCAAGGCGATGCCACAAAACAGCTCAAAACTACCAACGTATGTGTACAGCTGCAAACCTGCCACTCAGTTAGTCATTACCCATGTGTGGGAAAGAACTGCAGATGCTGGTTTAAATCGAAGGTAGACCCAAAATGCTGGAGTAACTCAGCAGGACAGGCAACATCTCTGGAGAGAAGGAATTGGGTGACGTTTCCAGTCAAGACCCTTCTTCAGACCTAGTCATTACCCATGATCTTTAGACAGCAGGTAAAGCTGACAGAAAATGGTATTGGTGGTAAATCGCTGGGAATATTATATTCTGCGAACAGTCTTATATTCCCGGCCAAATGGTCTCCAAGGAAAGGGCAGCACAGTGGCACACAGTGCACAGAGTTGCAGAGGTAGAGTTGCAGCGGCAGAGTTGCAGCGGCAGAGTTGCATGCAAAGAAAGCTCCTTGCAAAGCTTTTCACTGCACCTCGGTGCATGTGACAATCAAAAACTAAACTAAACTTGCTCATTCATGAAGCCAAACTGTTTCCGGCAACTGAAGATTAGTTTAACTTTTCATCATATTCAGCACAGACATTGTGGGCTGAAGGGCCTCTTCCTGTGCTGTACTGTTATATGTTTTATGTATACCAATTCAGTTAATCAATTTCCAGTTTATAATACGGGGTTAAACAACACTCTGGGTTTCCTGAGTTGCTGCTTCTAATTCACAGCAAGAAAGTGTTTGGATATGACACCTAGGTGGCACAGTGGCGCAGCGGTAGATTTGCTGCTTTACACGTCAGAGACCCAGGTTCGATCCTGACTACAGGTGTTTGTACGGAGTGTGTCCGTTCTCTCTGTGACCACATGGGTTTCGTCCAGGTGCTCTGGTTTCCTCTCACACAGACAGCTGCCATAGTCAGGATTGAACCCGAGTCTCTGGCACTGTAAGGCAGCAGCTCTAACGCTGCGCCACTGAGCTGCCCTTCTCCGGCATTTTGTGTCTATCTTTAATTCATTTTTATTATCTTTCTCTGTGCCTTAGTGCCTAAATATCTGAATGAGATAGGTGTTATATAAATGTAAAACAGACCCATGTGCTGGAGTAACTCAGCGAATCAGGCAACAGCCCGACCCACTGAGTTACTCCAGCACTTCATGCCTTTTTTTGTAAACTAGCATCTGCGGTTCCTCGTGTCTACTATCTAAATGTGGTTTTGTTATTGTTTGCCGCGCCTTACTACTACTTCCCTCTTGCCACTTGTTCCCCAGCCAGAGTGGTTTTTTTGCCAGAAGAAATGCGTTTATTGCCAGCAGCTTGCTCAGTATCCAGAAGGTTGTATGATCTCCACACGCATGTTGATACTTTTTGTTTCGTTTATTGACAAGTGTACTGAGGTACAGTGAAAAGCTTTTTGTTGCGTGCTATCCAGTCAGCGGAAAGACTGTGTATGATTACAGCCGAGACGCCCACAGTGTACAGATACATGACAAAGGGAATAACATTTAGTGCAAGATAAAGTCCAGTAAAGTCCAATTAAAGATAGTCCGAGGCTCTCCAATGAGGTAGATGGGTCGGGACCGCTATCAAGTGAAAAAGACTGACCAGCGAAAAAGACAAGTTCAAAATATCTCTTGAATCTGTGCAGTCCTTTCATTTAAAATTCTGCTCAAACAGCCTCCTTGTAATTTGTCCTGCCAGCGTTTGTAAGAGTTGAGGAATTGATTGCAATGTGAGTAAAGATTTAAATAGAATTCAAGTCTTCATTGTATAATCCAACTCCACTTGGCACCTTTAATGAAGTTCCCACGGCAACAGTTTCTCAGGCTTCAGGAATGCGTTGCCTAGCAATCAAAGCGTTAAAAAAAATTCTAAAATGGAGAAATGCACAAACCTAGATATCTGGTCAAAGTATTAAATGCAGTTTAAAATCATTAGTGGGAGATATTACAAACCAATATACTGCATGCAAGTTGACTTTTAAATCTGTGTTATATTTTGCCTAACAGCAGGTGAGGATCTGGTTAACTATTCTATATACATCTTAATCCAAATAGAGTGAGAAAATTGCTTACTCCAAAATTAACAAAGCAATAGTTATCTTATAGGCAAACATTGAACGCAGAGCCTCACCAAGTATTGTGATATTCTGCACAGGATTTAATTGAATTTAATAGCATTTAATATTTGACAAAACAGAAAGGACTGGAGTAACTCAACAGGTCAGGCAGCATCTGGTGAGGGGATGGACAGGCGACATTTCAGGCCCAGACCCTTTCTTCAAACCATAAAGGTCTTCTGTCCATTCCCTTCACAGATTTAGACTTTAGAGATTCAGTGTGGAAACAGGCCCTTCAGCCCACCAAGTCCGCACCGACCAACCATCACCCTGTACACCAGCATTATCCTACACACTAGGAAAAATTTACAATTTAGAGAAGTAAATCCACCTATGAACCGGCACACCTTTGGAAATTGGGAAGAACTGGAGCACCCGGAGAAAATCCACACGCTCACGGGGAGAATGTGCAAACTCTGTACAGACAGTACCTGTGGTCAGGATCGAACCTGGGTCTCTAGCGCAGTGAGGCATCAGCTCTACTGCTGCACCACTGTGCCACCATAGCTGCTGCCTGACCCGCTGAGTTACTCCAGCGTTTTGTGTTTTGTTCAAGATTCCAGCATCTCCAGTTTCTTGTGACTCTATAATATTTATCATGAACTTCCTTTCACGATATCCACTCTACCCCTAACCCCGACTTAAAATCATGTCTTACATTCTTTGTGGACAGGGAGCATGAGGTTAATTTTCAGATTTTCTAACCAACTTGCTTCTACCTCACATTTTTGGCATTGGCGGAGCCTCATAATATTCGAGATCTGTGTAGCTAATCTCCACCCCACAGAGGTCTGGATATATAGTCCTGATCCTTGCTGCCAGCGATTAGCTTGTGGGGTTTTCCTTCATATTATGATGAACAAATCTGTTCTCCACAGACACAGGCAGTTTCTGAAGAATGGGCAGAAACCAGAGAATAATGGTGAAAACATAAAACGTTGGACAGTACAGCACAATAGTGGCCCAGCGGTATAGCTGCTGTCTTACAGCGCCAGAGACCCGGGTTCGATCCTGACTACGGATGTTTTCCGTACAGAGTTTGTATGTTCTCCCTGTGACCGCATGGGTTTTCTTTGAGTGCTCTGGTTTCAATAGACAATAGACAATAGGTGCAGGAGTAGGCCATTCGGCCCTTTGAGCCAGCACCACCATTTAATGTGATCATGGCTGATCATCCATAATCAGTACCCCGTTCCTGCCCTCTCCCCATACCCCCTGACTCCATTATCATTAAGAGCTCTATCTAACTCTCTCAAGAGAATTAGCCTCCACTGCCTTCTGAGACAGAGAATTCCACAGATTTACAACTCTTTGAGTGAAAAAGTTTTTCCTCATCTCCGTTCTAAATGGCCTGCCCCTTATTCTTAAACTGTGGCCCCTGGTTCTGGACTCCCCCAACATTGGGAACATGTTTCCTGCCCCTAGCGTGTCCAATCCCTTAATAATCTTATATGTTTCAATAAGATCCCCTCTCATCCTTCTAAATTCCAGTGTATACAAGCCCAGTCGCTCCAGTCTTTCAGCATACGACAGTCCCGCCATTCCGGGAATTAACCTTGTGAACCTACGTTGCACTCTCTCAATAGCACAAATGTCCTTCCTCAAAGTTGGAGACCAAAACTGCACACAGTACTCCAGGTGTGGTCTCACTAGAGCCTTATACAACTGCAGAAGGACCTATTTGCTTCTATACTCCTCTTGTCATGAAGGCCAACATACCATTAGCTTTACTCACTGCCTGCATGCTTACTTTTAGTGACTGATGAACAAGGACACCCAGATCTCTTTGTCTTCCCCTTTTCCTAACTTGACACCATTCAGATAATAATCTGCCTTCCTGTTCTTACCACCAAAGTGGATAACCTCACATTTATCCACATTAAACTGCATCTGCCATGCATCTGCCCACTCACACAACCTGTCAAAGTCACCCTGCATCCTCATAGCATCCTCCTCACACTGCCACTCAGCTTTGTGTCATCTGCAAATTTCCTCCCACACTCCAAAGATGTGCAGGTTTGTCGGCTAATTGACTTTGGTAAAAAATTGTGAATTGTCCTAGGATAGTGCTAGTGTACGGGGTGATCACTGGTCGTTGCAGACTCGGTGGAGCGAAGAGCCTGTTTCCGCGCTGTATCTCTAAAAAAAAGGCGTATCGCATACAATGTCTGTGCCGAACACAATGCCATTAATCTCATCCCCTCTGCCTGCACATGATCCATATCGCTCTATTCCCTGCATACCCATGTGCCTAGTAAACACCACTATTGTATCTGCCCCCATCACCATCCCTGGCAGTGCATTCCAGGCACCCACCAATCTCCATGTAAAAAAGCGCCCTGCACATCTCCTTTAAACTTGCACTCAAGGATGCCTGGATTCAAGCCATCAGCTCTGTTATGAGTTCAAGTGACCCCATTGCTTCATCTACTCTCGCCCCCTTACACAAACTTAACTCTTCCTACTTTGAGTCATTCTTTCTCCCTTTCCCACTTACAACTTTGACACCATGGACAATTATGGACAGAGTTATGACTTTTGAAAGATATCATGGTCTGGAAGAGTTTAGAGGCCAAATGCAGGCAAATGGGGCTATCCCAATCTGCCAACTTAGTCAGCATGGAGAAGGTGGGCCGAAGGACCAGTGTCTGGGTTTGTATCTCTAAACTAAACATGGCTTCTGTAAATTGCCTCTATTGTGTAGGGAGAGGATGCAAAAGTGGACAACGTAGTACTAGTGTGAATAATGATTGACGGACTTGGTGGGCGAAGGTCCTGTTTCTCTACCATATCTTTCAGTGAATCAAAAGCAGCTGGTGGAAGTGAAGGACTGATCTGACTGAGGTCATTGATGTTTAATGAGCCAGGACTCTTTCACCCCCACAAGAACCAGGAAAGGAGTCAATTGTTACCTTAACCGTCGTGTGAACCATGAGAACATGAGAATTGAGATGTTTGTTTCACCCCTGGGGTCATGCAAAACCTGTATCACAAACTCAAGGCAAATGCAAGTTATAATCGGATGTCTCTAAACTGAAACGGCAACTTTTTCCTCAAGAATGGCAACTTTTTCCGACAAAAATTATGCTTCTATTAGCAAGTAATTAATAAATACATTAATAAAGTTATTATTTATAAAGAACAAAATGATGGTGATGACTCTCTCAGTCGAGAATGTGCCCACACCAGCCATCCAGGTTGGTGAGTGAGAGAGGTATGGAGGGAAGGGTAGACGCCCTGTGGAACCACCTACCTGAATGAGTCAATGCCTTCCAGGCAGAAGAAGCACAGACGTTGTTGGAACAACGACTAAAATCCTACTTTGCAAGAAGCAACTGCTTTATATGTTGCAACAAAGAACTGCAGATGCTGGTCCGTACCAAAGATAGACACAAAGTGCTGGAGTAACTCAGTGTGTCAGGCAGCATCTCTGGAGAAAAAGGATGGGTGACGTTTCGGGTCAGGACTGATACTGTAGGTGTCCGGAACGCGCTGCCAAGAGTGGTGGTGGAAGCGCATACAAAAATGGCATTTGCGGCTTTTGAATAGGCACATGGATATGCAGGGAATGGCGGGATATGGGGAGAGGTGAGGCAGAGGAGATTAGATTCAATTCAGGGGAAGAGTCCCGACCTGAAACTGTGCCATCCTTTTTTCTCCAGACGTGCCAGAGACCTGGGACAATCCTGATTATGGGTGCTGTCTGTAAATAATTTGTACTTTCTTCCTGTGACCACGTGTTTTCTCCGGGTGCTCCGGTTTCCTCCCACATTCCAAGGATGCACAGATCTGTAAGTTAATCAGCTTCCGTAAATTGTCCCTAGTGTGTAGGATAGAGTGAGTGCACGGGGTGATCGCTGGTCTGCATGGACTCGGTGGGCCGAAGGGCCTGTTTCTATGCTGTATCTCCTAAAACTATAACTAAGATGCTGCCTGACCCGCTGAGTTACTCCAGCACTTTGTGTCTATCTTTGCTTTATATGTTCTCAGGATCATGCAACGGAATTGTACAGAATAAACAGACCAGCAGAGGCTGCTGTTGGTGTTATATAGAACTTCGGCCGAGAGATCATCAAGAAGAAAGCGGATTGTCACTTGCATTTACATTTATTAATCATATCTATTATATATTCCAAAATGGACCTGGAATTGCCTGACTTTGCTAAGTAGTTGGACACTTATTTTGTAAACATGAGTAACCGGTTAATGTCAAGTCACAATGAATAATGATTCTGTGCTACTGTGCCTGAGGAAAAGCTATTTGTGTGGGTGTTTCAGTGCTTCCCACAGGGATGAGTAAAAGGATATTTTATGTAATAGGTGGGTTAACAAGGCAATGGAAACTTGCTTATCGTGCATTGTTCCTAACAGCCAGGTGAACGGTAACTTCCCATGTAAAGCTTGTATAACCATCAGCTTGTGGCTTTGGCCACAGCTCCACCAGAAAACGGGCACCGAAACTGGTGTGTGAGAGGACATTGGAGATTAAGAAACCTATCGTTTCCAGTGTAAACCGGCTGTGCCTCAGAAGGCAGTGTGTGGGCGTAAGGAATACAAAGCCACGAGGGTCTGTGTAGTCATAGTCAGAGAGTCATACAGCATGGAAACAGGCCCTTTGTCTCAACTTGTCCACACCAACCAACATGTCCCATCTACACTCGTCCCACCTGCCTGCGTTTGGCCCATATCCCTCCAAGCCTCTCCTATCCATGTACCTGTCTAAATGTTTCTTAAATGTTGCGATAGTCCCTGCCTCAACTACTGCCTCTGGCAGCTCATTCTAGACACCCACCAGTGAGAGAACAGGGTGAGTGAGTAGGTGACCTACTCCTGCTTCTATTTTCACGGTGTGGCAGTTCTATGCTTAACTAGTTATATATTGCACTGTTGGGCTTTCCCCAGTCGACCATTCAGTAAGTCTTCATTATGAATGCTTCATCCTTCTGGAGAAACATTCCAACCTGGATTTCAGGTTTAAAAAAAGGCACAAAGGGAGGCAGGCAGCATCACTGGAGAACATGGATAGGCTACGTTTTGGGTCGGGACCCTTCTTCAGACTGATTCACTGACCTGACCCATTGATTTACTCCAGCACTTTGTGTCTTTTTTTGCAAAGCAGCATTTGCAGTTCCTTGTTTCAACACTTTGGATTTAAGGTATGCTGGTAAAACTGAAGTCAATGGACATAATAGGGAAAACAGTCCCAGTGTTGCTATTACTCTTTCAACTTTAATACCGTCACTATTATCAGGCTCATCAAAGAATCGAAGAGTCATAGTCATATAGCACGGAAACAGGCTCTTCAGCCCAACATGTCCATGCTGACCAAGATGCCCTATCTAAGTTGGTCCCATTTGCCTCTAAACCTTTCCTATCCATGTACCCATCCAAGTGCAGGTACCATTGCAACATTTAGCAAATCCTATCGCGATGTTTAGGAAACATTTAGATAGATACATGAATAAGACAGGTAGAGAGGGATATGGTGCAAATGCAGGCAGGTGGGACTTGTGTAGATGGGACATGCTAGTGGGTGTGGACGTTGGGCCAAAGGACTTATAACTCTATCACTCTGTGACTCTATTACCCAAAGTGTTTTTTAAATGCTGTTGTAGTGCCCAAATGGGGCAGAGGCTTAACAAAACGAACCATCCCACCATCTACAAACCTCATGGGAATTGTTTTGGAAAGTCCGACCTTTACCAAGGTGAGTGACTGGAATAATAGTTCAAGGAGATTGGAACCATGTGGTGTGGAGCAGATTGCTTGAGTCCAAGTTATGTGTGAGATCTCACCAGTGCAGTGTCTGACTTGGACATAGTTCAAACCATCATTCCTTCCTCATCGCTGGGCCAAAGGCTGCAACTAATCACTCAGCATCATCACAGAACCATTGTCCCACAAGGACTGCACCGGTGGAAGGGAAAACTCAGAATCTCTTTCTTGAGGCTCCCAGAAACCAGCAATTATTAAGTCACATCCTAAGAATGACGTATTAAAATTTGATTAATTCACAAATCTTTAGAGCGTCATCGAGTCATAAAGTCATACAGTATGGAAACAGGCCCCTTTGGCCCAACTTGCCCACACCAACCAACATGTCCCATCTACAGACACCTGCCTGCGTTTGGCCCACATCTCTCTAAACCTGTCCTGTCCATGTATCTGTCCAAATGTTTTTTAAACATCGGGCTAGTCCCTGCCTCAACTTCCTCCTCCGGCAGCTTGTTCCATACATGCGCCACCCTTTGTATGAAAAGATTACCCCTCAGGTTCCTATTAAATCTTTCCCCCCTCACCTTAACCTTATGTCTTCTGGTTCTTGATTGCCCTACTCTGAGCTAGAGACTGTGCATTTACCCGATCTATTCCTCTCATGATTTTGTATTTCTTTTATTCCAAGTCATATTTGGAGAATGGACTTTGACTTACTGTTGAACCAACCATTTTGAATGAGGAATGCAGTGTCAATTTTGATAATAACCAATAAATAAAAGAGGCGTTTGTTTAAAATGTATTTATTTATTGACGTGGCTTTTAAGATCAAGGGCTTTCCCACGGCTGATAATTTACTGTGATTGGAGTTTAATGGGAAGGAAGTTAACCTTTTACTTTTGGTGGCACAGGGAGGATAGGACCTTGGCCTGTTCTGTCAGCCATTGCAAGTTGCTGTGTGGATGTGTTGCCTCTGTGACTATGCAAGGAATTTGTGGAATGGCACAGCTTGCTGTTTAGTGCTGGCATGGTGAAGGGCTGCGTAGGTATGTGCACTCGAGCTCACAGAAACCCATCCCACCTCAATCATCGAAACTACTCCCACGCATTTTTAAGCTCTGAGTTACAGTCATGGGAAAACCTGCAGGCCCATAAGTTGCAGTACCTGTCAGAAAAAGAAATCAACCCATACTTTCAGGGTTGTGCAGTGTTACAGGATTTTAACACATACACTGGACAAAACATTGCAAAAGTACATTACCTGTTACCTGCCACATTTAGCCCTGCCCATCCTCTCTCCCTGCTTTCTCCACCCTCCCACCCCGTGGGATCAGTCCCGACCTGAAAAGTCACCTATCAGCTCAACAATCCTATCACCAATCTACCTCATTGGAGACCCTCAGACTATCTTTCATCAGACTTTTAAACATTATTCCCTTTATCCTGTATCTGTACACTTGCATACAGTTCTTGTATTCATCTTGTACAGACTTTTCACTGGCTGGATAACATGCAACGCAAAAGCTTTTGACTGTACCTCGGAAGTTCAGTTCAGTGCACATCTACAGCGCAAAAATGGGCCCTTCAGCTCACTGAGTCCGTGCTGAGAAGTGATCTTTGACCACTAGCACTATCCTACACACAAGGGACAATTTTTAACAATTTTTTTACTGAAGCCAATTAACCGACAAACCTGGAGCGTGGTGGAAACTAGGGCACCCAGGTAAAAACCTATACGGTCACAAGGGAGAACGTACGAACTCTGTACAGGAAGCACCCATAGTCAGGATCGAACCCGGGTGTCTGGCGCTGCAAGGCCGCAACTCCACCGCTGCGCCACCGTGCATCATAATAATAAACTAATAAACTAAATTGGCAATAATAATAACAAACTAAACTAAACTATCCATGTTCTCCACAGATGCTGCTTGACAGCACTGAGTTACTCCAGCACTTTGTGTCTTTTTTTGTAAACCAGCATATGCAGTCGTTTGTTAGTACCATACATTAGTTAGCTAGTTAATACAATGCTTGTTAGTTCCATTTGTATTATAGACAGGAACATAGAACAGTACAGCACACAAATAGCTTGCTGGACATGATGCCAAAATAGACTAACCTCCTCTGCTTGCACATGATCCATTTCCCTCCATTCCCTCCATATCCATTCAAGAACATTGAGGAACACCTTCCTTCCAACAACCACCAGGCTCTTGAACTCGACACAACACGACCTAAATTATGAACTTGATCTTGGTTCTTCTTGGTTGCACTAAGGAATTTTGTCTTTTTGTATTAATATTGCAATCTTTAATTTATTGATTTTAAAAATGTATTATGTTATCTATGAGTACTGTGTTTACAGGGCCTGTGAAGCTGCTGCAAGGAAGAATCTCATTGCTCTGTCGGTACATGAGACGATGGAACTCTTGACTCTTAAATCTTGCCTATCCAAAAGGATATCTAAGATGAATATAATTACATATTCCTACAGAGTTAGTGTACTTTTAACTTACCAAATACTGAACAGTAACAAAATCCAACATACTTAACTCTTGAGGTGCACTCTGTGACATGATTTCACCCGCCAGGCTTTCACACGGAGAGGAAGCGGGGACTGTAACAATGATTGTGGCTCCATAGTGGGTCTCTGGTTCATTCAGGGCAGCACGGTGGCACAGCAGTAGAGTCGCTGCCTGACAGCGCCAGAGACCCGGGATCGATCCTGACTACAGGTGTTGTCTGTACGGAGTTTATACGTTCTCCATGTGACTGCGTGGTTTTTATCCGGGTGCTTCGGTTTACACACTCCAAAGATGTGAAGGTTTGTACGTTATTTGGCTTTGGTAAGATTGTACATTGTCCCTAATGTGAAATGTGTCCCTAGTGTGTAGGATCGTGCTAATGTGTGGGGTGATCGCTGGTCAACACAGACTCGGTGGGCCAAAGGGTCTGTTTCCATGCTTTATCTCTCCAAAGTATCTCTCTCTCTCCCTCTAATTCCCTGCCCTCAGCAGGGGTCAAACCAAAAGCATGTTATTAAACTAAAAGAATGTAAATGTTAAATGTATCTGTCTTTCATCAGGAGATGAACTTCCAGTACAATCTTGGGTCCCCTTGCTAATTATAGAGAATTCTGGCCTCTAACAGCACAGTGGCGCAGGGGCAGCAGGGTGGAGTAGCAGAAGAGTTGCTGCCTTACAGTGCCAGGAACGGGGGAACACACATCTAGCTCCCTCACCCTGAACATAGGATCCCCCCAGGGCTGCGTCCTTAGCCCCCTACTGTACTCCCTGTACACACATGACTGTGGGGCCAGGTTCAGCTCAAACTCCATCATCAAGTTTGCTGATGACACTGTGGTGGTGGGCCGGATCTCCAACAACGATGAGAAGGCCTACCGGGAGGAGGTGGCTGATCTGGCACTCTGGTGTCAGGACAATAGCCTCCTCTTGAATGTCACTAAAACAAAGGAGCTGATTGTGGACTTCAGAAGGGCTAAACATCCAGGGACGTACACGCCACTGGAGATAGATGGGTCTACTGTGGATAGGGTGAGCAGTTTTAAATACTTGGGAGTCCGCATCACAGAGGATCTGACGTGGGCGACGCACATTGCCGCACTGGTGGGTAAGGCTAAGCAGCGCCTTTACCACCTTAGACAGCTGAGGAAATTCAGAGTGTCTCTGAGGATCCTTCATTGCTTCTACTCTGGGGTTGTAGAGAGCATCCTGTCCGGCAACATTACAGTCTGGTTTGGGAACAGCTCTGCCCAGGACAGGATGGCCCTGCAGAGAGTAGTGCGTTCGGCAGAATGCACCATGGGAACTACACTCGCCCCCCTGCAGGACCTATACATCAGGAGGTGCAGATCCAGAGCAAGCAAGATCATGAGGGACCCCTGCCACCCCAGTAACGGACTGTTCCAGATGCTATGATCAGGCAAACGCCTCCGCTGTCACGCTGCGAAAACGGAGAGGATGAGACGGAGCTTCTTCCCACAGGCCATCAGGACTGCCAACTTTTATAACCCCAGAGACTAAATTTTTGTCGACACTAATAGTAACTTATTAACTTTATTTATATGCTGTAACTGTAATTCTTTTTGTGCACAACCCGCAGGCATTGCCACTTTCATTTCACTGCACATCGTGTATGTGTATGTGACAAATAAATTTGACTTGACTTGACTTGAACCCGGGTTCGATCCTGACTGTGGGTGCTGCCTGTACGGAGTGTACATTCCTCCTGCACTTGCTAGAGATTAGAAGGATGAGGAAGGCTTCATTGAAACATACCAACTAGTGAAAGGCCTGGATTGAGTGGATTGAGTCCACTGGTGGGAGAGTCAAGGACCAGAGGGCATAGCTTCAGAATAAAAGGATGTACCTTTAGAATGGAGATGAAGAGGAATTTCTTTAGTCAGGGGGTGATGAGACTGTAGAATTCATTCCACAGAATGCTGTGGAGGCCGTCATTGGGTATTTTTAAGGCAGAGATATTGATAGATTCTTGATTAGTACGGGTGTCAGGGGTTATGGGGAGAAGGCAGGAGAATGGGGTTGAGAGGGAAAGATAGATCAGCTGTGACTGAATGATGTAGACTTGATGGGCCGAATGGCCTAATTCTGCTGCAATGATTTATGAACTTACGAACTACCTATACCTCTAGGCCCTCGAGTCCTGGCAACATCCACGTAAACTGTGCTTGGCCACGTGAGCCAGAGGAGTGAGCTGTTACTCCCTAAGGATGGTCAGAAGATGGTGAACAGAATGGGCCAAGCTGCAAGGCAGGCAGTAACACACATAAATGCTGACAGGACTCGTACTTCATGGAAACCAAATGTTGTAGCACACTAAAAGTTAAATAATGACACCATCTATTCCAAGAAAGCATACCCCGCCCTAACCACATCTGAATGGGTGCCTCAAATATGCATGCCGTGAATATTTACCTTCCACCCACACAGACCTGTGGCACTTTATAAGATTCCCATGATCGTCCTTATTATTTCAAGGTACACCTTGTAACGATTTTCCCGCCCATTAACCACCTTGTCATCCCATCTCACATTGGCAGCTGCCACTTTGCATGATAAATCCTTCCACTTACTGCACAGGTATGATTCAGTCATGGTGCTGAAACCTCAGCTTCTCTGAGTAGCACATACACCGGCTTCCGGTGCAACCTTCTATCACAATCTATTTAGTTTAATTTTAGTTTAGTTTAAAGATAGGCCGGCACAGTGGCGCAGTGGTAGAGTTGCTGCCCTACAGCACCAGAGACCGAGGTTCGATCCTGATTACGGGTGCTGTCTGTACATAGTTTGTACATTCTCCCTGTGACCGCGTGGGTTTTCTCCAGGTGCTCCAGTTTCCTCCCACACTTAATTAGCTTTGGTAAAAAATTATAAGCTATAAATTGTCCCTAGTGTTAGCATATGGGGTGATCGCAGGTCGGCGCGGACTCGGTGGGCCGAAGGGCCTGTTTCTGCACTTCATCTCTAAAGTATATTAAATTATTAGAGGTGTAGATAGTGTTGAGAGTCTGAATCTTTTTCTCAGGATGGAAATCATGGACTTCAGTAAGGCGTTCGATTCCGTGCCCCACCGACGTTTTTTGATGAAACCGCCACATGGGAATTAGAAACAACGCATTGAAGTGGATTGAGTCTTTCCTTACAAACCGTCACCAACAGGTTGTGTTGGAGGGTGTTTCCTCCAACAAGTCAAGTCAAGTCAATTTTATTTGTATAGCACATTTAAAAACAACCCACGTTGACCAAATTGCTGTACATCAGCTATTTCACTATCAGAGGTAATAGTGCTTAATAGGACTAAGCTAACAGGACTATGCTAACAGAGCTAAAGTCTCATCTGGGGTTCCCCAGGGTACAGTCCTGGGACCCCTACTATTTTTGGCATATATCAATGATCTGCCTTTGAAGGTCCACTGAAAGTTTAGACTCTTTGCGGATGATTGTATTCTCTATAATAGAATATGATCCATGGAGGATTTGGTCAGACTCCAACAAGACCTTGATGCTTTAGTCAAATGGGAAGGAGATTGGCAGATGTCTTTCAATTCTTCTAAGTGCTTCAGTATGAGAGTCACCCACAGGAGGAATCTGGTTACCATGAAGTACAAGATGGGGCACTCCACCCTGGAAGAGGTGAAACATTATCCCTACCTGGGAGTGGAACTTAGCAGTGATCTACTCACATCAACCAAACAACCACCAAGCCTAACAGAATGCTGGGATTACTGAGGAGAAATATTTTATTATTGTGACAACAGAACCAAGTCTATAGCCTACAAGACCCAAACTTGCGTATTGTTCCGCGGTCTGGGATCCATAACACAAAACAGACGGGGACGGGGAAGTTAGAAAAAATTCAAAATAGAGCTGCAAGGTTCACCATTGGTGATTACAGTAGGGAGTCCAGTATCACTAAAATCCGAGCTGATCTAGAGTGGGAAACTCTTCAAGACCGTGGTACCAAATTACGCCTGACGACCATCTATAAAGAAACGCACAGGTTTATTCCAAGCAACATCAAGAGTCATCTTCAATCTGCAAATTCATCCAGACAACCAAAGACCAGGCAATCGGGGGTTTTCAAATACAACATCATCCCAACAAGTAAAGACTGTAATAGGTATTCACTGTACCCAAAGACAATTCGCGAATGGAATCATCTCCACCATGACATTCGCACTGCACCCGACGCTAAGACCTTCAAGACCAAGTTGGAACCAATTGATATTAAGACGTTGAGCTTTAAGGCCCACTTTAATATTTAATTGCGATTTGGCACATGACTCTCCTAACATATGCGACAACCAGTGATGGTGATTATACGTCAAGATACAGATACAGATACAGATACAGATACAGATACAGATACAGATACAGATACAGATACAGATACAGATACAGATACAGATACAGATACAGATACAGATACAGATACAGATACAGAAATATCAAATATTAGAGGGTATAGCTTTTAGGTACAAGAGGTAAAGTTTAAAGGAGATGTGCGAGGCATGTTTTTTATACAGAGGGTGGTAAGTGCCTGGAACCAGGGGTGGTGGTGGAGGCAGATACGATAGTGGCATTTAAGAAACTTCTGAAAAGGCACATTATGCAGGGAATGGAGGAATATGAACTGTGTGCAGGTAGATAAGAATTGGTCTTGGCATCATGTTCGGCACAAGCATTGTGAGCTGAAAGGCCTGTTCCTGCGCTGTACTGTTCTACGTTTAGTAGAGGTGTCAACGGTTAAGGGGTAAAAGCCAGGAGAATGGTGTTGGGAGGGAAAGATAGATCAGCCACAATTGAATGGCGGAGTAAACTCAATGGGCTGAATGGCCTAATTCTGCTTCTATGACTTATGAACATTTTCTATGTTCTAAATTTTCAGTTCCATGTTGAAGCAATGGGAACAATTCCTGCCTACTACAAGCATTGATTCTGACAAGTTTAAATCAGAAGGGAGCACACAATTTATTGAGTTGATGTTACAGTGATTGTTATATTAGACATACAGGAACAACACTGGGTCACAAATGACTCTCTGCTTCACTGTGTGGGGCTGTTTCACAGGGAGCTGCAGTTATAGTTTTAAGCAGGTATTTCACACATATATTGTTACTGAGAACTAGCTGATGCGCTGTAGAAAGCATTTTATTGGGATGCATCACAGCATGGTTTGGGAACAGCCCCGTCCAGAACCTCAAGAAATGGCAGAGAGTTGTGGATGTCGCCCGGCCGATCACACAAACCAGCCTCCTTTCCATTGACTCCATTTACACCTCATACTGCCTGGGCAAGGCCACCAGCATAATCAAGGACAAGTCGCAAGCTGGCCACTCCTTCTCCCCTTTCTCATCAGGTAAGAGGTGCAGAAGTGTGAAAACACATACCTCCAGATTCAGGGACAGTTTCTACCCAGCTGTTATCAGGCAACTGAACCATCCTGCCAACAACTAGAGTGGTCCTGAGCTGCTATCTACCTCATTGGAGACCCTTGAACTATCTTTAATCAGATTTCACTGGATTTTATCTTGCACTTCTTCTTCGTGCGTTTGAGGCAGCAGACGTTATGAAGCTGCTTCTGCTTCTGCTTCTGCTTCTGCTGTCTCTGCTTGTTGTCGTCCGCCTGACTGAGGTCAGTTGACAGGGCTCACCATGGGGAGATCGACAACGTGAGCCCCAATCTTGCACTAAATGTTATTCACGTTATTCCCTTTACCATGTATCTGTACACTGTGGATGGGCCGATTGTAATCATGTATTGTCTTTCCGCTGACTGGTTAGCACGCAACAAAAACAAATAAACTAAACTAAACTTAACTAAACTAAACCAGCTGAATGTAGTTTTCTCTTCTGGTTGTGTGGGAGCAGCAGTAATCACTGCACAGCCTGGCATTTGTCACTAGAGTGAATGGTTGGGATTTTATGACCATTACATTGTACATTTTATTATGCTGTAATCAGGGAGATCACAGAGACCGAAATGACCAGAGGAACCTGTGGGTGGAGAACTTATCTGCTCCAGTCTTTCATCCGCGAACTTTGAAACAACACAATCAACTGCGTCATGGGGAAAGGTCAGCTTATCTGGTTCAAAGTTACTCAAATAGTGTTTATCAAATTAGTGAGCAGGCTGTTATTTTGCCGTACTGTATTCTGTTTGGCATCATGACTCAGCTAGTTGAACATTCGGTCCACATCAGTTTATTGTCTCTATTCGTCGTGAAGTTCTGAATGGCCAAAGGAGATTGAATGTGGTTGAAGCTCTTCTTAAGGTGCTTCTTTAAAGTGGTTTAGTTTAGTTTGGTTTGGTTTAGTTTACCACATGGAAACAGGCACTTCGGTCCACCGAGTCCATGCCGACCATCGATCACCTGTTCACACTAGTTCCATGTTATCCCACTTTCTCATCCACTCCCTACACAATAGAACACATTACAGAGGGCGAATTAACCTAGAAAACTTGCACATCTTTGGGATGTGGTAGGAAACCGGAGCACCTGGAGGAAACAAACGCAGTCACAGGGAGAACGTACAAACTTCGTACAGAGGTCAGGATCAAACCTAGGTCTCTGGTGCTGTGAGGCAGCACCACTGCACCACGCAAATGTCACTTCAAGGTTGCTGTACTGCCTTCAAAACCATGCCATACATTCAACTATTGCAACATGGCATCAACTCAGTGAGAATCCCAATAAATGGACATGTTTCCTTGATTCTTCTGGTGCAAGTGAGTTATATACTCCACAATAGAAGTGCAAGAGTGGCAGCACAATGGTGCAGCAGTAAAGTTGCTGCCTCATAGCGCTAAAGACCCAAGTTCAATCCTGACCACTGGTGCTGGCTGTACGGAGTTTATACGTTCTCCCTGTGACCATGTGGGTTTTCTCCAGGTGCTCCAGTTTCCTCCCGCATCCCAAAGATGTGCAGGTTTGTAGGGTAATTCTGTTAATTGTAAATTGTCCCTAGTGTGTAGGATAGAGAGTATACGGGGTGATTGATGGTCGGCATAGACTCAGTGGGCCTGTATGACTAAAATAAACTAAGGTAAAATTAATCTAATTCCCAGGTCATCTTAGCACGACTGTTCCACCCATTGCAGCTGTATCACTGTAACATTAGTACTGGTTTTGCTGACTCAAAATAAGACGAGTATAAATGAAATAAACGAAATAAAAGCATTGGTATAAGATAACCAATACTGCTAGATATAACATAACAATTGATGCAAAAAATCTGCAGGCCTTAATATTCCTATTAGAAATTTGTCATTATCAATATAAGATCAGTTTATTCTGTGAGTTTGGCTGCAAAGTTACATCTACTAAAAGGACTCAGAGTGCTAGAGTAACTCAGCGGGTTGGGCAGCATCTCTGGACAACATAGATAGGTGACGTTTCGGGTCGGGACCCTTCCTATATTATTATGTTATTATTACTATGCTAATATGTGACAGGGAACAAATACATTTCAAGATGCTCCATCAAATATCCATTTGGTTTCAATTAATCATTGTTGATTTTAGTTAATGTTAAATTACCTCCTGTTTAAATATTTTTCTTTACCTTTCAGGTGGAGCTAAAAGATCCCTCCATGCTATTTTTGAGCAGGGCAATTATCCCCACAATCAGTATTGTTAAAACAGATCACCTGGTCACAATCACTATACTGTTTGTAGGAGTTTACTTAGTATAAGAAAATAACTGCAGATGCTGGTACAAATCGAAGGTATTTATTCACAAAATGCTGGAGTAACTCAGCAGGTCAGGCAGCATCTTGGGAGAGAAGGAATGGGTGACGTTTCGGGTCGAGACCCTTCTTCAGAGTTTACTTTGTACACTGTAGGAGTTTACTTTGTACACTGGCTACAAAGTTTTCTTTATTAAAGGAGGGACTGTTCTTTAAAATAGGCTTCATTAGCAGTAAAGCACTTTGCAAACGGTTCTACATTGAGGCATGTCGTGCTTTTAATCAAATCATTGTGGAGTTTACTTGAGTAAGCAGGTGATTATTTGCTTTGTTGCTTCAGTCTAGTGGAAAGTGGTCGGAAAGCCTTCATAGCTAATTAACTTCTAACTTTTCTAAAGCTGTAAACTGATGGAAAGTTCTGGTCGTGGTAGCCAACTTACTTTAAAATGCAAATGTGTGTGCAAAAGAGCATGATGCTAAGTTAAACGTTTGCAGGGTTTGATGAACTTTATTTTTTGGTGAATGACTGAATGTGGAAATTATGGAAACAAGAAAGTAGAAACCCTCTCAGTCTGAAGAAGGAGTCTGACCTAATACGTCACCTATCCATGTTCTCCAGAGGTGCTGCCTGACCCGCTGAGTTACTCCAACACTTTGTGTCTATTGTTTACACTATGTTTGTGAATTGACTCAAGATTAGGATTTTATTTCTTTAGCCTTCTCTGTTGAACATCTTTCAGCATCACCTATATATTTAAAGACAGTTCAGTCTGAAGAAGGGTCTTGACCCGAAACGTCGCCCATTCCTTCTCTCCCGAAATGCTGTCTGATCTGCTGAGTTACTCCAGCATTTTGTGAATAAATACCTTCGATTTGTACCAGCATCTGCAGTTATTTTCTTATAAAGACAGAATTGTATCATTGGCAATATTTGCTAGTACAAAGAAAGAGTGATGCCCTATTTTTAGAGAAATAAGGTTAATGTATTATTGTATGGTGAGAAAGACTTAAACTATGATAGTTGCATGTTATAACCTCGTGGAGTCATACAGCATGGAAACAGGCCCTTCGGCCCAACTTGTCCATGCCAACCCAGATGCCCCACCTAAGCTAGTCCCATTTGCCTCAAAACATACCTATCTATGTACCTGTCCAAGTGCCTTTTATTTATTTTTTATTTTTTTTATTTTTGAAAAGCATATGTACAAATAGAAATAAAAAACACATTTGTTACAGAGTTCTTACATAGCTTCAATTTAAAAAAATTTAAAGAGAGAAAATAAAAAAAATAAAAATAAAGAAGAAAGGAAAAAAAACAACAAAAAAAACAACAACAAAAAACTATAAACTATTAGGAAGAGAGAATAAGAGGATTTTAAAAAAAAGATATAACTATAAAAATTAAAGGGAGTAGATCCGGGAGACAATAACCACAGTTGTACATCCAACCCCTAACTCAAGTTTCAACTTTTAATTTTAAATTTTTATTTTAGTCCTGTGCCAAACCCATTTACTTTTCTAAAAATTCAATAAATGGAGACCATATTTTAAAAAATAACTCAGGTTTGTCAATTAAGGCAAATCTTATTTTTTTCAAATGAAGGGTCTGTCATTTCCGTAGTCCACATTTTAATTGTGGGGTTATTGTTTTTTTCCAAAATTTAAGTATCAATTTTTTCGCAGTTATTAGACTGTAATCAAGAAAATGTACCTGACTTGTTGTAAAGTTTGTAGTATGTTCTGATAATCCTAATATAATTAATTTTGGATCCATATCCAATTGCTGGTTAATAACTTTAAAAACTATTTTAAAAATCTCCAACCAGAAGTTTTGCATTTTTATACAAGTTACGAAAATATGAGTTAAATTAGCTTCTTGAAATTGACATTTATCACAAATAGGAGAGATACTAGGAAAAATCCTATTTAATTTCGTCTTCGAATAATGTAACCTATGTATTATTTTAAATTGTATTAAGGAATGTCTAGTATTTAATGAACATTGGTGTATATGTTGTAAACTTTCATCCCATATATCTTGCATTATGAGTTGATTCAATTCGTCCTCCCATGCTCGTCTATAAGATTCTGATGACGGAATGTCAGTGTCTAGGAGAGTATTATAAATAAAGGATATTAATTTATTTGAATTATAATGTCGATTCAGGCATACATCAAGTGTTTCTGGACCTCTAAACTTATATTCCTGCATGTGTAATTTTACATAATCTCTAAGTTGTAAATATTTAAAATAATTATTAACATGTAATCCGTACTTCTGCTGTAAATCCTGAAAAGAAAGAAAAGTTCCCTGATGATAAAGATCTCCCACCCTTTTAATTCCATAACTTTTCCATTGAGCAAATCCTCTATCCAAGTGCCTTTTAAATATTGTTGTAGTCCTTGCCTCAACTACCTCCTCTGGCAACTTGTTCCTTACCCCCACCACCTGTGAAAAAGTCACCCTTCAGGTTCCTGTTAAATCTTGCCCCTCTCGCCTTAAATCTATGTCCTCTGGGTTGTATGAGTAATTTATTGAAGAGAATGCATTTTGGGGGGAAAGGTTTAAATAGGAGCCTGAGGGGCAACACTTTTTCTCAAAAGGTGGTAGGTATATGGAATGAGCTGCTGGAGGAGGTAGTTGAGGCAGGTACTTTCACAATGTTTAAGAAACATTTGGATAGGTACATGGATGGGATGGCTTTGGAGGGACATGGGCCGAACTTAGGCAGGTGGGACTAGTGTAGATGGGGCATGTTGGTCGGTGTGGGCAAGTTGGGCTGGCGGACATGCTTCTATGCTGTATGATTCTATTACATTTCTATGAAATTATGAAAAATTCACAAGAATATGTTTTTGATTGTCATAGACAGAGTGAAAATATGTTTGTCAAACTTCATTGTCTATAACTAATACTCTACAACTTTGCAAGTAATCTAGCATTTGTGGATTTCATTGGAGCGGCTAATCTATTTGTTGACCTTATTTTTGAAAGGCAAGTGAAACATTGTGCAAACAGTTGATGCGTGATACTTTTAAGCATGCAACTAAATGTCGTCAACTGTGATTTGGAATTTGAGTTGTTAATATTTGTGTGTGCGTCAGAGGAGGCTGGGGAATGTCTTTTTACATCATTCCCGGTTATTGTTGGTGGACTCGATAGCAAATAAAAGTGGAGAATAATGTAAAGTAGGCTGTGACATAGTGTCAATAGGTTTTACAATATCTAAAGTCAGCTGAACCTGCTTAACGGTTTGTAAAGGGTCACCTGATAAGTCAACAAAAAAATTGCAGCGCATTATGAATGCAGATCTTGCTTCATTTTTATCGTGATAAAATCATGCAGATGATAAAGATTCAACCACATCAACAGACCATTGTGTTTTTAATACTTCTCATGGAAACATTTCCATTTCTAAGAAGTTCTATGAAAGGAAACTCGAAGACAGTTGCAGAAGGTGAGATTTGGGTGCAAGAAGATGTGAGATTAACTGAGCTTCCGAAGTTAACACAAAGCTCAAGGGTCTGTTGCAGGAATGCTATGCCGATCATTGATGATCCTTCATGGGAATTAACAGTCTTTCACATCAAGATTTTGGTTCCATTTTTTGCACAGAAGGTGGTGCGTGGCTCAAACCTGCTGCTGGAGGTGGAGGTGGAGGCAGATACCTAGAACAGAACAGTACAGCACATTAATGGGCCCTTTGGCCCACAATGTCTGTGCCGAACATGATGCCAAGTTCACTGATCTCATCTACTTGTATATTATCCATATCTCTCTATTCCATGCACTATGTACCTATGTAAAACTCTCTTAAACGTTACTATCGTATCTGCCTCCACCACCACCCCTGGCAAAGCATTCCAGGTCTCCACTGCTCTCTGTGTGTAAAGTCAAACAAACAAATAACAAAATAGATAGATGAATAGATCTTTTAAAAATCTGACCTTGCACATCTCCATTAAACTACACCCCCCACCCCCACCCCCACCCCCTCCCCCACCCCCACCCCCTCCCCCACCCCCTCCCCCTCCCCCACCCCCACCCCCACCCCCACCCCCACCCCCACCCCCACCCCCACCCCCACCCCCACCCCCACCCCCACCCCCTCCCCCACCCCCACCCCCACACCCACCCCCTCCCCCACCCCCTCCCCCACCCACACCCCCTCCCCCACCCCCTCCCCCTCCCCCACCCCCACCCCCACCACCCACCCCCACCCCCACCCCCTCGCGTTATAGTTATCCCCTCTATTGCTGGACACTTTTCTACCTGGGGGGGGGGGGATAGGGGGAGTGAAAGATTCTGACTGTCTACCCTATCTTTGCCTCTCGTAAATTTAGATACTTCTATCGTCTCCCCTCACACTACGATCGCAGTTTTGAAGAGGCTTTTAGATAGGCACATGGACATGCAGGGAATCAAAGGATATAGATCATATGCAGGCAGAGGGGACTAGTTTAATTTGGCACCATATTTGGCACAGACATTGTGGGCCAGAGTTCCTGATTCTGTAATATCGGCAAGCAAAAGCCATTGGCCTGTGACAGTTGTGAATACAATACCAACATCTCTTCCACATCATGGGTAATGTCAATTACTGGCGTTATCTTTGAGTTCACTGATCTTCCCGCCATGTTTAATGCTGAGCAAAGAACAATGTTTTGCAAGTCCTGGAACTTGCAAGACATTGTTCTTTGCTCAGCATAGTCTGTTGCTTATGCAATTGTTCATAGATTCGTAAGGATTAGGGCATTCTGCCCATCAAACGACTCTGCCATTCAATCACGGCTGATCTATCTTTCCTTCTCAACCCCATTCATTTAACAGAATCAAGGAAAGGTGGGGAGGAAGCAGGAATGGGGTACTGATTTTGGATGATCAGCCATGATCATATTGAATGGCGGTGCTGGCTCGAAGGGCCGAATGGCCTACTTCTGCACCTATTTTCTATGTTTCCATTCTCCTGCCTTCTCCCCATAACCCCTGAACCCGTTCTAATCAAGAATCTATCAGTTGCCACCTTAAAAATATCCATTGATTGGTCTCCACAGCTGTCTGTGGCAATGAATTCCACAGATTCACCACCCACCGACTAAAGAAATTGTTCCTTATCTCCTTTCTGAAGGTATGTCCTTTTATTCTGAGGCTATGACCTCTAGTCCTAGACTTTCTCACTAAACATCCTCTCCACATCCACACTATCCAGGCCTTAAAAAATACCTCAATTTTAAATAAAGGCTTTCTAGCGTTGGTCATTTTGAAGACTTTTTTTGGGGATGTCCAAAAACACAAAGGTCATTTGCCATTAAAAGTTGTTTTCATCCTCCTTGCCTTTAGAAATGTCCATTACCATCCAGCCCAGTGACCCTATTTTGCCAACAGTTCCTGGTTGCTGGACCCACTGTGTTGCTCCAGGATTTTGCTCCAGGATTTTGCTCCAGGATTTTGTGTTTTACTCCAACGATTGTCATTCGGTCAAATGCAGTAACATTGCCATAAGTGTGACATTTTCTGCTTTAATTTTCCCCAGTCTAGTCTGTGTGATGGACTGTTCTACATCCACAACTCCGCAGGTAGGCAGAGCTGTTCCCAAACCAAGCCATGATGCAACCCGATGGCATGCTCTCTATGGTGCAACTGTAGAAGTTTGTAAGAGTCATTAGAGACCTGCCAAATTCCCTCAGAGTCCTTGTTGTTGAGAATATTCCTTAGTGACAAAACAAAAATAAATATTATTAACTGACCCATGGTAAATCCCCCGGAGTGAGGAAGATTACAAAAAGTAATACATTTGGGTTTAGTTTAGTGTCAGGTGTACTGAAGTACAGTAAAAAGCTTTTTGTTGCGTGCTATCCAGTTAGCAGAAAGACTATGCATGATTACAATCAAGCCATCCACAGTTTACCACAAGGTAAAGGGAATAACATGAATACATTTAATGCAAGATAAAGTCCAGTGAAGTCCGATTAAAGATAGTCCGAGGGTCTCCAATGACGTAGATAGTCGCTCAGGACCGCTCTCTAGTTGTTGGTAACCTGGTTCAGTTGCCCGAAAAGAAATGGGGAAAAAACTCTCTCCCAGTCCCCTGATCCATCACGGGTACTGACCTCCCCACCATCAAAGGGATTTATAGAAGGGGCTGCCTCCAAGGCATCCAGCATCATTAGAGACCCACACAGGTATAGGAGCCTGAAAATTGTAATGTCCAAGTTCAGGGACAGCTTCTTCCCAACAGCCATGTGGCTCTTGAACACTACAAACACTAACTAAACTGGGAACTATGAACCGAGAACTTAGTTGCACGAGTGACTAGGCTTTTTGCAAAAATGTTTTTTTTAATATATTGATTTTTTTTTGTTTATTATGTTATCTATGAGTACTGTTCTACAGACCCGTTTGCTGCTGCAAGTAAGAATGTAATAGTTTGGTTTTCAGTACATCTGGTAACTAAACACTCATGACTCTTGTTCGTCGGTGTGACCTCACAAGAAGGGCACGGATATTTGCACTTGGGTTGTAAAACGTAGCAGATTACTGTCTTGAGAGGATTTGTGGAGTGAAAGGCACATCTGTTTACTGTTCATGTTTGTAGCTCATCCTTGTGGAATTGGGATAATTAGACAGGTATTTGACCCTGTAACTGAACTGCAAGTCTCTTCTTGAAGTGGGAGGAGGTGCCTGGGTGATTGTGTCGATCCGGTCTTGCTCTCGTGCCTGTGACACTGAGCAAGTTGCAGCCTCTCCAACATCTGTCTGCAAACCACAGGCATGTTAAACACATACCCTCCTGATCTTTCTGCTCCAACCCTTAACCCTTTCCCCTCACCTAAAAAAAAACATTCTTTCAACAGGACACCATTTAGAACAAGAAACTAAGAAACCAAAAACTTGAATGTTTAACACAAAGTAAGTCAGGCAACACCCCCTGGAAAAAAAGGAATAGGTGACGTTTCTGATTGGAACTCCTCCTCTGACGAAAAAATAAATGTGGTGCTGCCGAGACATTGCTTTCCTGGCAGAATAAAGGTGTGTCGTCGTCCCCCGTCCCCCCCACCGACCTGAGATTTGCTGAATCTGCTGAAAATGCAGTAGGGCCCCCACCGTCCGACGCGGGCCTCCGAGAGATGTCAAACGGTACCGGAATGGTCCGCCGAGATACCGGCCCACAAAGTCAGCCGGCTATGGGAATTCAGCTATGGGAACAGATCCGGAGTTCCAGAGTCCCGGCCGCAGGGGACAGATTCCCCCCGCCGATCGGCTGCAAAAGTCCCGATGAAGTCTGGATCGGTCGGCTCACCCGGCCTAGGCACCACACTTTTGGGGCGCTTTCTGGGGGGGATTTCAAGTGCGCTGTCGTAATTTTGTCTGGATTAACGGGACCACCTGTTGCAGGAAGATTGGTGGTGGACGTGTAATGCCTTTCATAGTGAAAACTGCTGCAAAATATTTATTCTACATATCTACATATCTGCCCATTTCTGCCCATTTCTCTGCCGTTTAATTCATCAGCATAATGCTCTGGGGGGAGGGGGGGGCACATTTACTTGGGTCCTTATTTTGAGACAGTAATCAGAGGGTCTAGACCTCTGCGAACTCGCTTTACGGAGAAGTGCCGCACACTCCACCTCAACACCTTGCAGGGGAATTTTAATGCAATTCACTTCTTAAACCTCTCTGCCTCACCTCCTCCTCTTCATTTCTGACCTTCCTTAAAATCTAAACCTTTAACCCAAGTCTTCTGAAATCTCACATTTATATTAACCGTTTGAAAGAGGGAGCCAGAATATTTAGAATCATGCTCGTCTTAAATCACAAATAAGTTATAAAGCATGGATACGTTCCCTTCAGCCCATTTCGTCCAAGCCAACCAAGATGTCCTATCTAACCCAGTCCTAGTTACCTGCATTTGGCCCATATCCCTCTAACCCTGTCCTGTCCATGTACCTTTCCAAACGTCTCTTAAATGTTGTTATTGTAGCTGTCACCTTGTTCCCTATATCCACCATCCTCAGTGTGGAAAACGTTGCCCCTCCAGTTCCTATTCATTCTTTTCCCTTCCACTTTAAGCCTATGCCATCTAGTTCTTGATTTCTCTACCTTGAAAAAACTCTATACATTCACCCCTATCTATTCCCCTCATGGTTTTATACACCTCTATAAGATCACCCCTCAGCCTTCTGCGCTCCAAGGAGTAAAGTCCTAGCCTGCCCAACCTCTCCCTGTAGCTCAGGCCCTCAAGTCCTGGCAACATCCTCATAAATGTTCTCAACTGGCTCAGGAAGTGAGAGTAGAATGTTGTGGGAATGCAAACATACAGATAAGAATGTCAGTTGATTAGAGTTCAAGTTTATCGTGCAGTGCAATCTGACTCTGCCAACTCAGACTCTGTATTGTTGCATAAAGCTTGAGAGATGAAAGTGAGTGGAAGGAATGAGTGGGTGTGATAACAGGCCATCCGCATCAGATGCTTTATTTCTTAGAATTGGAATATGTTTCAATCGTTCAAGGACACATTTTGCAGAGGCTTTTAACAAGATTGGTGGAGAGTTGATGTATCAACAGCCACCTTCTGAGTCCTTCAGGTTCCCCTGGAGACTGTGAATGGCCACTGTGATGCATCTGTCATCTCTGGGATGAATATGGCCAGCCACTGCATTGAAAGACATAAAGTGCTGGAGTAACTCGGCGGGTCAGGCAGCATCTCCCGAGAATGTGGATGGGCAACGTTTTGGGTTGGGATCCTCCTTCAGTCTGAACAGACCCTTCGGCCCACCAAGTCTGTGCTGATCATCAATCACCCATTCACACTATTCCGACCTTAATACCATTTATTATTCTCTCCATAAAATCCATGAGGAATAGATTGGGTAAATGCACAGTCTTTTGCCCAGAGTAGGGAAATCGAGAACCGGAGGACATAGGATAAGGTGAAGGGGGGGGGGGGATCTTTTTTTTACACAAAGGGTGGTGGGTGTATGGAACAAGCTGCCAGAGGAGGTATTTGAGGCAGATACTATCGCAACGTTTAGGAAACATTTAGACAGGTACATGGATAGAATTGAAAGAGATATGGGCCAATCGCAGGCAGGTGGGACTAGTATGGATGGGGCATGTTGGTCGGTGTGGACAACTTGGGCCAAAGGGCCTGTTTCCACACTGTATAGTCATACAGCCCAATAACCCATCGGATTGAAAGATATAGCCTGTCAAGTCCACGCCGACCTAGATCAGCCATTCACGCTCTCACATCCACTCCATGTGCACTAGGGGTAATTTAGTGGCTAATTAACCTACAAACCTGCTCACCTATGGGATGTGGGAGGAAACCAGAGTATCCAGGGAGGACGCGCAAACTCCACACAGACAGCACCCGTGGTCAGAATTGAACCCGGCTCTACCAGCTGCGACATTGGAGAGAATAATTTGACTCCTGCACCTAGAAAGGCTTCTGTTGGTACAGAAATAAAATGTCCAATGATAATTTGCTTCTTATTCATAATTCAAGGATTATTAGACATCTGTAACCAAAGTTATGGAAATAAGATTTTCTTCGAGCATAGCTAGCAAGCTACAGAGACAGTAATGCCTGGCAGAATGCCCAATTACCAGCGACTAGTTCCAAATTCTCAAGATGTTTTTAAATTTTGACTCTCGCTTTGAAACACAATTGGGCCCTCAACCCATTCTTGGCGGGTTGAACTAGTGCTATGTCTTGAAGAAATCCTGGGAGACAATGGATCTTGAGACTTTAGACTTTAGAGATACAGCGTGAACTGAGTCTGTGCCGACCAGCGATCACCCGCATGCTAACACTAACACTAACACTGGGGACAATTTGCAGGAGCCAATAAACCTGCAAACCTGTGCGTCTTTGGGATGTGGGAGGAAACCGGAGCACCCAGAGAACACCCACATGGTCACAGGGAGAACGTACAAACTCCACACACAGACAGCACCCGAGGTCAGGATCGAACCCTGGTCTCTGGCTCTGTGAGGCAGAAACTCTACCGCTGCACAACTGTGCCGTTCCTGATGGTAGTCGGTTAATAGTTCAAAGCATCGTTCAGGAGGCAGGTTAAATTGTCTGGGCCGGGATTGCATTGGGTGCTAATCAGCGGGCAAGCACAGGATAACCAATGCCAAGGAGATACGGGGTCCGTGAGGTCGATGTAGCTATCTGTGGTGATGCTGCGATTTCTGAGACTCTGAAATTAAAACAGAAGCTGGAAATGTGGTTTCACGGCTTCTGTGGTGGAAGAAAAGTCTGAGTGTGTATTAAAGATTGATGACTTTTCAGTAGAACTGTCCAGTTCTGATACAAACTGGCTACTGAAACTACTGAATTCAACATTAACTACTGAGTCAACCTGTTCCTTTCTGCTCCTTCATACGTTCCTCTCCCATCTCTGAGCCTCCACCCCTCTTTTATCCACTCCCCACCTTTTCCCCGCTCTATCTGCCTCCCTATATCCCTCCATCCAGCTTTACATTTCACCCCTCGCTCCCTCTCCTTATCTAAACCCTTTTGTCTCCTTTTCACCCCTAGCCTTTCTCACTTACTCCACCCATCTGCCATTCATCCCCTCCCTCCTCACCTGTATCCACCTCTCACTTGCCAGGCTTAGTCCCATCCCCACTTCTCTCTTTTAGCTTTCTCCCACCTACAGAACTCCATTGGTCTGAAGAAGGGTCCCGACTCGAAAGGTCACCTGTCCATTTCCTCTACAGATGCTGCCTGACTCACTGAGTTCCTC
This sequence comes from Rhinoraja longicauda, assembly GCF_053455715.1. Classification (NCBI taxonomy): domain Eukaryota; kingdom Metazoa; phylum Chordata; class Chondrichthyes; order Rajiformes; family Arhynchobatidae; genus Rhinoraja; species Rhinoraja longicauda. The sequence goes on along the minus strand of NC_135964.1, from coordinate 25,179,928 downwards.
CAGAACCTTGTGTTTTGCTCAGATTTCCAGCATCTACAGTTTCTTGTGTCTCCATTAAGTACTGCATGAGCAGCACAGTGACACAGCGGTAGAGTTGCTGCCTTACAGCGCCAGAGACCTGGGTCTGAACCTGACTACAGGTACTGTCTGTACAGAGTTTGTACTTTCTCTCTGACTACGTGGGTTGTCTCCGGGTGCTCGGGTTTATTCACACATTCCAAAGACGTAAAAGGTTTGTTGTTTAACTGGCTTCTGTAAATTGTCCCTAGTGTGTGCGTGGTGATCGCTGCTCGGCACGGGCTCGGTGGGCTGAAGGGCCTGTTTACACACTATACCTCTAAAGTCTAAAGTTTGCAACTTGTCAATGTAAGCTGAAGGAACTGCCTCATCTTTGACATTAGCTCATCAAAGCCCTCAGCATTTCACATTGAATTCAATGGGTGGCACAGTGGGTAGAGCAATTGCCTCATGGCGCCAGATTCCCAGGGTTGATCCTGACCTCTGGAACTGCCTGTGTGGAGTTTGCACGTTCTCCCTGTGACCACATAGGTTTCCTTCGGGTCCTCCCACATCCCAAAGACGTGCAGGTTTGCAGGTTAATTGGCCTCTGTAAAACTGGCCCTAGTGTGTAGAATGTGAAAGTGGGATAACATAGAACTAATGTGAACAGTTGATTGATGGTCGGCATGGACTTGGTGGGCTGAATGGCCGGTTTCCATGCTGTATCTCTCAATCAATCAATTATATCAGATTAAGTGCCTCTCCAGGTTGGGCAGCTACTGTATTGTCACTTCACTCTTTTTATTTTATTTTTCTTTCTTTTCATTAAAGTCCTTCTACTTGCACTTCCTCAGCTGTAATCAACCATCTCCTCCACCCTCTCTCTCTGCTGTCACCTGACATTCTGACTCTCCCATCTCCCCCCTCTCACACACAAGTCTTTGTTCTCCACTCCCCCCTCTTCTCTGCAATTTTCAAACCTGTTTTTGATTTTGAAAGATATTTCTCCATCAAAGACCACTGACCTATTTCTCTCCCCACTAATGCATGGACAGGCCAGGTGTTTTCTGTTTTCATTCCAGGTTTAATGGATTTCAATTTTTCTTTTTGCTCTACGGTGTCTGACACACTGTTTTTCAGTCAGGAGGAGCCATGCTGGTCAGTTCCTGAACATGGGTGGATGTAAGGACTTGTACAACCCCAATTCATTCTCCCACGTGTTGGAGTAACTGCATAAACATGTACTCACTTTGTAGAAACAAGGAACTGCAGATTCTGGTTCACACTAAAGGACATTGGTTTAGGGGCAGCACAGTTGGTCAACGGTAGAGCTGCTACCATGCAGTCCCAGAGACCTGAGTTTGATCCTGACTATGGGTGCTGTCTGTACAGAGTTTTACATTCTCCCTGTGACCGTGTGGGTTTTCTCTGGGTTCTCCACACTCCAAAGACGTACAGATTTGTAGGTTCTTTTTTTTTGGTAAAGTTGTAAATTGTCCCTTGTGTTGAGGATAGTGCACAATGTGATCGCTGGTCGGCGCGGAATCGGTGGGCTGAAGGGCCTGTTTCCACGCAATATCTCTAAAGTCTAAAGACACAAAGTGCTGGAGTAACTCAGTGCGTTTGGTAGCACGGATGGGTGACGTTTGGGGCCGGGACCCTTCCTCAGACTGGCACTCTCTCTTGCTGGTGTTTCTATACTATATTGGACGACTACAATGTCAGCCTTGGATGAACAGGCACGAAAGAATCGCCTTCGGTCCAACCTGTCCATGTCGAGCAAGATACTCGTAAACATTAGTGTCACTTGCCCGTGTTTGACCCATATACATTTAAATGGTTCCTATCCATGTACCTGTCCCAATGTATTTTAAATGTTGACACAAAGTGGTAGAGTAACTCAGCGGGTTGGGCTGCATTTCTGGTGAACACTGATAGGTGACGTTTTGGATCGGGACCCTTTGCAGACTGATGGTAAGAGGGGGAGAGAAAGCTGGAAGAAAGGAGGGGCAGGACATAGGTTGATGCAGGTGAGGGGAGTTTTGGATAGGCAGATGGTTGGACAGACAGAAGGTGTGAGAAGAAGGGATTTGAAGAATTGCAAAATGTGAAGCTAGAGGAAGGTGGAAGGAATGTGGGGGTGGGGAGAAATGGATGCAGGTCACGGTGGGGCATAGGAGGGTGGGGGGGATGAAAATGGTGGGTGTTTAGGGCGGAGGAAGGGAGATGGGGGAGGATTCCACATGCAAACTGTAGGAACAATACCTCGTGTTCCACTTGGGTAGCTGATAACTCAACGGTATGATTTTTCCACTGTCATCCTCATTTTAAATCTTGTTGCTGTGGTAACCGGTGATTTTCTTGTTTTGTGTGATGCTATGCTGGCACCTCTAAAAAGTTAACAGGTATTGTTTTCTGGACACACGACGCATATGTTTATTAATTGTGTGTACCACCATCTTTTTTGGTATAAAAAAAGCTCTGACTGTAACTATCCAAAGTTTTGTAAAGGGGATCTAGTTTAGTTTAGTATATTGTACAAAGCTACAGTGAAAAGCTTTTGCTGCACGCTATCCAGTCAGCACAAAGACAATACAGGATTACAATCGAGACGTCCACAGTGATCTACCTGTTTCACCGCCAATCAATGGATTATGTTCATCTCCCACAATTGCAGTCCACGCCACATCGATATGTATCCCGAGTCTGAAGAAGGGTCTCATCCTAAAGCGTCACCCATTCATGTCCTCCAAAGATGCTGCTTGACCCATTGAGTTACTCCAGCATTTTGTGTCTTTCTTTTGTACACCCATGCCTGCAGTTCCTTTGCTTCTCCAAGCACTCTGACAGCTTGTGTTGACTAATCGTAGTCTTGCTATTAAGGGAGTGAAAATCTCCTGACCACATGCTGCTAAACACTGCTCTTGTTTGTACCTGGTGCGATGTATTAGGTTTGTGGATGAACTGAGGAAGCAGACACAGTCACTGGGGCTTCCCGTACAGTGGCACAGACCATCGTTCTAATATTTCAGTGGGAACCATGTTTAATTTAGTCTGACTCTGGCTCTGGCTTTAGTCTGGCTCTGAATGTCCTGGTTCAGCAGACATTATCCATGGAGCAATGTTTATTTTCTGGGAGCTGTTATACCCTTTCAGTCCAAAGTGCTGTCTATCACCTTGGGATTAGTGGCAGGCATCAGACCAGATGTCACTTTGGCAGGTGCCGCTAAAGCCGAGTTTAATTATCGGGGACAGGCAGCCTGTGACGCTAATCATGGTGCCAAATGACTCGACACTGACATGGCTAATTGGAGCTCAATGTTCCAGCTCGTGCCCTCTGCTAGCCTCCCAAAACCGAACACCAATTCAGCAGAAGGAAGCCACACATCACCACTCACCGATTCTAAAAGATCAGCATCTACCTTCATGTGTGCCTCCTGGATGCTGATACCATTGATTGTTTGATACTTTCGGGAATCCTTTAAACTTATTTACACCTTGGGCAGCATAGTAGTGCAACACGTAGAGCTGCTGCCTCATGCCGTCAGAGACCCACGTTCCATCATAACCTCGTGTGTGGAGTCTGCACGTTCTCTCTGTGACCGCGTGGATTTCCTCTGGGTGCTCCAGTTTCTGCCCATGTCCCAAAGACGTGTGGGTTTGTAGGTTATTTGGTCCCCTATAAATTCCCCCTAGTGTGTAAAGAGTGGATGTGTAAGTGGGATAACTTAGAACTAGTGCGAACAGGTGATCGATGGTTGGTGTGGACTCTGGGCTGAAAGCTTTGTTTCCATGTTGTATGTCCAGACAAATCTGTAGGGAATAGGTTAGCTATTGCTTTATACATCATGATCAAGTCTCCTACAAGGGCCTATTGCACAATAGTCAATAATCAATCAAGAAACAAGTTATTGCAGAAGCTGGTTTACAAAAAAGGACACAAAATGTTGCAGTTACTCAGCGGGCCAGTCAGCATCTCTGGAGAACATGGATAGGAAGAAGGTTGGGGGCAGAACAAAGCTGGGCAGGTAATGGTAGATACAGGTGAGGGGGTTGATGGGCAGATGGGTGGACAAAGGCCAGAGATGAAGGTGTAAGTCAAAAGAATTGAAGTGTTGTGAATTGTGAAGCTAGAGGAAGGAATGCAGGTGGAAGGGAAGGGTGAGGGAAAAAGTGGGTGCGAGACTAATTGGGGCACAGGGGAGGAAAAGGGGAGGGAGGGTTGTGTTTATTTAAAATTGGAGAATTCAATGTTCATCCCTTTGAGTTGTAAGCTACCCAAGCGGAATATGAGGAGCTGTTCCTCCAGTTTGCATGTGGCCTCACTCTGTCAATGGAGGAGGCCCAGGACATAAAGGTCAGTGTGGGAAGGGGAAGTAAAATGGTTAGCAACTGGGGGATCCAGTTAAGAGCATTGAGGTTGTTGCGGTGGCACCAGGACGCCAGCTGTGTCACTTCCCGTCTGTAGGCAGATTCCTCCCCATCCTGGATCAGTCCAATCAGGGTTGTGCATCCGCAAACTTGAGGAGCTTGACAGAGGAGTCTGTGGAGGTGCAGTCATTGGTGTAGAGAGAGAGTAAAGGAGGGGGGAGAGTACGCAGCCTTACGGTGCTCCTATGTTGAGGGTCTGGGGGTCCGAGATGTGCTTTACCAGCCTCGCATGCTGCTTCCTGTCTGTCAGGAAGTTGATGATCCACTGACGGAGGGGTTCAAGCACAGTCAACTGGGAGATGAATTTGACGAATCAAAAAAACCATTCCTAGCTAATGAGGGATAAATTAGATAAATATCAGGATGTCAGAATTATATGCATACAGCACAGACACGGGCTCTTCAGCCCACCGAATCCGTGCCAACCATCAACCACCCATCTACACTAATCCTACATTTTCTTCCCGCCACATTTTCATAAACTCCCCTCAGGTTCTACCCCCCCCCCACCCAAACACTGGGGACAATTTTACAGAGGGCCAATCAACCTACCAACCCACATGTTCATGAGAAACCAGAGCACCCACAGGAAACCCATGCAGTCACAGGGAGAACGTGCACACTCCACACACAGAGAGCGCCCGAGGTTGGGATTGAACCTGGGTGTCCAATGTTGAAAGGGAGCAACTCTACCCACTGCGCTCACTGTTCCTTGTAATGTTTGGGTGGACCACATCATTGGGGTGATGAGGGGCAGCCAAAATCTCGAGCTGGGTCTCTGGAAGTCCTGCGCTTGGATGTAATCAGCGACTTGCCATTGATTAGGTGTCAGCGCAGGCAGAACATTGCATGGACGGAAATCCTAAACTTCCTGGCATCCACCAAGGGAATTGCCAGCATTTCCGTCTGAAACCATTGGCATTTCCTTGCAAATTCTCCAAGTCAGATTCTCTTAAAACATTATTACAGTAGAAGTGGATAAAATCATGAGAGGAATAAATCAGGTAGATGCACAGTCTCTTGCCCAGAGTGGGTGAATCGAGGATCAGAGGTCATAGGTTTAAGGTGAAGGGAAAAAGATTTAATAGGAATCTGAGGGGTAACTTTTTCACACAAAGGGTGGTGGGTGTATGGAAAAAGGAGCCAGAGGAGGTCGTTGAGGCAGGGACTATCCCAACATTTAAGAAATAGTTAGACATGTACATGGATAGGACAGGTTTGGAAGGATATGGACCAAACGCGGGCAGGTGGGACTAGTGTCGCTGGGACATGTTGGCCGGTGTGGGCAAGTTGGGCCGAAGGGCCTGTTTCCACACTGTATCACTCTGACTCTAAGTCCACCTCATTCACTCGAACAAAATAATCTGGTGGTACTCCAGACACTCAAGCCCTTGATCTTAGTGGTGATATGCTTGGGAAAACGTCAAATATTGCCTGCCACTCCTACATCCCTTATTTCGTGCAGGTGATTGTCTGCCAAATCCACTGACTCATGCATAGACTATTTAATGATTTCTTTTCAATTTAAGACACAATAAAGGCTCTTCCCACAGTTTCCTATAGATCCAGTTTTTGTTTAATTCTTTAGGCTTTTAATTGAGAGGGATTGCAGGAGAATAGCCTTTATGTCTGGGCACAGTTTATTTCCTGAATGAGTTCGGAAGGAATTTATTGTGCTATGAATATAATAGATTCCCACCCTTCCTATAATCCAGTGGCACAACTATTCTGATAGGGGCGATACACATGTAGAAATTGCTATTTAAACTGCTAAATAAATTTAGAACTTTAATATCAAGCATGTTACCCATATTAGTTTGAAGCAATGCCTGTATTTTGGGGGTCTCCAACATTTTGTGTCTATCTCCTATATTTCATACTATGGATATCTTTCGGTGTTAACAGTTTTATTATGATTCTCTATTCCAAATGCTGGGCAGAATTTTTAATCCAGGGACAAGTTTAACAGGGATGAAATTTCAAAATAATGGGGAAGATGTTAAGAAATGTAATTGCTGGGCATTATATCTGTCCCCGTCTGAAAATCATCTTTCCATCTTCACTGGACATGAGATATTTATTCACAAAATGCTGGAGTAACTCAGCAGGTCAGGCAGCATCTCGGGAGATTTGACGTTTCATTCCTTCTCTCCGAGATGCTGCCTGACCTGCTGAGTTACTCCAGCATTTTGTGAATAAATACCTTCGATTTGTACCAGCATCTGCAGTTATCTTCTTATACTTCACTGGACATGAGTTTGTGTGGCCTAAGAAATACATCAAAACTGTAGGACGAGCCTTTGCATGTTCTGTAACACCATTTAAAAGACAATTGGGCAGGTACGTGGAGAGGTAAGATTTAGAGGGATTGGGGCTATTGGGAAGCAGGAGGGGCTGGTGTATCTTGGTCAGCATCCATAGGTTGGGCTGAAGGGCCTGTTTCCATGCTCTATGACACCATCAAAACTGATTAAAAGATATTTGCCACCTTCATAATTCTTGCTTTGTGCCAGACCTGAGGATTTGTAGAAACAGGCGCAAAGTGCTGGAGCAACTCTGCAGGTCAGGCAACTCTGCAGGTCAGGCAACTCTGCAGGTCAGGCAACTCTGCAGGTCAGGCAACTCTGCAGGTCAGGCAACTCTGCAGGTCAGGCAAGAGCATGCTGGCCCTTGCTCCCCACGGATTGTGGCTTCATGGGGAGCCCACCAAGCCAGTCCACTACGGCCGAACAGAAGACTCGGCGGATCAAGGCTTCAGGGGAAGGCCGCTGAGCCAGTCCCTGCTCATCCCCCGATAACCCGAGACTGGGAGGACAGAGCTGGTGACGATGATGGATGCAATGGGTGAGGAGTAAGGACTGTAGGAGGGGAGAAGGGACCAGGGTCTGGCCTACTGTGCCTCGTGGTTGGCTGGAGGAGGCACCCCTGGGCACAAAGGTGGACGGGCAAGGAGAGGGATGTGGCATCCAAGCAAGGAGATGGCTGGAGGCCAGCAATAGCCCGGAACTCACCGGAACAGGCATTGTTCCTTAAGAACTGAAGCATGGACTTTGAAAATGGTGCCAAAACATGGTGCCTCTTCCGTGTGGGCTCAGTGGAATGTTTCTCTACACTTGCTGATTGGGGGTATGGCAATAATCTATTGGACTGTTTGTAGGAAAAGGAATTTCACTGTGTGTTAGCACTTCGCATTTGTGACAATGAAAGCACCATTGAACCATTGATCTCTGGAGAACATGGAAGGGTGATGTTTTGGATCGGATCGTTTCTCTAGACTGACTATATTAGTCAGTCCATTTCCTCCACAGATACTGCAGTGATGTGCTGAATTCCTCAAACAATTTTTGTTTAATTGTAAACTTGACTTCTTCTTACCCCAATAGCTGCTTCTACTCCAGTGCCAATGCACCCCTCCCCTCGTCCCACCACCTCCACCAGGCTCTTTCATGATTGACATGATGCCAGAGTGCACAAGAAAGAGGCCTTTGGGCAAAGAGTCAATTCCAGCCGCACGACGCTCCCTGGCCTCCTGTGTAATGACATGTCCAATAAAAGCCATCACACAATATCGATTCAACATTGAGAGCTGGGTCTGAAAAATGGTCCCAACCAAAACGTCACCTATTCATCTCCTCCACAAATGCTGCCTCATCCGCTCATGTCCTCCAGCACATTGTTTTGCTCATGATTCCAGCATCTGCAGTTAGGCCCAATTCCACACCGTATGACTATCGGCCCAACTTGCCCACACCGACCAACATGCCCCATCTACACTAATCCCACCTGCCTGCCTTTGGCTCATATCCCTTTAAACCTGTCCTATCCATGTATCTGTCTAAATGTTTCTTAAGCATTGTGATAGTACCTGCCTCAACTACCCTCCTCCAGCCGCTCGTTCCATACACCCACCACCCTGTGTGTTTACTGGGCAAGTGTGTCTGTGTGTTTGCCCAATTTATTCCTCTCATGATTTTGAATACTTCTATAAGATCACCTCTCATCCTCCTGCGCTCCAAGGAATAGTCCCAGCCTGCTTAACTGCTCCCTGGAGCTCAGGCCCTCGAGTCTGGCATCCTCGTAAACTTTCTTGTATCTCCATTGATTCAATGTGTTGTTCCAGGGACCCACCACCGTGCTTATTTCCATTTTGAGGCTCAATCATTTGCTGAGGATCAATTTGGAACAAGCATTTTCATTTTGTTCTAATGTTCAGCCTTGTGTATGAAATGTGAATCAATAATATGGCAGATTTGAACATGTTAATAGCCTGTAGCCGAGCAGGTACATTTTCATAGTTATGCAATGTTCAACAATTAAAAACCCAACAAGAATGCAAGTGAACTTTCTTGTTGTACTTGTTACCAGATCGCAAGAGGGGAAAAAAATCACTGCTCTGTCACCCAAGTTATTGTGAAGTGATATGTTAAGACCTAAAATTTGACTGAACAATCTGCATGAATAAACGTTACAGCGATAGTTGTTTTCTTGTCCAAATTTTGAATGTGATGAGAGAAAGCAAGGAAAATGTTGACACAAGGAATTGCAGATGCTGGAATCTTGAGTAAAACAACAAATGCTGGAGAAATGCAAGGGAATGATCAATTTCATGTTAATTTGATCTTTCTAACCAACGTAAGGATGGCACGGTGGTGCAGCAGTAGAGTTGCTGTCTACCAGCGCCAGAGACCCGTGTTCCATCCTGACTATCTGCTGCCTGTGTGGAGTTTGTATGTTCTCCTCATGTCCGTATTGGTTTTCCATGGGTGCTCCGGTTTCCTCCCACACTCCAAAGACCTACAGATTTGTAGGTTAATTGTCCCTGGTGTGTAGGATAGTGGTAGTGTATGGGGATCACTGGTCTGCACAGACACGGCCTTTTTCTGTGCTGTATCTCGAAACTAAACATATCTGTCTGTGTTTGAGAAAGAATACTAGTACTGCTATGAAATTATGTGCTTGGATTTGAATGAACTCTTTTTATGGTTTATTTTCGCTTCTGAGTGAAAAGCCATTCACGTTAACAGAGAAAACTAAATAAATAGATAAAACTAATTATAGTCCTATCTTTGTATATCAAGGTCTGATGCTCCATGCAATATTTGCTTCTAGCTAAGTGATAGATGATGGAAATATATTTGAAAATAAATAAAATGTTCCTTGTGCCCTCCATAATCCAATGTAGAATCTTCTACATAGATATTGGGCATCCCCTGATGCCGAATAATTAAAAGCACGGACTTAACTGAGAGTTATGATTGCTAATAACGAATTAATAGCTACCAATTAATAAATATTCCCTAATATTAACTTTTTGGGCAGCTTAGTAATAAAACTGGAAGTGATTTGTGTTCCAAGGTGACACAAAGTGCTGGAGTAACTCGGCGGGTCAGGCAGCATCTCTGGAGAACATGAATAGGTGATGTTTCAGGTCAGGACCATTCTTCAGACTGATTGTGATGGTGGGAGGAGGGGGAAATCTGGAAGAGAGGAGGGACAGGACAAAGCCTGGTGAGTGATAGGTGGATACAGGTGAGTGGGGGGCAGGGGGTGGTTAGATAGGCTAATGGTTGGACAAAGGTCAGAAATGAAAAGACAAAAGGTGTGAGGCATGGATAGAAGAGTTGGGAATTGCGAAGCCAGAGGAATGAATGTAGATGGGAGGGTGTGGATAATGGTGACCTCTGTTGTCCACATGGAATTTGTCATTTCTCCCTGTGACCTTGCCCCTTGACAATTCTGTGTGGCAGGTTCTGTCGACAAATAGGTATTAAAGATAGGTGACATTTTCTTCCGATTAAGTGCAGATTATAAACATTTATTTAATGGAAACGTGGAATATTGGTTGAAGACTGCTCATCCTCTTTAGCAAATTTGCGGCAGAGCGTATTCTTATTCCCATGATTTCTTCGAAGCATGCTGCTGAAAGACAGGTATGTGAAGAAAGCTGAGAAGTTGGGGGGGGGATTTTTTTTCCCCCCTCCAGTTATTTTGCTTTATCCCGTTGATTGTGCATTCTTGGCTCATTTTGCTGGCAAGATCTACATCTACATGTTCAAATGTATACTTTATTCCAGGACTTTATACTGGTCTGAACTTGCTTGGGCATGCAAGGCAGTGATAGTCTTCCACAAGCAGCTATTTAACTGAATCCTATAACATGCATACCTGTAGCAATGCAAGCAACGAGAGACATCAATAATAAAACCATAGGCCCATCCTTGCTCTTGGTTGACAAATCACACTTTTAAAGAATAACTTTATGATTTTCCTCCTGACTGGTAACCTCAGCTGTTAGAGGATCCTTTAGAAAGTTAAATACTTAAATACTTAAAAGTTCCATTCATTTAAATGGTTGAAAACTTGGTCCGATCTGTGAGTGAGGTCCATTACCAGATATGCCACCAATGGAGCTGGTTCGTTCTCTTGCCTGACCTGCATCAGTGCAATATGAATTGGCCAATGATGATCGTTTCATAAGGGACATGCCGAATACTGATAGTGTGGATGTGGAGAGGATGTTTCCACTGGTGGGAGAGTCTAGGACCAGAGGCCACAGCCTCAGAATAAACGGACGTACCTTTGGAAAGGAGATGAGGAGGAATTTTTTTAGTCAGTGGTAGTCGCTGTCTTCTGCCCACATTACATTTTACCCCTTCTCCTCGTTGTATCTAACACCCCTTTGTCTCCATTTCATCTCTAGCCGTTGACACTTGCTCTCCCCAACTGCCAATCAAAGCCCCCTCAAATGTATATACCAATCACTTGCCAGACTTTGTTCCGCCCCCACCTCTTTCCCAGCTGTTTCCTCCCATCATTTTTCTTGGCATCATATTCGGCAATGTCAGTGTGCGCCGAAGGGCCTGTTCCTCTGCTTTACTGTTCATTGGTCTGTGGGTTCAAATTTTACACGACTGATCATTTAAATTAATGGTTTAAATCAGGTGGTACAGTGGCGCAGCAATAGAGTTGCTGCCTTGCAGCGCCAGAGACCCGGGTTCAATCCTGACCACAGGTGCTGTCCGTACGGAGTTTGTACATTCTCCCTGTGACCATGTGGGTTTTCTCCGTTTTCCTCCCACATTCCAAAGATGTACAGGTTTGTAGTTTAATTGGCTTCGGTAAAAATTGTAAATTGTCCCCCGTGTGTGGGATAGTGTCAGTATACTATTCAGCGTGGACTCGGTGGGCCGAAGGGCCTGTTTCCATGCTGTATCTCTAAAGTCAAAAGTAAACCATTTGGATTTGCCTGAATGAGTGGCTGGCTCAAGTCTGATTTCTCTGGTTTAATACAGGTGTCATGAAGTTTTCTATGTCCCTTTGCCAAAGTCATGAATTTCTACTTTCTGAGATGATTAAGATTAATTCCTTCTACTTTTACTTTTATCTTTCTTCACTGATCTCTTTGTTTCCTGAATCTATTTAAGCCCATTTGTTATGTAAGTTTCAAATTTCAATTTCCTTTCAAATTGTTCATTTAACATTGTAGATTTCAAGCAGTGCTCTGGGAGGAAACCTGATTCTCTGTTTAATCCCTTTCTTTTGGTTTCACAAGTTCCTTTTTAACAGCATTTCCCTAGTTTAGATCAGTGTGTAGGCTGACTCACTATCGGGTTACTTGGGTTGTCAGTGGATAATTAATATATCCAATATTACCACTTAAGCAATTTGGGGAATCTGGCCAGATAATTTTCAGACCATCTTTTTCCATGAGTTTTATTGTAATGTTTCTCAGTGAGTTTACGCTGTGCTTTCTCAAGCACAGAGACAAAGCATGGAAACAGGCCCTTCAGCCTAAATTGTCCATGCCAACCAAGATGTTCCATCTAAACTAATCCCATTTGCCCTGGCTTGGCCCATATCTTTCTAAACCTTTCCTATCCATTTGATGTTGACTACTATATAGTAGCAAACCCAAGGAGAATGTTTTCTTTGGTCATGAGGGCAAGAGAACATAGTCATACAGCACAGAAACAGACTTTTCGGCCCAGCTTGTCTATGACTAAGATGCCCCATCTACACAAGTCCCACCTGCCTACGTTTGGCCCATATCCCTCTAAACCTATCCATGTACCTGTCCAAATGTCTTATAAAGGTTGTTATAGTAAATGCCCAACTACCTCCTCTGGCCGCTCGTTCCGTACACCAGCCGCCCTCGGTGTGAAAATGTGGCCCCTCAGATTCCTTTTAAATCTTTTCTCCTCTCGCCTTAAATCTATGTCATCTGGTTCTTGACTTCCCTACTCTGGATAAAATACTCTGTGCATCTACCCTATCTATTCCTCTCATGATTTTATTCACCTCCATAAGATCACCTCTCATCCTCCTGCGCTCCAAGGAATAAAGTCTTACGCCTGCCCAACCTCTCCCCTATAGCTCAGGCCCTCGAGTCCTGGTAACATTGGCCTCCTTTTGTAATCGCCGTATATTCTGTCCTAGTGCTCTACAGAGAATTGATTGTGTGGGCAGTGGGCATGACTCATCTACACTTGGCCCACTTGCCTGCATTTGGCCAATATCCCTCCAAAGCTTTCCTATGCATGTACCTGTCCCTGATAGAGAAAAGATTGAATAAAATGGCGCCAAAACATGGCACCTCTTGCATGTGGCCTTAGTAGACTATTTCTGTACACTTGCTAATCGAGGATGTACTTGGGCATGGCAATGTAAGAAATGGGCATAGGTATGTAAGAAAAAGAATTTCACTGTGTATTTGCACACATGACAATTAAAGCACCATTGAACATTTGAACCATTGGGGTTACTGCAAAGAGAAAGACAGCATTGAATGTTCACTCAACAGATGAAGAAATATGGACGAGTGGAATAATGAAAACCAAATGCGAGGAAAGAGGTTTAGATTAACATCCCGCACAATTTCCCAAGTTACTTTTAAATCAGTGAAGTATTTTGAAGGGATATGGATCATGTGCAGGCACATGAGATTAGTTTATCTTGGCATGTTCAGCGTGGACATTGTGGGCTGAAGGGCATGCTCCTGCACTGTGCTGCTTACAGTCTATGGATTGAGAGACACTGGCTTTGAGGGGAATGCATCAGATTATTTGCATATCGCCTGATCCCACAGACAATAATTATCAAACTGTTTCGAGATTTGTGATGGAAAGATAAATGTTGCCCAGAACAAGGAGAACTCCCCTATCTGTCTTTGAAGCAGCACGATGGTCGTTTGAATACACCTGAGTCATCTGAATAGATCCAGGTCTAACCTCTCATGTAGGACATTGATACTTGCAGTGTAGCTCTCTCTCAGCACTGCAGTAGAGGGCCAGTCCTAAGCCTCTTGGATATGAAATCTTGGCTCACGACTAAGACACTTGATAGCTAAAGTCAAATTCGACATCATGACTAATGGACATAATGCCCACACTTAACATAGCCCCGTTCAATATGTAGATGAAAAGCTGATAAATACAGAGAAAGAAAGAGCACACATGCAAGGTATGTTGGTCACTATTTGAATAGTGCCATGCTTATCACAATGACGACATAAATTTAATTTTAGTTTGAGATACAGCGTGGAAACGGGGCCTTATGACCCACCGAGTCCATGCAACCAGCAATTACCCTTTCGCACTAGTTCTATGTTATTCCACTTCAGTATTCTGCACACGAGGGGCGATTTACAGAGGCCAATTAACCTACAAACCTACACGTCTTTGGAATGTGTGAAACCGAAGCACCTGGAGGAAACACACGCGGTCACAGGGAGAGTGTGCAAATTCTGCACAGACAGCACCTGAGGTTAGGATCATACCCGGGTCCATGGCGCTGTGAGGCAGCAGTTCTACCGCTGTGCCATTGTGATGCCAATTAAGATTAATTTTTAAGGAGGGAGGGATAATACCACTTCTATATAATTTAGAACAGAGATATTTGAGCGATGGTTTTGATTATTTTTACAATTCAATCATTCCATAGTGCAAAAAGGAAGAAAAAAAATTATGAAATTAAGCAGATACAAGGAACAGCAGATCCTGGTTAACAAAAGTGCTGGAGTAACTCAACGGGTTAGGAGGCATCTTTGTACAAAATAATACAGTTGTGTTTGTCCATGAAGGAACCATCTGTACAATAAATGCTAGGAATAAGGATGTTTGGAAGTGATTTGTGCAGCTAGTCCACAATATAAAGACAGAACTTCAGTAAATTAGCAACCGGACAAGTGGATGTGAGACTTAAATTCAGAGTAGAAAGAGTAGTTCAGGACACGGGAACAAAAGGACAATTGTTTGTTTTGATAAGCGTGGCCACCATATCTGAGGAAGGATGTGCTGGCTTTGAAGAGTGTCCAGAGGAGGTTTATGAGAATGATCCCAGGAATGATTGAGAGAACATATGATGAGCATTTGATGGCAATGGGCCTGTACTCACTGGAGTTTAGAAAGTTGAGGGGGACCTCATTGAAACTTACCGAAGGCCTGGATAAAGTCAATGTTTCCATTAGTGGGAGTCTAAGACCAGAGGCCATAGCCTCAGAATAACAGGACGCACCTTTGGAAAGGATACGAGGAAGAATTTCTGTAGTCAGAGGGTGGTGTAAGTGTGGAATTCATTGCCACAGGCAGCTGTGGAGGCCAATGGATATTTTTAAGGCAGAGATTGACAGATTCTCGATTAGTAAGGGTGTAGTGGGTTAAGGGGAGAAGGCAGAATGGGGTTGAGAGGGCAAGATAGATCAGCCAAGATTTAAAGGCAGAGTAGACTTGATGGGCCAATTGGCCTAATTCTGCTTCTAGAACTTATGAACAAAGGCTGAGGAGAGGAGACGATGTTTAACTGAACCAAACCCAAGGAAGTTGGTATCAAGAAGTATGGAGCATTTAACAAAAAAACATTTATAACTGAAAGTCACGAGCTGTTGGGTCAATCACTTAAGTCTGAAATAAGGAGAAATGTATTTATTCCAAGGGTTATGAAGCTTTTGGAAATTTCTATGCCAAAAGGGTACAGTTTCTCTGTCAATAATTATGTTACAGTTCAAGAAAAATATTGAAGAATCGGAGATGTAGATTTGATATAGGGGATAATTCATGACCTTACTGATTGGATTAAGAGTCACATGGCCCACTCTTTTCCTCTGGAACTCTCCTTTCCCGATTGAATGGGGGTAATATTTGAGGACTGATGCAAGGGGAAGGGAGAGAGGATTAAAGAAGTGTCTTTCGAGAGAAAGTTGTCCATGATTGCCACGTTTTGCTTCAGGAAGCAATTGAGTTCTTGCACAACGTACGAGAACAAGGATTAACATTTGAAACAAAGTATTTGGACTGTTGGAAGCTTTTTCCCAGGGTGGAAATGTCAAAGAAGAGGTCTGCCACCATATAAACTGGATTAGAGACTATTGGCTATGAGGAGAGGTTGGACAAACCTTGATTGTGTGAAAAAGTTGCCCCTCAGGTTTGTATTAAATATTGTCCCACCCACCTCCACCATGTGTCTATCAAAGTCCCCCTCACTTGTATCAACCTATGACCTGCCTGGCTTTGCCTGCCCTTCCTCTCCTTCGTTATACAGCGCGGAAAGAGGCCCTTTGGCCCACTGAGTCCGCGCCGACCAGCGATCACCCCATACACTAACACTATCCTACACACCAGGGACAATTTACAATTTTAACAAAGCCAATTAACCTACAAGCCTGCCGGCACGTCTTTGGAGTGTGGAAAGAAACCGGAGTACCTGGAGAAAACCCACATGGTCCCAGGGAGAACGTGTAAACTTCGCACAGACAGCACCCATAGTCAGGATCGAACCCGGGTCCCTGCACTTTAAGACAGCAACTCTATTATTGCGTCATTTTCATTCCTCCCCACCCTACAATCAGTCTGAAGAAAGGTCCTGACCCAAAACATCACTGATCCATGTTCTCCAGAAATGCTTCCTGACCCCCTGAGCACTTTGTGTCTTTTTTAAAACGTATGTTCCCTTGTTTTTGATTACCCTACCCTGGGACTCTCCTTCTCAAAGAGTTAGTTTCATTAAATTTATTAAATACACTCAACTACTGAACCTACAATCAGGACATATAAAACTAATTTGTCTTTCTCACTGGAGGCCATTAGTGGTAAATTCTTTTTCAAATTACACGAAGGGCAGATTTAGACCCTTTCTTACACAATGTGTGGAAAGTTGGTTGTTCAGCTTTGCACATCACCAGGTGCTGGTCGCTCCGATTTGAATCACGTAACAGGGCAGATGGGACCGCAACACATTTCGTAACTTCTGTGAGGGTTCAGAACATTGCGTCTGACTGCGACAGATGTGTGACCTTGAACTTTCTGCTTTACATCAGCACCGAGCCATAAATAAGTTTCATTCACGAGAAATATTGTTCTGCACTGTGACCCCATACCAATGTAAAATAAACAGTGAAGTGGTGATAGATAGCTTAACACGTTTAAGATTGCTCTTTGACATCTTGCCTGGCATTTGTGCTGCTGTGAAACTTCAAAGGAGCTTTACTGTTAATAATGCTCCACATTCAACATTTAGCTCTGAAGTAAGGCAAGAGGTGTAATGTTAAGACGTAGAAAGAAGGAACTGCAGATGCTGGAAAATATACAAACAAGGACACAAAAAATGTACAAGGTAAGTCAGTCTGGCTTTGGGTGCTGTCCTAGTGGAGTTTGTACGTTCTCCCTGTGATTGCATGGGTTTTCTTCAGGAGCTTTGGTTTCCTCCCACATACTGAAGACATTTGGGTTTGAGCACTTCAAAACACTAGCTATAAGCTTTCCTGATTGCACTAAAAACTTGAGGCTTTTTGTATTAATATTGTGTTTTTAATTTATTGAATTTCTTTCTCCCTGTGACCGTGTTTCCTCTGGGTGCTCAGGTTTCCTCCCACATCCCAAGGACATACTGGTTTGTAGGTTAATTGGCCCTCTAAATTGTGTGTAGTGAGTGGATGAGAAGGTGGGATAACATTGAATTAGTGTGAATGGGTGATTGATGATCGCTGTGGATTCGGTGGGCCGAAGTGCCAGTTTCCCGGTAGTATCTCTAAACTGAAAAAAGAAACCTCAGAAATTACAAAGTTTACTGTGTTAGATGCATTTAGCACAATGATCATGACATTAGGGTGAATCAACTAATTTGACTTCAGGGTTATGTCCAACACTAATATCTAAACTCGTGCACCATTTCCTTTACCTCTTATCCAACAGGTCGACATACACAGTGGGCCGAAGGGCTTCTTTCCTTGCTGTATCTTTGGGTGTTTTTACTTTAGTTTGGAGATACAATGCAGAAATATGCCCTTCGGCCCACCAAGTCCATGACGACCAGCACACTAACACTATCCTACTAGGGACAATTATACCAAGCCAATTAGTCTACAAACCTGTATGTCTTTGGAGTGTGGGAGGAAATTGTAGCTACCACAGAAAACCCACGCGGGTCATGGGGAGAACGCACAAACTCCATACAGACAGCATGCATAGTCAGGATCGAACCAGGGTCTCTGACGCTGTAAGGCAGCAACTCTACCGCTGCGCCACTGTGCCGCCCAACCTGGTGCCAAAGTCAGATTAAACCTGCCTTTGGGGTGCATATGAACCATCCCTTTGCTCAAACCAGCAGCAGCACATCAAAAAATGTTTTTCCCTTTAAAAGAACAGAAAAACATGTCCAATCTCAAACAGGTTCACATTAACGTCCTTGAATATAAAGCACCACGCAGCTATAATTGCTGCATTATATTGGAGATAGCACAAATTTCCTATAAACTGTATTTCCTTTGCATTTTTATGAGTTTGAATTTTTGTTGTGTGGGAGTTGTTTGCTATTATTTCTGGAATATCACATGCTCACAGCTGCTGCCTGCAGCTTCCAGTATTCTCTTCCCACTCAGAGGGTGATATGTAGACAGTCAGGAGAACTGGAACTACACACTACTGTTGGATAGCACGGGCTGAGGGGAGGGTTACAAGAATTACCCACTTTGTGGAGATTTCAGCAAGTAGATGAGAGGTGTCTGTCACTGAAAATTATTTACTTTACATTTACGTTCGACACAGCGCAGAAACTAGGCCCATCGGCCCACTGAATCTGTGCCGACCACCTATCACCCCATACGCTAGCACTGTCCACTAGGGACAATTTACAATTTTTTTTACCAAAGCCAATTAACCTACAAACCTGTACACCTTTGGCGTGTGGGAGGAAACCGGAGCAACTGGAGAATACCCATGTGGTCACAGGGAGAACATGCAAACTCTGTACAGGCAGCGCCCATATTCAGGATCAAACCCGGGTCTCTGGTGATGTAAGGCAGCAATTCTACCACTGCTCCACTGTGCTGCCCCAAAACTAGATGATTGGAAGAGATATTTGCAAAGTTCCTGTGATTAACTTTCAAATGAAACTGTCCACTTGCAGGACTGTTGGTTAGACTGCATGTGCAATACTGTGTGCATTTCTGGTCTCCTCAATACAGGAAGGATGTGGAGGCTATGGAAAAGGTGCAGAGAAGGTTTAACCAGAATGGCGCCTGGATTAGAAGGTGTTATCTACAAGGAGAAGTTGGACAGACTTGGATTGTTTTCTCTGGAGTATCGGAGGCTGAGGGAAAACCTGATGGAATATGTAAAATTATGAGAGGCATAGATAAGGTAGACAGTCAGAATGGTTTTTTTCGGGGATGGATATGTCAACTACTAGAAGGCGTAGCTTTAAGGTGAGGGAGGCAAAGTTTAAAGCAGATGTGCACGGTGATATTTTTTTACACGGGGTAGGGGGCGGGGGTGCCTAGAATGCGCTGCCAGAGGTGGTGTTGGAGGCAGATACAATAATGGCATTTAACAGATATGAATGGAATGGGCATTGCGAACCTGCTGGTTTTGCATCAAGCTAGTTAGGTTAAAATCCCACCCCAAAGATAGACGCAAAATGCTGGAGTAACTCAGTGGGTCAGGCAGCATCACTGGAGAAAAAGAATAGGTGACATTTCAGGTTCAGAACTCTCTTCAGACTGACTAAAATTCCACCCCTCCCCCAACATATTTTGCAGAATTGACATAAATGAATATATGATTTATATAAATCTCACAACACAACCTGCACTGGATTTTTCTTTTTTCACATACATTACATAATTTGGGTTGCAAATGTGCACACAATGTACTTTGACACAATGCATTAGGAATGTAGGATTGGAGATTAATCATTTAGACTCTGCAGCTTCTGCCATTCAATCAGATCTTTTTGCACCTTTTATATTTCAATTTTTCTTAAACTTAATATTTTAACAAAAGACCTATCACTGTCGGGTTTAAAATGAATCATGAGCCGACATCATCTCCTATTTACACGAGGAATCCAAGTTTCTACAACCTACTGCAAATATGCCTTCATTCCTGAAAGTCCTTTATAATAATAAACCTAAACCTACCCCTTGTTTAACCTTTAGATCATAATCTCTAGTTATAGTTCTCCACCATAAGGAGTACTTTCTCACTGTCTTCTCCTTCAGTTTCCTGAATTATTTTGAAATCTTCATTCAAATCCCCTTAACTTTTTAACCTCCTGGAAAACAACTGTAGTCTGTCAAGAGCCGAGAGTGATGTATGTACCAGCAATGGAACGACGAGATTGTTACCTGCTGCAGCTGAACAAGCCGTTTAATTCAATAAACTGGGTGGCACAGTGCGCAGCTGGTAGAGCCGCTGTTTCACAGTGCCAGGGGCCCGGGTTCCATCTTGACCTCGGGTGCCGTCTGTGTGAAGTTTATCCATTCCCCCTGTGACCGTGTGGGTTTACTCCGGGTGTTCCGGTTTCCTCCCACATCCCAAAAGACGTGCAGGTTTGGGCACTTCAAAACTATGAACTATCAACCATCAACTATGAACTCTATTGATTGTGCTAAGAACTTTGGGCTTTTTGCACTAATATTGGGTTTGTAATTTATTGAATGTTTTTGTTCATATATATCATCTATGAGTACTGTGTTTACCATTGTTAGTACATTTGATAATTAAACACTCTTGACTGTTAAAAAGTGGTCTGTTTCTCTTAACACAGATACGCCTGACCCGCTGTGTTTCTAGCGTTCTTTGTGTTTATTTCACATTTCCAGCATGGAGGATTTTTTTCTTTCATTTCATAACAGTCTGTCATATGCATTGTAATATCCTCTTACTAATAAGTCTGATACAATCATCTGCTTCAGAATGTTGTTGCAAAAGGAAATGTAAATGAAGCTCTTTTTTTGTTTTTGGGATAGAGTCAAAGAGTCTTATAGCACAGAAACAGGCCCTTCAGCCCAACTTGTCCATGTCAACCAAGATACCCCATCTACAACAGACCCACCTGCCTGCATTCGGGGCTCTTACCCCCCTGATCTTTTCTATCTATATACCTGTCTGAGTGTCTTTTTAAATACTGTTATAATAACTGCCTCAACGACCTCCTCTGGCAGCTCGTTCCATGTACCTATCACTCTCTGTGTGGAAAACATTACCCTTCCAGTTCCTATCAAATATTTCGTTTGGTTCTTGATTCCCCTACCTTGAGCAGAAGACTCTGTACATTCACCCAATCTATTCCCCTCATGATTTTATACACTTCAATAAGATAAGAAATAAAATACTATACTGCCCAACCTCTCCCTGTAGCTCAGGCCATCAAGTCCTGACAACATCCTCGTAAATCTCCTTGTAAATAGAACCAGAGGATTAATCATGCACAGTGGCGCAGCAGTATAGATGCTGCCTTACATCACCGGAGACCTGGGTTCGATCCTTACTACGGTACTATCTGTACGAAGTTTGTATATTCTCCCCGTGACCAAGTGGGTTTTCTCCGGGTGCTCCGGTTTCCTTGAGCATTCCAAAGACGTGCAGGTTTGTAGGTAAATTGGCTCCCGTAAAAATTGTAAATTGTCCCTAGTGTGCAGGATAGTGTTAGTGTAAGGCTGATCACTAGTCGGCGTGGACTCAGTGTGCCACAGGGCCAGTTTCCGCGCTGTACCTCTAAAGTTGGTGGAAAAATGTGAAACTTTGGTGTGCAAGGTAAAAATGTAGATCAGCATTCAGAAGGTATGAATGGATGAACTGTTGTACAATGCAGCTTTGTAAAAGATGGCTATTTAAAAAAAAAAAAATTTAGTGGGGGTTCAATTTAAACACCGATTAAGTTAATATCTACACAGACATTTTCAACCAGTCCCTGCAAACCTGCACTGTCCCTGCCTGCTTCAAGGTCTCCACTATTGACCCTGTACCCAAAAAGACAAGGATCACTGGTCTTAATGACTACAGGCCTGTCGCACTTACCTTTGTAGTCATGAAGACCTTTGAAAGACTTGTGCTGGCCCAGCTGAAAAACATCACAAACCCCCTGCTGGACCCCCTGCAGTTTGCATACAGGGCCAATAGATCGGTGGATGACGCAGTCAATCTAGGCCTGCACTTCATCCTCCAGCACCTAGACCACAAGGGGACCTATGCCAGGATTCTGTTTGTGGGCTTTAGCTCTGCTTTTAACACCATTGTGCCATAGCTACTACACTCCAAACTCTCCCAGCTGACTGTGCCTGAACCCCTCTGTCAGTGGATCATCAAGTTTCTGACGGACAGGAAGCAGCATGTGAGGCTGGGAAAGCACATCTGGGACCCGCAGACCCTCAGCATAGGAGCTCCGCAAGGCTGCGTACTCTCCCCATCTCCTTTACTCTCTCTACACCAACGACTGCACCCCCACAGACTCCTTTGTCAAGCTCCTCGTTTGCGGATGACACTACCCTGATCAGTCTGAAGAAGGGTCTCGACCCGAAACGCCACCCATTCCTTCTCTCCTGTGATGCTGCCTGACCTGCAGAGTTACTCCAGCATTTTGTGAATAAATACCTTCGATTTGTACCAGCATCTGCAGTTATTTTCCTACACTACCCTGATTGGACTGATGCAGGATGGGGAGGAATCTGCCTACAGATGGGAAGTGACACAGCTGGCGTCCTGGTGTCATCGCAACAACCTGGAGCTCAATGCTCTCAAGACAGTGGAACTAATTGTAGACTTTTGAAGAGATCCCCCTCCCCTCCCCCCACTCACCATCAACAACACCATAGTCACATCTGTGGAGGTTCCTTGGAACCATCATCTCCAGAGACCTTAAATGGGGGACTACCATCGACTCCACAGTCAAAAAGGCCCAACAGAGGATGTACTTCCTGCAGCAACTGAAGAAACACAATCTGCCACAGGCAGTGATGGTCCAATTCTATACTGCTATCATTGAGTCCGTCCTCACCTTCTCCATCATGGTCTGGTTTCGCTCAGCCACCAAGCACGACATCTGGAGGCTGCAATGGATTGTCCGCACAGCTGAGAAGGTTGTTGGTTGCAACCTGCCCCCCCATTGACGAACTGTACACTGCAAGGGCCAGGAAGCGAGCGGGCAAGATCATCTCTGACCCCTCTCACCCTGGCCACAAACTCTTCGAAGTACTTTCCTCTGGAAGGCGACTCCGGACTGTCAAAGCAGCCACAGCCAGACATAAAAACAGCTTTTTTTCCACGAGTGATAGTTCTACTCAATAGCCAAAGTCTGTAGTCTCTTTTTTGCTCTGGTTTATTTTCACCCACATGTTTAGACCATAATGGTGTATCCTTATTGTTTTGATGTGTTTATGCTTTATTCTTAATTGTTAACTGTATGTTTGTGTTGCCATTTGTGAGCGGAGCACCAAGGCACATTCCTTGTATATACACTTACTTGGCCAATAAACTTATTCATTCATTCATTTAATATAACTTCATGTTATGATATTCTGGAAATCAAGGAGGAGAATTTGGAAATTGTGCTCCAAAATTATTTAAATAATCTGACATTTATTTTGCCTTTTACAATGGATGTTATCAACCGTACTGAACAGAGTCTCGAGGTGAGCACAAATGAGCATTTCTAAGTCTTAATTTCTCATGAAGGGTGATCTCAGCACTGGAGAAAATCCTTGTTCAAATCTTAAATAACAAATTTCAAAATATGGCAGTGACCAAAATAATTCATGGAAATAACATAAATGTTCACTAAATACTTCATGACAACTTTAAATTGCTGGAAGTTAACCTGCCTTTTTTTTGTTCCAATCACATTTGGAGTTGCTTTTGTGGTGAATACTACCAGTGCCGTTACACAGTCGGCTGTGGACCAGATACTGCTGATTAATCTGTTGCATAAAGAGTTAAAGAGATGCTGTGATTGATTCCATCACTATGTTTCATTCCATGAACAGTGCTTGCACAAAACAAAAATATAGCTTTAACTTTATTCAATAGTCAATAGTCAATAGTCGTTTATTTGTTACATACACATAAATGTGTAGTAAAATGTGTAGTATCCTCCAAGGGGAATATTATCAAGATCATAAGACAGAGGAGCAGAATTAGGCCATTTGGCCCATCAAGTCAGCTCCACCATTCAATCATGGCTGATCTATCTTTCCCTCTCAACCCTATTCTCCTGCTTTCTCTCCGTAACCTTTGACGCCCTTACTATTCAAGAACCGTTCAAACTCCACTTCAAAAATACCCAATGAGGTACAGGAGTACAGAAATGCAGGTCTTCAGATTCAGGGACAGTTTCTTCAAGCAACTATCCTATCACCAACTAAAGAGCAGTCTTGACCACTCATCTACTTAATTGGCTATAACATACCCAGGCTATCTTTAATCAGACTTTACTGGACTTTATCTTGCACTAAACATTCTAAAGGTACATCCTAAACTTTATTCCCTTCATCCTTTATCCTGTGTCTGTATATTGTGGATGGCTTGATTATAATTATGTATAGTCTTTTTGCTGATTGGATAGCACTCAACAAAAAAGCTTTTCATTGTACCTCAGTACATGTGACAATAATAATAATAATAATAATAATAATAATAATAATAATAATAATAAACCAAAACAAACTCTGGCTAAAGAAATGTCTCCATTCTAAAGTTATGTCCTTTTATTCTGGGGCTGTGCCCTCTGGTCTAGGACTCTCCCACTATGGGAAACATCCTCTCCACATCCACTCTATCTAGGTCTTTCACTATTCGGTCGGTTAATGCGATCCCCCCATACATCCTTTAAAACTCCAAAACAAGTAAAGGCAAGAAAAGGAAGCAGATAAAGGTCATTACTTGCTTCCAGATGACTTTAGATGTGTTGACTACTGGAAAAACAAAATTGTCTCTCAGAACCAGAACTGTTGATTTTTATCTTAAAACTGGACATAGTTGAGTGAAATTAGACCTTTTTCCTAAGTTGCAGTAACTGAAAATTATCCCGTTTTTTTCCGGCTAATGCATATCATAAAATATCCAGGCTACAAACAATAAATGCTGAATGCAAGCTGCCAGTGGATTATATAATTTGGTGTATACAATGCATTTATTCCATTCAGTTTTATGGCGTGACAAATAATTGGCCCATTACTAACTCTGCAAAAATCAATTGCTTCCGTTTTTCTGTCTTGTTAACACTGTTAACACATTAATGTTATAGTTACTAAAGGTGCAGTCTAGTAGCTAACGACTGTCCATTATTGACATCCTTAAGATAGGCTCAAAGTGCTGGAGTAACTCAATGGGTCAGGCAGCATCTCCGGAGAAAAAGGAAAGGTGCCGTTTCAGGCCAGGACCCTTCTTCAGACTTTGCCACTAATTGTGTTCAAACTACTCAGAAATTGTTTGTACCTGTGGCCGCAGGAACTTTGCAAATATAATATTGGGGCATTATTCAACAATGGTTTTCGGGTGGCACACTGGCAGAGCAATAGAGTTGCTGCCTTGCACCACCAGAGACCAAGGTTCGACCCTGACAACGGGTGCTAACTGTAGGGAGTTTGTACGTTCTCCCCAAGACCATGTAGGTTTTCTTCGGGTGTTTCGGTTTCCTCCCACATCCCAAAGAAGTACAGGTTTGTAGGTTAATTGGCTTCTGTAAAATGTCCCTCGTGTGTCGGATAGAACTAGTGTGCGGGTGATCGTTGGTTGCTACAGACTCCGTGGGCTGAGGAACCTGTTTCCATGCTGTATCGATAGATAGAAAAAAAGGTTTTCCTTCCAGGGTTCACATGTATCTTGTTTTTTAAGTTCCTTTTATTTTCTCTAAAATGGTAAAGTACTTTAACTTTTACTTGAACGTTTTTTCGCCTTCCATCACAGTGAGGAATGCGGAGGAGTCACTGTGATGGATGTTCATGTTAAAATGTATTTTGTGTGTCCTGTTGCTTTTTATTGTTATGTCTGTGGCAAATGATATTCTTCATATGTTGCAAAACATACTTGGCTAATAAAGTATGATTCTGATTGAAGCGTTTGGGTGAAATTGTCATTGTAAATTTACTCTAAAATGTAAGCAAGCTGCATGGGATGGCAACAAGAGATGACCCAGGTGGTCTGGGTCAAGTTGATGGTATTTTGCTTGTAGTTATCTCCTACACTTTAGATTTCTTGGGCTGGTTGCTCTTTAACTGTTCAGGAATGCCGTTCGCAATTAAACCCCAGCATCTGTTGTTGTTTGTTTGATCATGTGCTAATTCTCCTAATTTAATCTAAAACCCTCAGCTCCAAAAAAAAAAGATAAACCAATCTACTTCGAAGGCTATTGTTGCCCTATGCTTGAGGTGCATTTTGTTTGAATTTTATACCATTTTTTAATATCAGAATTAAATAATGCCGGAAAAGATCATTATATTTCACGTTCTCTCTGTGACCGTGTGGGTTTCCTCCGGGTGCTCCAGTTTCCGCCCACATCCCAAAGACATGCAGGTTTGTAGGTTAATTGGCTGTTGCAAATTCCCCCTAGTGTGTAGGGAGTGGATGACAGAGAACTAATGTGAATGGGTGATCGATGGTAGGCATGGACTTGGTGGGCCGAAGGGTCTGTTCCCATGCTGTATCTATCTTTCAATCAATCAGTATCTGAAAGTTGTGATTTATTTGGTTCCTGCAACTAATTGTAAAAAGGGTTCTGAACAGTGACGTTTTAATAAAAACTGCTTGCATTTAGATAACATCCCAGAGTAGGATACTAATTTGGTATTCTAGTACTTTATTGTCACATGTGCAGAGGTACAGTTCAGTACAAGTATCACTAATAATAAGCTCTTAGATGTGCCTTATATAAGCATCTCAGACACAGTACAAGTGTATAGCAATTGTATCCTGAGACAGTATAGAGAGTCGCCAGTTCTTGGTGCCATTTCAATTCCCAATTGTTGTAAATGCAGGGTTCTTGACTTGACCATGGAGGCCGGTAGTCCTGACAGTGTTGCAGGGTCGGCCTGGCCTAGCGTGGCCCTGGTGTCCTCCGCCACTGTTTCAGCGCTGCAGGCCGTGTCCAGTCCACATGCTCCAGTGACGCCAGGATCAGCCGAGCCAAAGGCTGTTGCAGGGCCTCCAGCAGCCCCGACTCTTGCAGCCGGTCTACTTACTGACCCTTCTTAACCACGAATGAGATACATTTTAATTTTGAGATACAGCATGGAAACAGGCCCTTCGGCCCACTGAGTCCATGCCAAACATCCATTCACACTGGTTCTGTGTTGGAAACAAATGACTAGGCTGTTGGGCCTGTTTCCATGCTGTATCACTAAACTAAACCAAGTCTTTATTCCACAGTACTCACAGTTAATGTGAAATCCTCAATATTAGATAATTACCTGTCAGGAACCACCCAGCCTTGTTCCTACAGTAGATAGTTGAGGTTTATTCACGTAGAATGCAATCATTAAAAAGTTATGGTTTCCTGGTTTCTTTAAAAAAAACAAAGAGTTCTTTTCCACTGGCTTTCAATTTGAGGTTCCAGGTTGCAAAATCATCTTATTTACCTAAATGTTCAGAGGGAGGAGGCGCTATTTGACATTTTTTAAATCTTTTAGTCAGACTTTGTTTGTTTAACTGTTTCTCAGCAGACTGACATATTCATACTTTAACCTTGCCAATGTTAAGTGTAAGTAATCCTGTAGACTATCGAGGTACAACAGCTCTCTTTACAGACAATTGGGTGCAATATAGAGCTCAGCAGAAATATTAGTTATACAAGATATGCAATGCTGTGGAATGCATGTAAGCTATATTTAGCCAGATTATGCATATTAAATTGACGATGCATAAAAATTATGAGATGTATAGATAGAATAAAAATTAGAATCTATTACCCAGGATGCAAATAACAAGGAGGGGCAAAGTTTAAAGGAGATGTGCGGGACAAGGTTTTATTTATACAGAGGTCGTTAGCATGAAATGCGCTACTGGGGCTGGTGGTGTAGGCAGATAGGATAGTGGCATTTAAGAGACTTTTGGATAGGGACACGAATGTGGATTATGTGCAGGGAGATGAGGGTTGGTCTTGGCACCATGTACAGCGCAGACATTGTGGGCCGAAGGGCCTGTTCCTGTGCTGTTCTGTGTTCGATGCAAGACTCCTCCCCAGAGATCCAGCTTCGAAGTTATTACATGCAATTTAGTGGCAATATCACAAATACCACGTGAATTGTTTGAAGCTGGTTGAAATGTGTGTTAACGGATGCAGTCTAGATCTGTATATTGATAGGTTATCATTACAGCCTACGGAGATACTCCAGGAAAGGATGCAGCAGCTTGAAGCACCTTGATCTTTGTGCTTGGTGATCGCGTACACACACATATACATACACACTCACCCTCGCATTCTCTCTCACACGCACATACACATAATATATACACACACACAGGTGGGCTGGCAATGGAGTGAATGTGGTCAGGTGACAGTACCAGTGAGGCAGGTTGCAGGCGTGGGTGGGTGGGTGTTGCTGTTTTAGTATGCAGGCAGCAGCCAGTTACTCTGCCATGTGACAGAGGGGTGGGAGTTACACTTGGGGTTGGCTGTAGCTGCCGGCAGGTGGTCAATCTCACCCAGAGATAAGGCATTCAAAAGCTTTTTTTTCTCCCTAACCAGTCTTAAAAGGTGGGCGACTGTGCATCAGAGCTGACAAGTTGCTCCTTGTACACACAGGCATGTTGAAGTACAGGTAAGTCTGGAACGAGCTGGTTATTTGCAGAGCTCTCTGTCCAGCCCTGCTAGCGCTGTTGTGCTGAGCTACTGCTGACGATGTGAGTGCTGTGTCTAACTGCACGTTGTCTCTTCTGGTCAACCAGCATTTGGACAATCGCAAGGTCAATCCGAATCTGATGAGGCTCGGCTGCAAGGGCTACACCAGGAAATATGGTAATGCTTAATTAAACCATTCCACGGCTCTCTCTGTGTATAGACCAATGCAAGATTGTGGGTGAATAACACTTTAAAAGTAGCTGCTGTGGAGTTCAATTGTGCGTTCAAATACGCCGAGGTTTGCCCCGCAGTGCCAGAGACCTGGGTTCGACCCTGACCTCGGCTGCTATCTGTGTGGAGTTTGCATCTTCTCCCTGTGTGACTGTGCGTCTCCTCCTCCCACGTACCAAAGAAGTACATGCCTGCAGGTTAATTAGCCTCTGTAAATCACTCCCGAGTTGGTCGGATGGAGCCAAAGGGTCCGTTTCCGTGCTAAAATGCACTGAATTAAACTAGACTATATTTTAGGACCCAACCTATTAATTGATTTTATTGGTGTTTTATTAGCATTGGTACTTTATTGTCGCAAGTACCCTAAGTACAGTGAAATTCCTTTTTTTTTGGCATACAATTTAATAAAAATCTTACTACACTTGCTAGGGGAATCGAGAACCAGAGGGCATAGGTTTAAGGTAGGGGAGGGGGGGGTAAGATTTTATAGGAACCTGAGGGTAACTTTTTCACACAAAGGGTGGTGGTGGGTGTATGGAACAAGGTGCTGGAGGAGGTAGTTGAGGCAGGGACTATCTCAACGTTTAAGAATCAATTAGACAGGTACATGGATAGGACAGGTTTAGAGGGAAAAGGGCCAAACGCAGGAAGGTGGGACTAGTGCAGATGTGACATGTTGGTCGGTGTGGGTAAATTGGACCGAAGGACCTGTTTCCACGCTGTATGACTCTACACACAGGCATAATGATACTAATGGAACACTCTGCTTTTGAGCCAAATAAAGATTGTGAAAGAACAGACGATAGTAATAATAAGTAAACAACTTTTACATTGTTTTAATCTGCTTCTCTAATATGATCCCCACTGTATTTGGAATAATGTATTGAGACTAAACAACAAAGGCAGCCCTTGGGTCGTGCTGTGTTCAAACTGTCTGCTTCGTACAGATCTTGGAACGAACTATACAGTTCCAGGTATATGGAACGAGTTACCAGAGAAGGTAGTTCCTATATATACTATAGTATACATAGTATAGTATAGTACCATACTATATTATAGAGATAAAGTGTGGAAACGGGCCCTTCGGCCCATCAAGGCCACGTCGACCAGCGATCACCCAGGGGGGAGGAAATGGGAGAGTGGGGGAGGAAGGGGTGGGGTAGTGGAAGTTATCTACAATTAGAAAATTCAATGTTCATAAACTTGGGTTGTATGCTGCCCAAGCGGAACATGAGGTGCTGTTTCTCCAGTTTGCATGTGGCCCCACACTGGCAATGGAGGAGGTCCAGGACAGAAAGGTCAGTGAGAGACTAGGAAGAAGAGTTAAAATGAGGTCCATACCATAGAAACATGTTCGGAAGTGCTATTGGTTACCAGTCAGGGTCAGAACATTTCTATGCTCTCCTTACTTGGATATCAGGCTTGCATGTTACTGGCAGTCCTGTCACCTAGCTGAAACTGGTTACGTTAGCGCAGCAGAGAATAGACACTGTGATCCAATTTCATATCATTTGGTGCAATCTCCCACCAAGACAGCAGTGGAACTTCAAATTGATTTTTAATATGACTTTCTGCAAATTTCTATTATTTACAAATTCTATCAGACTTGGGGAAAGCTATTGATATTTTTGAAAGAAAGATAACATTTTTGGTCCAATCTGTTTTGAAAATGATTTTCTTATTCTGCATAATTAGTAATTCCTTTTGATTACTTGATTGAAAGATACAGCATGGAAATAGGCCCTTTGGCCCACCAAGTCCACCCCGACCATCGATCACCCATTCACACTAGTTCTATGTTTTCCCACTTTCTCATCCACTCCCTGCACACTAGGAGCAATTTACAGTTAAACTACAAACCCATCTTTCTTTGGGATGTGGGAGGAAACCAGGGCACTCGGAGAAAACCCACACGGTCACAGGGAGAACATGCAGATGCCACACAACACCCGAGGTCTGGATCAAACCCGGGTCTCTGGCGCTGTGAGGCAGCGGCTCTTCCAGTTGCATTGCTGTTATGCCTTTGTTTTATGGGAAGTTGTTTTAGCATGATCAATAATTTAAGAACGTTCCTAATTGTTAACGCTTCAGTTTGATCCATGACATGATCTTGAAGAAAGCATCATTGATGAGCCACTTCACCCTTAAATCTGAATGATCAAATTTGATAAAAGGCCAATTGTAGTTCAAAGTTCAGAGTTGTTGGCTCATAGGCTTCACAGTGCAGCAATCAAAAAAAAAGTAGTGTAGTCTGGTGTGACCTGACGGGAATAAATTTAACGGCTAGCGAGGGCAGCAGGAGAGGAAATGAGGCAGAAGAGTGGGAGGAAGTGGTGCAGCAGGAAGAGCGAAGGCCCGGCTTTCGAAGTGTGTGTTGAAGGGTGGGGGGTGGGTGTGGAATTGAAATAGGCAAGGTGGAAGTTTGGAGGAAGGTCTTGTGATGGCAGAACATACAGATAGACAACAGCTATGTGAAAAGGGAGAATGCAGCACATGGGAATGAACCATCCAACAACTAGAGAGCAGTCTTGAGCTACTATCTACCTCATTGGAGACCCTCGGACTATCTTTGATCTGTGTTTACTGGACTTGTTCTTGCACTAAACACTATTCACGTTATTCCCTTCATCGTGCATCTGTACATTGTGGATAGTTCGATTGTAATCATGTATTGTCTTTCCGCTGACTGTTTGGCAAGCAACAAAAGCTTTTCACTGTACCTCGGTACAAGTGACAATAAACTAAACTCAACTAAACTAAGGCTAAAGATGGGTCAGTTAAAAGAATAGCCAAATAATATAATGTAAACCCAGCAGTTTTAAATGAAAAGCTGGAAACGCTTGGCAGGTCAGAACAGGGAAATAGTGTCGACGTTGAACTTCCCACAGATGTGGCCTGGCCTCTTGAGTATTTCCAGTGTTTTCTGTTCTTATTTCAGATTTCCAATGTTTGCAATCTAGTTAATTTTTCATTTAAATTTGACATGTAAATTTGATGGTTTTAACATAATTTATGGTGGTGGAGGCAGACACGATAGTGGCGTTTAAGATGCTTTCAGATAGGCACACGGATATGGAGGGATATGGATCATGTGCAGGCAGAGGAGATTAGTTTATATTGGCATCATATTCAGCACGGACATTTGGGCGAAGAGCCTGTTCCTGTGCTATGCTATGTTCCATGTTCTATGTTTTAATTTCATTCTTCAGTTTTAACCACAATTTGATGTCCAAATTCAAACAAGGATTTATGAGAACACAAAAGAATCAATCTGAAGAAGGGTCCCGACCCAAAATGTCACCTATCCATGTTCTCCAGGCGTGCTGAGTTACTCCAGCACTTTGTGTCTTTTTTTTTGTAATCCAACACCAGCAGTTTGTTGTTTCTACAAGGATTTGTGAGCATTGGTGACCAAAAGCTTCACAGGCTTCAGATTTGAGGAACATGAAAACAAAGGAAAACGAGGAAGATGTGTCTTGGGTGGACATTTAACTCTGGGTCTAGGGTACTGTTCGATTCACATCTACCCCATTGAGGACTGGACTTTGCTTAAGAAACTGATGCGCTACAATGCTGATCACTATGTTCTGCACTCTGTATCTTCCCCTTTGCCCTATATATTGTACTTGAGTTTGAACTGAATATATCTATGTATGGTATATTCATTTATTGATTAGTACAGGTGTCAGGAATTGTGGGGAGAAGGCAGGAGAATGGGGTTGAGAGGGAAAGATAGATCAGCTATGATTGAATGGTAGAGTAGACTTGATAGGCCGAATGGCCTAATTCTGCTCCTGTAACTTATGAACATGGACATATCTGTGATCTGTTTGGCTACCGTGCAAAACAAAGCTTTGTGACAATAATAAACCTGAACATGGGTGAAAAATGTGCAACCTAATGCCCAAGAACATAGTACAGGATAGCATGGTGTTCGTGATCATGTGCGGGCTCGGTAAGATTAAAGAAAACCTAAGGCCTTAAAAGGAATAAAGCATGAGAATATTGGTATAATTTGAGGTGTTATTGAATGGGAATCTGGTGAAGATGACTGAGCGTGGGGCTGATGGGCAACATGGAAAGCACAAGAGGGCTCACTAGGAACTGCAGTTACTGTTTTACAAAAAAGTCGCAAAGTGCTGGAGTACCTCAGCCGCTCAAGCAACATCTGCCGAGAACATGGATAGGTAATGTTTCAGACCGGGCCTCTTCCTCAGTCTAGAGATGGAACAGTGACTTTAAAATGTTGGATTTGTAACTTACAGCAGTGGAAGATGAAAAAGCAGCCAGGAATGGCATGGTGTGCAGTGATAGATTTGCTGCCTCACAGCGCCAGATACCCGGGTTCCATCCTGATTACAGGTGCTGATGTATGGAGTATGTACATTCTCCCTGTGACTGCGTGGCTTTTCTTCAGGAGCTCCGGTTTCCTCCCACACTCCAAAGGCATACAGGTTTGTAGGTTATTTGGCAGCTGAAATTGTCAATTGTCCCTAGTTTGTCGGATAGTGCTAGTGTACGGGGTGATCGCGGACGCTGTTGGCTGAAAGTCCTGTTTTCATGCAGTATCTCTAAACTAAACTAAATCCACCTCCATCTGCATTCCTTCCTCTAGCTTCATAGTTCACAACTCTTCAATCGTTTTGTCTCTCACCATCTCTATGCATCTCTGGCCTTTGTCCAACCATCTGTCGATCAACACCCTCCCACCTGTGCTCTTCTGTTACCTGCCACTCTTTGTCCTGCCTACCCTTTCTTCCAGATTTCTCTTCACCCCTCCCACGCACGCAAGTGCATACATGCAAGCGCACACCAATGCCCCGAAAAGTCACCTATCCATGTTCTCCCGAGATGCTGCCTGACCAGCTGAGTTACTCGAGCATTTTGGTTATTTTTAGTGGAATAGTAAACTCCGGAGTACCAAAATGGCACTGATTGAACCATGCAAACATCAAGTCCCAACGTCATGCAGCTTCGTTGCCACGTACATCATCAGGTCCTGATCCACAACGTTGCCTATCCATGTTCACCGGAGATGCTGCCTGGCCCGCTGTTACTCCAGCATTTTGTGTCTTTATTTCATCTACGAAGTTATTTTCAGCAGTGTTCGACCACTAGAGGGAGTTGATAGCAATATAATCACAGCATCTCTTAGAGAAATGTTGCCCCGAGATGGGGATGGAGAGGTCCAAGTTACGCTTTGCTTTAGATACCAGTAGCACAAAGCGTGCCATTTTGGTCATGTTTTGCAGCGTTTCCACGAGCTTCCTTCCCCATCCATCAGGATGTTGGTTCAGGCACTTCCTGGTGCGATTCACCCAATGCCAACAGGTCCTTCAGCCCAACTCATACATGCTGACCCTATCTACACTGGTCCCACCTGCCTGTGTTTGGCCCATATCCCTCTAAGCCTATCCTATCCATGTATCTGTCTAAATGTTTCTTAAACTTTGTGATTGTATCTCCTTCAAATATCTCTTCTGGAAGCTTGTTCCATACACCCACCGCCCTCCAAGTGAAAAAATTGCCCCTCAGGTTCATATTAAATTGTTCCCCTCCATTACATATAGGAACACAAGGTGAGTAGGTGGTCTGTTCAAGCCTGCACCATCATTTAATATTCAATTATGGCCAATCTTCTAAACTAATGCGAAATTCCAGCTCTCTCCCCCTCTTCATTTTAGGTATGTTAAAGATGAAAGATTTAATAGGAACCTGAGGGGTAACGTTTTCCAGTAGTGAAGTCAAGCATGATAGACACTGCAGGAGTCTGTGGCTCACAGGGGGGTCAAAATGGTTCAACGAGGCTCCAATTGAGCTAAATGTCTTCAGTAGAAGGATTTAAAGATTTCAAAGACGTGTGTGTTATATTTCATAAAACATAGAAGCAGAATTAAGGAGCCATTCGGCCCATTGAGTCTGCTCCACCATTCAATCATGGCTGGAGTTTGTTTTCCCCTTTCTCCTGTCTTCTCCCCGTAACCTTTGACACCCTTACTAATCAAGAACCTATCATTCTCCACTTAAAGATACCCAATGACTTGTCCTCCATGACCTTGAGTGCCAATGAATTCCACAGATTCACCACCCTAATGGCTGAATAAATTCCTCCTCATCTCCATTCTAAAGGTACGTCCTTTTATTTTGAGGCTGTGCCCTCTGGTGCTAGTCTCTCCCACTAGTGTACTCTATCTAGGCCTATCATTATTCAGTAGGTTTCAATGTGATCCCCCCTCAGCCTTCTAAACTCCAGCGAGTACAGGCCCAGAGCTGTCAAAAGCTCCTCGTACGTCAACTCTAAAGAAGGGTTTTGACCTGAAACATCACCCATTCCTTCTCTCTAGAGATGCTGCCTGTCCGCTAAGTTACTCCAGCTTGTTGTGTCGTTATTCGATTTAAACCAGCATCTGGAGTTCCTTCCTACACAACTCTATCTTTCTTCCTGGACTTTCTGATGTCAGCTCAATGTTGTGAAGTCAATGTGCATCGAGAGAGGTTTAAAATAGTTATGGCCAAAGTGCAAACATTGGGAGTAATCCAGCGAGGAGAGATCAGAGAGATAGCATCTGTCCAACTTTGACTGACTCATCAGAAAGAAGAGGTTCAATGGTCCATAATGGACCATGGTCATGTACAGTGAATGGGTGACGTTGTGTTGCAGCAGGTAGTGTGGGTACTTTCCAGCTGCAGGGACCCAAATTTAAGGCACCAGGAACTTTATCTGAATAGAATGTTCTCATCCTCTCTGTAACCACGTGGGTTTCTGCTGAGTGCTCTAGTTTCTTTCCCCACCCTCAAATGTGTAATTGGCTATTGTAAGTTACCCCCTCAAGGGCAGCACTACTGTGGTGCAGCGGTAGAGTCGCTGCCTTACAGTGCCAGAGACTCTGGTTCAATCTTGACTATGGGTGCTGTCTTTATGGAGTACATTCACCATATGACCGCGTGGGTTTTCTCCGGTTTCCTCCCACATCCCAAAGACGTGCAGGTTTGCAGGTTTATTGGCTTCAGTAAAAATTGCAAAATTGTCCGTGGTACGTAGTATAGTGCTAGTATACGGGGTGATCACTGGTCGGCGAGGACTCGGTGGGTCGAAGGGCCTGTTTCCATGCGGCATCTCTAAAGTCTAAAGTAAAGTCTAAAGTGGCAAAAATAATTGGTGTTAATTGATGCACGAGGGAGAATAAATGGCAGGGCATAAAGGTAAAAGGGGAGGTGATGGTTGGGATGATCTGCTGGGAGCAAGTACTGAGCCAGTGGGCTGAAGGGCTACCTCTTCCTGTACAGTAATAAGTAGGTGTCCACAGTAGAGTGAGTCAGAACAGAGGCTGATGTGTAACCTTGAGAAGGGTTCCAGGTAGAAAATAATATTGAGAGTGCATGGTGTCTAGTAATATATAGGTCTGCCACTGATTTTCTGGCACCCTTGGTTACTGAGCCTTTTTGGACTATCTGCTTTGCCGGACCCACAGAGGTCACGGCCATGGGGGAGCCGAGATACCGGCCCGCAAAGTCGGCCGCGGAAGTCGGGAATGGATTTACCGCCTCTGGCCAGGCCAGAGTTTCCATGCTGTATCTCTAAACTGAACTAAAGTTTTGCTTTGAAATAAATACAGTGGAGATGCGTTTCTGTCATCGGATAATGTTTCTAGTTGAGTGGACAAAAAAAAAAAGAAACGCACGTTGCTGAAAACTGTTTATTAATCATTTTATAATAATATATTATTAATTATATAATTTAATATTGTTACACAAATAGCTTTGTTACTTTTGCACTAGTATATGCAAGTGGGAGTGCACCCTTAGGAACTGTGTTGTATAACCTTGTGGTACAAGGTTGTACCATCACCACTGTTGAATGTTGGTCACTTTCAATGAAAGATGTTTTGTTAGTAGCTCCAGCCTTGTTATTTGCCTTGGTGAATAGGTAAACAAAAGAGGCCAAGAGACACCACAGGCATTGGTTTGAGGAATGTGAAGAGCACACAAGATATGGTGAAGAATGTGAAAGGAATTTCTGGTGAATGAATGGGGTGAGGTTGAGTCAGCAACCATAGGAAGTCACTGGATTGCAACGGGCGGGATGGCCAACACCCGAGGTCCAAGCATCACCCTGGAATTCTCGTTGTCTACAAAGCCCATCCTTTCCTGAATATCCTCATTGTGTGAGATTACCTCCCACAAAATCTTCATGGTCGATGCCAAACGTCCACAAAACCTGCATCGTTCATCCATTCATTTGGAGACGGTGAGTCCCCAAACCAAGCAGACAGGTGGCTCGAGGGGAAACCAAATCTACCCCCTCTAGCCTGGACTCTTCACTCCAGCCCTGACTCGCTGTCAAATGATTCTAACCACTGACACACGGAGCTTGGGACAATGAGATCCACAAGATCTGATTTCTGGAGTACAGATGCAGTCTGCAATCCTCTCCAAAGAGTTTCCTGCTTCAACTTCACCTGCTTCCTGCCACACTCATGCCTCACCCAGCCTAGCACCACATTTTTAGGGGGGAATTCTGGGGGGGAATTTCAGGTGTGGCCTTGTAATTTTGTCCGGATTAAAACCATCAGTTGCTGGAAAATTGGTGGTGGTCCTGTATAATAAACGAATATACAAAAGATGTTCAATAACTTTAAAAAAAAACAATATCGTGGAAAAATAACACCTGAAATCCCTAGTGCAGTGTTTAGTTGAAGTTCATGGTGTTCAATAGCCTGATGGTTGTAGGGAAGAAGCTGCTCCTGAACCTGGACATTCCCATTTCCGGACTCCTGTACCACCTCCTTGAAGGCAGGCGTGAAGTGAGCGTGTGGCCGGGGTGGTGTGGGTGTACGATGGTGCTGGCTTTCTCCGTTGACGATATTGAAGCTGCTCCCATAGTAACCATTCCTCCGCACTGCGCGGCAGTGGATTGGGACAAGCAGAAAGTCACCCCCTCCACAGGAGCAGCAACCGAGCCGCCTCAGACACCCTCCACCTGTAGATGGGAATGAAGAAAGAGAAACCCATATCTCCATGGTGATCGTTCCCATGCCAACACCTCTCCGTTCCTGATCGTCTCAGTGCTGGGTTCGGTGCAAAACATGAACATGGAACTAAGAAAAGCAACGTGACTGATCCTGACCCGACCCGAAACGTCACCAATCTGTATTCTCCAGGGACGCTGCCTGACCCACTGAGTTACTCCAGCACTCTGTGGAACATCACCTTTCCGTGGTCTCCAGGGATGCTGTTTGACCCACTCAGTTACTCTCATTGGGTATTTCTAAGGCGCACGTTGACAGATTAAACATAGACATGGAATAAAGGTGCAGGAGTGGGCCGATTCCCCTCTGGAAGTCCCCCTGAAAGTGGGGCGCCTCGGCCGGGTGAGGCAACGATCTTGACCTCGCCTGGGCTTCCGTGGCCGATCAGGGGGTTGAATTTACCCCCTGCAGCTGGGGCGGTGATCGGCAGATCTGGTCCCATAGCTGATTTCCGAGACCAACTTGACGGCCGGTATCTCAGCCCCCGGATGGATAGGTGGACCGTTCCGGGACCGTTGGACTCCTCTCGGAGGCCGTGAGATCTGTTGGTCCAGCAAATCATGTAATCCAGAAATGATCTGGAAGCAAAGGTGCCGGAAAATAGGTGCTGGACCTGTAGGTCCTGATAACCCTTTTCTCAGGGACCGGAAAAGGGAAGCAGCAGTGAAATCCCTGCCAACTGTGGCCTAGTCAAGCACCCCCTTCCCCTTCCCCTTCCCCTTCCCCTTCCCCTTCCCCTTCCCCTTCCCCTTCCCCTTCCCCTTCCCCTTCCCCTTCCCCTTCCCCTTCCCCTTCCCCTTCCCCTTCCCCTTCCCCTTCCCCTTCCCCTTCCCCTTCCCCTTCCCCTTCCCCTTCCCCTTCCCCTTCCCCTTCCCCTTCCCCTTCCCCTTCCCCTTACAATGTACCATTCTACATTTCCTTGATCATCGCCTGCTTTGATCTGTCGTTTTCATTCCTTACCCTTCCACATATCTCTAGTCTCCATCTCCCCTGACTCTCAGTCTGAAGGGTCTCGACCCGAAATGTCACCCATTCCTTCCCTCCAGCGATGCTGCCTGTCCCGCTGAGTTACTCCATTGTTTTGAATGAATGAATAATGACTACATTTATTGGCCAAGTATGTGCATATACAAGGAATGTGCCTTGGTGCTCCGCTCACAAATGACAACACAAACATGCAGTTAACAATTAAGAATAAAGTATAAACACATCAAAACAATAAGGATACAACATTACAGTCTAAACATGTGGGTGAAAATAAACCAGAGCAAAAAAGAGACTACCGACTTTGGTTATTGAGTAGAACTACTACTCGTGGGGAAAAAAGCTGTTTTTATGTCTGCTTTGACAGTCCGGAGTCGCATTCCAGAGGGAAATGCTTCAAAGATTTTGTGGCCAGGGTGACAATAGACAATGGATGCAGGAGGAGGCCATTCGGCCCTTCAAGCCAGCACCGCCATTCAATGTGATCATGGCTGATCATTCTCAATCAGTACCCTGTTCCTGCCTTCTCCCCATACCCCCTGACTCCGCTATCCTTAAGAGCTCTATCTAGCTCTCTCTTGAATGCATTCAGAGAATTGGCCTCCACTGCCTTCTGAGGCAGAGAATTCCACAGATTCACAACTCTCTGACTGAAAACGTTTTTCCTCATCTCAGTTCTAAATGGCCTACCCCTTATTCTTAAACTGTGGCCCCTTGTTCTACCTATTTCTACTCCCTAGCGTTTGAGGCTCATTGAGGAGGCGCTGTGAACTGTTTGCGTGCTACTGTATGTTTCATTTTTTTTCCATTGGAACCTAATCAGATGTACAGCACTTTGGTCAACGTGGGTTGTTTTTAAATGTGTTATACAAATAAAATTGACTTGACTTGACTTGACTTGTTCTGGACTCCCCCGACATTGGGAACATGTTTCCTGCCTCTAACGTGTCCAACCCCTTAATAATCCTATACGTTTCGATAAAATCTCCTCTCATCCTTCTAAATTCCAGTGTATACAAGCCTAGTCGCTCCAGTCTTTCAACATATGATAGTCCCGCCATCCCGGGAATTAACCTAGTAAACCTACGCTGCACACCCTCAATAGCAAGAATATCCTTCCTCAAATTTGGAGACCAAAACTGCACACAGTACTCCAGGTGCGGTCTCACTAGGGCCCTGTACAACTGCAGAAGGACCTCTTTGCTCCTATACTCAACTCCTCTTGTTATGAAGGCCAACATTCCATTGGCTTTCTTCACTGCCAGCATAGCCAGGGTGAGAGCGATCAGAGATGATCTTGCCCGCTCACTTCCTGGCCCTTGCAGTGTCTATCTTCACAAACATTATTACTTTACTTTTCCCTGAGAAGACAAAGGAAAACTAGATCCATGCAAAAGTGTGATAGACAGCAGACAAAAACAGATGGTGAATGTTCACTTTTACAGTTTAGCAAGTACAAGCACCTCATGTTTTACACGTGTTTCGTTTATGTGGTGCTGAA
This sequence comes from Rhinoraja longicauda, assembly GCF_053455715.1. Lineage (NCBI taxonomy): Eukaryota > Metazoa > Chordata > Chondrichthyes > Rajiformes > Arhynchobatidae > Rhinoraja > Rhinoraja longicauda. The sequence continues at coordinate 25,139,710 of NC_135964.1, read as the reverse complement.
ATAACGCGCTTGTCATTTAATAACAAAGTTTGATTTGTGCGCTCATATTTTTGGAATAATGCGCTCAAATTTACTGCTGGCAGCTTGGTCATTCACTTGTTTAATTTGCATATTTTAATTTACATATAACATATAACATATAACAACTACAGCATGGAAACAGGCCTGTCCGGCCCTACCAGTCCACGCCGACCATTCTCCCTGACCTAGTCTTATCTACCTGCACTCAGATCATAACCCTCCAATCCCCTCCTATCCATATACCTATCCAATTTACTCTTAAATAATAAAATCGAGCCAGCCTCCACCACTTCCACCGGAAGCCCATTCCATACAGCCACAACCCTCTGAGTAAAGAAGTTCCCCCTCATGTTACCCCTAAACCTTTGTCCCTCAATTCTGAAGCTATGTCCCCTTGTTGGAATCTTCCCCACTCTCAAAGGGAAAAGCCTACCCACGTCAACTCTGTCCGTCCCTCTCAAAATTTTAAAAACCTCTATCAAGTCCCCCCTCAACCTTCTACGCTCCAAAGAATAAAGACCCAACCTATTCAACCTCTCTCTGTAGCCTAAGTGCTGAAACCCAGGCAACATTCTAGTGAATCTCCTCTGTACCCTCTCCATTTTGTCGACATCCTTCCTATAATTTGGCGACCAGAACTGCACACCATACTCCAGATTCGGCCTCACCAATGCCCTGTACAATTTCAACATTACATCCCAACTTCTATACTCGATGCTCTGATTTATAAAGGCAAGCATACCAAACGCCTTCTTCACCACCCTATCCAAATGAGATTCCACCTTCAGGGAACAATGCACAGTTATTCCCAGATCCCTCTGTTCCACTGCATTCCTCAATTCCCTACCATTTACCCTGTACGTCCTATTTTGATTTGTCCTACCAAAATGCAGCACCTCACAAGCAGGTAACCCCTGTGTAAAATGCAAGGTGCCTGTACATCCACCCCTTCATTCCTGTTGCACTATATCACATTTTGGCATTCTTTTATTTTTCTATCTTCCATTCCTTTAGTGCACATTGATAATGAAGACTGTCCATAACCGTACCATCTCGGTGGAATACTGTGCACTGTATTTTAGGGAGGAATGAAGATGATGCATGAGACTAAGGGGTGGCACAATTCCAAGAACTGCTGTCACTTGCTGGGGTCTGTCCTTCCTCCCTCTTTTTTCCAGCTTTCCCCTCCCCTACGACTATCAGTCTGCAGAAGACTCCCGACCCAAATACGTCGCTCATCCATGTCCTCCAGAGATGCTGCCCGACCCGCTGAGTTACTCCAGCATTTTGTGTTGTATTATCCTCAATTTTCATTCTAAAATATGTTCCTCAGCCATCCTTACAGATCTACTATTAGGAATCAATCTTGTATCGATTATATGACTATGAGACACGACAGTGTTAAATTGCTATACTTTCTGCATATTTTATCATTTCAACTAAGGGCACTAATTCTAATCGTGTGGTGTTTCAACTACTCTGTGTGGCTATAATTATATGAAGTCTTATGGTGATTACCAAGTTCATATTCAGATCAAGGGGCATCTGTGATGTGCTGTGTCCCATTCTGGCAGGCTCGGTGTGATGTGGGCTATAAGCTTAAGGAGACGCCAACTGTGGTGATGGCAGCTTTCGGACACACCTTTTTCTAGCCTGTTTTCTTCTGGCTGCCTCTCGTCTTCCCTCCACACTTTTTCCCCCACTTCTGCTTCTCATGCCCTCTCTACTAATGGAGTGATCTGCTCTTTAGGCTTTAGAGATACAGCGCGGAGACAGGCCCACCGACCCAGCGATCACCCCGCGCACTAGCACTGTCCTACACACAAGGGACAATTTACAATTTTTACCGGCCAAATAACCTACAAAGTATGTCTTTGGGAATGTGGGAGGAAACCAGAGCACCTGTAGGAAAACCCACATGGTCATGGGGAGGATGCATAAACTGTGTAAAGACTGCACCCGTAGTCAAGATTGAACCAAGGTCTCTGGTGCTGTAAAGCACCAACTCCACCGCTGCGCCACTGTGCTACTGTTAAGCACCAATGCCTCAACCTCATCACAGGGAGGCAGACAGATGGGTGGGAAGAAAGGGGGTTAACGGGGAAAATCATAACTGTTATAACTTTACCTCTTCATGAAAAGAAACGGTCATTTTCTGGGAGGAAAAAAAGAAGTTGAGTAGGTTGCGAAGATTTCCCCTTCTCACTTTGCAGTGAATTCCCCTGTGAAGGAATGACCCTGTCGATCCCTGGAAATGGTGACAATGAAAAACATCCGATTTACCTGGGAAGTTTCTGCAAATATCCACGCAGGGTGGTTGCAGGCGAGGACGGAGGTTGAATTTCCCTCCGCTTTCTCATCGTTAACTGCAACAAGGGCAAGGTTTTGGAACGGCCTGACGGCATGGCATTTACAAAAGAGTGAAAGGTTGTGGCGCCGGAGGTGAATTCCCCGTTGCGATCATTTCCTGTCCTCTGTGCCCATGGTGCTGTATTAGACCTTCCCTCTGACAACTGTGGTGATTCATACGAAACCACAATGAGAAACTGAAACCATCGTCTCCCACAACACGGAGTGATTCACTACTGGACTGAAAGTTTTTCCCCACCCCCAAAATACTTTCCCTTCAATTTAGTCAAGTTCCATATATTTAACCAAAATGGAGCCAATTCTCAGCAACAACACTAAGAACCTGGGACTTTTTGCACTAATATTGGAGTTTTTAATCGATTGATTTTTTTTCGTGTTTGTTACATTGCCACTGTGTTTACAGGTCTGTAAGCTGCTGCAAGTAAGAATCTGTTGTGTTGCTCTGTTGTCAGTACATATGCCCATTAAACACTCTTGATAAACCTGGAAGTCTCATTGGTTCTATCTTCAGAAAACCTATTGCCTATTTCTTTGCTCTTCTTGATCTGCTTAAGCGGGAGAGCCAAAACATCGCCACTCCACTCCCTTCACAGAGGTTGCCTGACCCGCTAAGTTCCTCCAGCACTTTGAGTTTTGCTCAAGATTTTCCAGCATCTGCAGATTCTCTTGTCGCCAACTTGATGACAAAGTTGACTGTCAGCACTTTGGTCATCAGACATAGGAGCAGAACTAAGCCATTTAGTCCATTGAGTCTGCTCTGCCATTCGATCATGGCTAATGGAATTTTCCCTCTCAACCCCTTTCTCCTACCTTCTCCCCGTAACCTTTGACACCTTGAATAATTGAGAATCTATGAAAATTCTGCTTTAAAAATACCCAATGACCTGGCCTCCACTGCCGTCAGTGGCAATGAATTCCACTGATTCACCACCCTCTGAGGAAAGAAATTCCTCCTTATCTCCATTATAAAGGTACGTCCTTTTATTCTGAGCCCGTTCCCTCTGGTCCGAGACTCTCCCATTACTGGAAATATCCTCTCCACAATCACTCTATCCAAGCCTTTCATTATTCGGTAGGTTTCAATGAGACTCCCCCAACATTCTTCTAAACTCCAGCGAGTATAGGCCCAGATCCATCAAATGCTCCTCATGTTAACCTGATCATTCCCGGGATCAATCTCGTTAACCACTTTTTCTGGACCCTCTCCAACGCGGGTCAGTTAAATGGAGACGGATGAGGGAGGCATACCTGATCACCAATCTTGGGATAGATTTTTGTCAAGCACTTCTGTGCAAATTAATTATTTTAGAAGTTTTTGAACAAAACTCAGATCTGTCAGCTTATCTATATCGGCGAAACCAAGCGCAGGCTCGGCGATCGCTTCGCTGAACACCTGCGCTCGGTCCGCATTAACGCAACTGATCTCCCGGTGGCCCAGCACTTTAACTCCCCCTCCCATTCCCAGTCTGACCTCTCTGTCATGGGCCTCCTCCAGTGCCATAGTGAGACCCGCCGGAAATTGGAGGAGCAGCACCTCATATTTCGCCTGGGCAGTTTGCAGCCCGGTGGTATGAACGTCGACTTCTCCAACTTCAGATAGCTCCTCTGTCCCTCCCTTCCCCTCCTCCTTCCCAGATCTCCCTCTATCTTCCTGTCTCCACCTATATCCTTCCTTTGTCCCACCCCCGACATCAGTCTGAAGAAGGGTCTCGACCCGAAACGTCACCCATTCCTTCTTTCCCGAGATGCTGCCTGACCTGCTGAGTTACTCCAGCATTTTGTGAATAAATCTTTTCCTTTCCTGATTGGCACACATTAGTTTGGATAATTATGGAAAATAACGGGTGGTGCAGCTGGTAGAGACTTAGATTTGATCCTAGATTTGTGCTGCCTGTGTGGAATTTCCACGCTCTTTCTGTACTGCTTGGGTTTCCTCCGGGTCCTTCGGTTTCCTCCCAAATCCCAAAGAGGTGTAAATAGCCCCTAGTGTGTAGGGAGTAGATGAGAAAGTCGGATAACATAAAATCAGTGTGAAAGGGTGATCGATAGTCGGCGTGGACCTGGTGGGCCAAAGGACCTGTTTCCATGTTACATCTCTAAACTAAACTCAATCTGTCCTGGCTATTTGCTCTCAAAATTGATATTTTTGCTGACAATATTAGCTTGATATTATTTGGCACTTACTTGATCGTGAAGCATCCTTCAGATTAATTCTGTGGACATGGAAAGTTAAATGCTTTCTACCCCACACCTGCTATTTCTGCAGTCTAGGGGACTGTGACTTTGTTCCGATCTCCCCACATTTAACAACACTATCATTTAACTGTTCTCTGAATAATAACATATTTCATGTTGATTATAGAGTCATACAGTGTGGAAACAGGCCTTTCAGACCAACTTGCCCATACCGGCCAATATGCCCCAGCTACATTAATCCCACCTGCTTGCGTTTGGTCGATATCCCTCCATACCTGCCCTATCCATGTACCTGTCTGTTTCTTAAAAATTGGGGTAGTCCTTGCCTCAACTACCTCCACTGGCAGCTTGTTCCATACACCCACCACCCTTTGTGTGAAAAGGTTACTCCTCAAATTTCTATTAAATCTTTTCCCCTTCACCTTAAACTTGTGTCCTCTGGTCCTCGATTCACCTCCTCTGGGCAAGACACTCTGTATCTTCCTGATCTATTCCTCTCGTGATCTTATACACCTCTATAAGATCACCCTTCATCTCCCTGTGCTCCAAGGAATATAGTCCCAGCCTACTTAACCTCTCCCTATAGCTCGGACCCACTAGTCCTGGCAGGATTCTCGTAAATCTTCTCTGTACCCTTTCCAGCTTGACAACTTCTTTCCTATAACATGGTGCCCAGAACTGAACACAATACTCTAAATGCGGCCTCGCCAACGTCTTATCCAACTGCAACATGACCAAGCAACTTCTATACTCAATGCTCTGACTGATGAAGGCCAATGTGCCAAAAGTCCTTTTGACCAAAAGCCCTATCTACCTGCGACTTCACCTTCAGAGAGCCTTGCATCTGCACTCCTAGATCCCTCCCTCTCAACCCTTCCCAGCGCCCTACCATTCATTGTGTAGGTCCTGTCCATGTTAGACTTCCCAAAATGCAACACCTTGCATTTCTCAGTATTAAATTCCATATTGGTATTAAAAAGCACAGCCAGAATCTGAACTGAGAACTCATCAGTTTTACACTGAGGGGCTGCAGGAGTGTGTTGATAGTCAACTATTCAATTCAATGATACTCTATTGTCACATGTACCTAGGTACAGTTAAATGCTTTATTTTGCCTACAATCCGGTAAAATCAAACGGCACACCTCGCCGAGGCACAAGTGTCGCCACGTTTCTGGCGCCGACAAAGTTACAAAAGTCCACCAATCAGTCCTATCTTCTGTCTGCTGCCGCACGTGTCAAGAGGCACGCCCCTCCCCCAAATACTTAATGAATGAGAGATTGTAGCTATATTGTTGTGCAACAAGGTATTGTACATTAAAAATCACAAAAGAATGTATTTCAGAAGAGTGGAACCTTTAAAATCTTTCTTTTGTGGATAGGCATTTTGCAAAAATGTAAAAGTGCGAATATGTTTTATTGCAAAGAAGATAAACACGAGTAGAAATTAATTTTGCAATGTTGAAAAGTAATAGGCATTATTGGCCAAATGTGGGCAAGTATGACTAGCCCAGTATCGGCATGGATAAGATGGGCCAAAAGGCCTCTTCTGTACTGTATGACTGAGTCAATTAATGTTGGTCATTATTCTGGAAATACAAGATGCTGGAGTAACTCAGTGGGTAGCGAGCATCTGTGGGAGGATATGAACAGGCGATGTTTCAGGTCAAGACCCCTCTTCAAATCCATTCCTTCTACAAATACTGCCTGAAGTTACTCCTGCACTTTGTTTTAGAACAAGTTGAATATATGAACTTAATGTATTCTTGACTGAATTTCGTCCAATATTGGATGACAAATAAAGCTATCTTGAATCTTGAATCTTGATCTTGAATCTTGACATCTTCAATGCAGCAGAGAGGAACAGATGTCAAATGTAGATGGTCTGACGAGCAAAAGCAGGCAGATTGAAACCGAGACCAGATCTTCCCGGTACTGATTGACCTCAGCCTTTCGTTTTTACACTCAGGACTTTCCTAGCAGAAATTCCAGCACAAAATGGCTTACTATTTTGGTTTCTGATGTCATTTCTGTCTTCAGGGCAACTCGAGAAGGGACAGTCCCTGTTGCTTTTGGGGGGGCGTTGGGGGGGGGGGGGGGGCGTTGGGTGGATAGTGACAGAGGGAGCAATGAGTGTGACCGCAATGTGAATGGGCATCAACATGTGCTTCTTTTTATCAGAAGGATTCTTTAAGTGGCATTTCCTACTGAACTGTGGAGAAATATTTGTCTGAGTGTGCCTCTGGTCAGAAGAAAGACACACAGGACATAGTGATCTGATGAACTACAATTAGATTGTGAGGATGATCTTGAGAAGTTTCATTTTTTTACTATTTCACCAGCTTCATTGTGGATTTGATTTTTGGAAACGTGTGCGCTGGGTAATATTGTGAGACATTCCTCGCTTGGATTGAAAATAGAACCACAAGACTAATGCGTGTTAAAAGTGAGAGTATGTGGTTTTGGAGAATTTGAATCATACAATCAATTTTTTTCAGAGCCATTATTTCCTATCGTGTAAACCACCAGCAAGATTGAAGCTCTGATTTAAATAAAGGCTCTGCCTCAGAATGGAAGACATTTCAGTGAAAAGTTTGTTTTTAAATACTAAAATCTTAACCTTTTGAAAGCAAACTTGCATGCATTCTACTTAGAAAGTTCTGCTTTCCTTCTGAATTTATTTTAAACTTGGCTTTCATTGGTTCTTTTTTGTCTTTTATTTTGTGTTTTTTTTGTTTTAAAAAAAAAGAGAAAAGCAGAACTGGTTGTAATTTTCTCCTTCCTGCCCTTTAAGCATGGTTGCTGGTGGGCCTGTTAGGGGCACAAAGTGTGTGGTCTTTAGCACTGACTAATGCATTTTATGTCCTGTGACTGGAAATAGTGTTGGAGCCTAGGAAAATGGACTGAGTGCTTAGGAATGCTATGCTGTGCTTCCTCTTTGCAACAACCACCCCCCCTCTCCACACACACACACACACACACACACACACACACACTCTCTCTCTCTCTCTCCCTCCCTCTCTCTCTCTCTTCTAACTCACACGCACGCGCGCTTTCACACACAGAGCTATCACGTATGAAGACGTTGCTAAGTTTGCTTTCATGGAAGCAGTTTGCAAAGGCAAGCAAGAAAGAGGCTTTAGTTTGATGCCTGTCTTCGTCTGTGACTTTCCATGGGAAGTATGTTAATCTGCAGCGAGGCTGGGAAAGGAATGAGGCTGAGTGTGGGGCCCAGTCTCTTCATTAGAGATGACAGCTGGTGCTGTCACTGCTCACATGACGGAGTGCTATGGAAACAATCTGCCTCGCTGTACCAAGCCTGCAAGGGAAGTCAGCTGATTCCTTGAACATTAGTCAGGTGATCATATGATGTTGACTAATCCCACTCAGGACTTGCTGTGAACAACTGGAGATTGCAGGTAGGAGTGAAGAGATCAGAAATGATTCATTTATTTTTTGTTGTTACATTTAAGTTGCCTTACTCCGAGGATTTACTGTTCCCTTGTACAACTCAATGCTTCTTGTTTACGTGCGCTTGGTGTTGCTTGAAGTGAACCTTTAAAAAAAAATGTTTTAATTCACATAATTTAATATGCCTCAAAGTGTCAATGTGAAGATCGATGTGCCTTTATAGATTCTGTGCTGGCAAACTTATGGTCTCTACAGTAGTCTTGGTGACACCCTTGTGTAGATGATGAGGCTTATGTTAGTGTTTCCCTCTCCACTGACTCTCAGCCTGAAAAAGGGTCTCGACCCGAAACTCCACTTATTTGTTTTCTCCAGAGATGCTAGCTGAGCCACTCAGCTACTCCAGCACTTTATGTCCATCTTTAGTGAGCAAATAATTTTTTATTGACAATGTGTTTTGGCTAGATTTAACGTAGAATGCCTCTTATATAGAAGTGTTGGATCCAATTGTAAGAATGTGATTTTTCCCTGAAATGAAATGAAACAATTAGACAGTTACATGGATAGGAAAGGCTTAGAGCTCCTCTTTTTGCAAGACCTGGAATGCTGGTTCAAAACAGTGTTTGTGTCGTAGAGTAGCGTCGACCCGAAACATCACCCATTCCCTCTCTCCTAGATGCTGCCTGACCTGCTGAGTTACTCCAGCATTTTGTGATACCTTTGTGTCGTAGAGGATGTAGATGATTTTCCTGCATTTCTTACGTATTCATAGGTGCCTCTAATCTCTTTCAAAGTCATGTTTTATAATAGTAAAAAAAAGGCATACATTTGAGTCTGAGTTTAGTTTATTGTCACGTGTACTGAGGTATGTTGAAAGGTTTTTGTTGCGTGCTAACTAGTGAGCAGAATGACAATACGTTTTATGTGACATTATTCATGACTACAGAGCATTTATTGCTAATTCAATAATCTTTGTGATAACATTTTGTTAGTACAGCCCATTGAGCACTTCAAGGTGCCACAAACAACGATGTTATAAGGACCAGTTAATCTGGTTTTTTTATGAGAGCTAAATACTGCACAAGATCACAGGGGGAACACCATTGTACCAAGTATCTTCATAGTCTTTTAAATCCACCGGGAAGATTGATAGCACTACGTAAAGTTTCAGATCGATATGTGTTAACGTGTTATCCAAGATTTTGCATACAAATATCTAGGGTAGACCTTGAATTTATCACCTTGAACCATAGTCCACCACCGATCTTCCGGCAACTGGGTGAGATGGCCGATCTCGACCTCATTGGGACTTCAGTACACGTCGGTACACGTGACAGTAAACTAAACTAATATAATAGGGCAGATTGCCCGATGTTTCTTGAAGGGTCCGTGGGTAGATATGCTCCTTAGTCCCCTGCAGAGTACGGTTGCCTCTGCACCAGGTGGCCTGGCACATTTACTGACGAACCATTGAGATCAATGAGAAGCTGGCTGTCAGGAGAACGTCGAGAGCTTTGTTTGGAGGCTCAAGGAACTGCAGATGCTGGAATCTTGAGCCAAAACACAAAGTGCTGGAGCAACTCAGCAGGTCAGGCAGCATCTGTGGAGGGAATGGACAGACAACGTTTTGAGTTGGGACCCTCGTTCAAATATTTTCTAAAGTTTTATTAGGTTTAAATAAGATGTTTTAAAAGTTGTAATTTTTTTAAGTGTGTGTTTTTGCTTTTGAACTTGGGGAAAGTATAATTTAGTGTGATCTTGGTCGATTTTAGGCAGATGCTGAGAGATTTTGAACTTGAGAGTGTTGAATGTAAAGACTGTCCTAGATGTTTAATTCCGGCACCCAGAATACTGGGGAGAGGTATGTCCTTGGTGTTCCATCCTCCTTGTTCCCCCCTCCTCCATGTTTCCCCCCTCCTCCTTGTTTTCCCCCCTCCTCCTTGTTTCCCCCCTCCTCCTTGTTTTCCCCCCTCCTCCTTGTTTCCCCTTCCACCTTGTTTCCCCCCTCTTCCTTGTTCCCTGCGGCTCGTGCTGGGCATGGACCTTGTTCTGGGACCTGGCACCATGTCCCAGCAAGAGACTGTGCCCAAGACCAGGCGGCCTGTTAGATGGGGAGTGCGGTGCAGAGTAGAGATCGCTGGCTACTATGGACAGGAGAAATCCGCCTCTATCACTTCCAATATAGAGTCATACAGTGTGGAAACAGGTCCTTCAGCCCAACAATCCCACACGGTCCACCATATTAAAAATGCTTTTCTCTTGGATCTTTCTCTTGTTAGATGATGAATTGTCCTTCGCCGTTGAAAAAGGGGGCGGCACGGTAGCGCAGCGGTAGAGTTGCTGCTTTACAGCGAATGCAGCGCCGGAGACACAGGTTCGATCCTGACTACGGGTGCTGCACTGTAAGGAGTTTGTACGTTCTCCCCGTGACCTGCGTGGGTTTTCTCCGAGATCTTCGGTTTCCTCCCACACTCCAAAGACGTACAGGTATGTAGGTTAATTGGCTGGGTAAATGTAAAAATTGTCCCTAGTGGGTGTAGGATAGTGTTAATGTACGGGGATCACTGGGCGGCACGGACTTGGAGGGCCGAAAAGGCCTGTTTCCGGCTGTAGATAAATGATATGATATGTCCAGTTTTGGTCTCCAAATTTGAGGAAGAACCGGCGAACTTGGAGGAAAACCACGTGGTCATGGGGCGAAATGTATAAACTTTGTGCATAAAGCAGCCAAAGTCAGGATCGAACCCGAGCCTCTGGCGCTGTGAGTCAGCAACTCTACCGCTGCACCTCTGTGCCGCCCCCTTTTTCAACGGCGAAGGACAATTCATCATCTAACAAGAGAAAGATCCAAGAGAAAAGCATTTTTAATATGGTGGAGCCAAAGATGAGTCTGAGAATTTTTAGCCATCTTCTGCGGTAAAACACCAAATGTCCTATAATGGGAGCAGCATAGCCAGACTCAGCCCTACCCCAGTGTAGACACAAGGAACTGCAGATGCTGGTTTACAATAAAAGACGCAAAGTTCTGGAGTATCCACCTATCACTTAGAAACATAGAAAATAGGTGCAGGGCTAGGCCATTCGGCCCTTCGAGCCTGCACCGCCATTCAATATGATCATGGCTGATCAAGACTTAGACCCGCTCCCTCCCCCTCTTCCGCCATTCTCCCCACTGTACCGTGCTACTACCATCCCCCCATTACAATCAGTCTGAAGAAGGGTCCCAGCCTGAAGCATTGTCTGTCTGTGTTCTCCAGAGGTGCCTAACCCGCTGGGTTACTCCTGCCACCAATGTGTTGTGCAAAGACAACCTAGACTTGAAACCTTGTGTTTCATCATTCCCCTGGGACAGGAGCGTTGAGTTCAGTTCCCTGCCAGGATCCCTATCAGGATTTTAAACACAATTCTCCATTTGCACAAGGATCTGAGATTCAATCTGAGATATTTCCGCATTGTACAGCTTGCTCCAGCTCCAACTTCCCACTTCTTTAGCACCAAGAGAATGAACGCCTTCCAAATTCTGTGCGCAGTTAGTGATTAAGCCTGAATATATTATCCTCCCCCTCCCTGTTCCCACACACGGCCTGTGGCAGGTGGTAATTTGTTAATTTTGGAAAACATCTTGTGGTACTTGATGGGTAAATTCAGCGTTGCTCTCTGTGTAGTTTTAATCGAAGGCAGACAAAAAATGCTGGAGAAACTCAGCGGGTCAGGCAGCATCTCTGGAGAGATGGAATGGGTGATGTTTCGGGACGAGACCTTTCTTCAGACTGATTTTTAAGTCTTAAGGTACTACCACAGAGTAAAGTGTCCGTGCATCATGTCTAAATTGAGCTTGGCATTGTGTAGTAAAATGAATTATTAATTATTTTAATGCCTGAAATTGTGAAAAATTAAATTAATGTAAACCTCTTTAGGGCAGTAGGAATGTGTTAGAGGTCCTAATTTCAAGCTGCAACTGTGCCAACTTTATCTGTGCTGGAAATGCATTTGATGCCACGTTAGGTTTGGTGAATATTAGCTACGAAGTTGCCCAGATGTAACAGACACAGTTATTTTCAGCTGGTCACATTTCTTCCTGCCTGCTTGAGAGTTGCATGCAAGGTCTAAAGATGAATCATTTGAGGGCGAATAGCACCTTTTGTGTGGGTGTTGCTACTGTGGATCAAAATGGCATCTGTGCTAGAATTTGACAGCTCTGGGTCTGTACTCGCTGGAGTTTAGATGGGTGAGAGAGATCTCATTGAAACCTATAGAATAATTAAAGTTCTCCATAGAGTGGATGTGGCGAGGATGGTTCCAGTAGTGGGAATCTGGGATGTTCCTTTAGAAAGGAGATGAGGAATGTGGAATTTATTGTCACAGAAGGCTGTGGAGGCCGTCAATGGATATTTTTATGGCGGAGATTGATAGATTCGTGATTAGGACGGGTATCAGGGGTTATGGCGGCGCTGCCATAGCAGCTGCGGCTTACCTGCGGTCCATTTGTCTTTGTGTTTTTGTTGTTTTTTTTGTCTTAATTGTAGTTGTGATGTCGTGTTTTTGTGTTTGTGTACTATATGTGTATGTGGGGGGGAGGGGGGGAACTGTAAAATTGTAAATATGTGTCCCTTCCGAACGGAGACCCGACCTTTGTTTTCTGGGCCGTGTCTCCGTTCCTGCTGCGGCCTACCATCGGCCCAACTCCTGGAGCTGTCGGCCTCCAGGGCTCCGGTTCGCAGAGCCCGCGGACCGGACTTACCATCACCGGAGCCGGCCGTCTTCGGAGGCTGCGGGAGCGGCTGCAACTCGCCTTAGGCTCGGGCCGCGTGGATGCCGACATCGGGAGCTCCGGCAGCGGCAGCGTGTTCGCCCGCCCCGGATCGCGGGGCTTGGGTCGCGGACATTTCACCGTCCGGCGCGGCCTAAGATAGGCCGCGGGATATTTCTCTGCTGGGCGGGGGCTTCAATGTCGGGAGCCACGACCGCCCCGACGTGCAGCAACAGCGGCAGCAGCAGCGTGTTCGCCCGCCCCGGATCGGACTTATCATCGGCGGAGCCGGCCGTCTTCGGAGGCTGCGGGAGCGGCTGCGACTCGCCTTAGGCTCGGCCCGCTGCGGACCGTCCGGCGCGGCCTGCAACCACAACAACCTGACCGCGGGAGAGGACAGCAGGAGAAGGGAAAAGACATTGTAGCCTTCCATCACAGTGAGGAGAGGACTGGAGGAGACTCACTGTGATGGATGTTTTCTTGATGGATGTTTCTTTTGTGTGTTTTGGGGGTTGTGTAATTTTAATGCCTATTTTGATGCTTTTGTTGTTGGACTGTGGGTGACTGAATTTCGTCCAATTTGGATGACAATAAAGCTATCTTGAATCTTGAATGAGGAGAAGGCAGGAGAATGGGGTTGAAAGGGAAAGATAGTTCAGCCATGATTGAATGGTGGAGTAGACTTTGATGGACCAAATGCCTAATTCTGCTCCTATAACTGATGAACTTGTGAACCTATGAATTTCTTTACCAGAGGGTGGCGAATCTGAGGAATTTGTAGCTAAGATGGTGGTTGAGACCAAGTCATTGGGTATTTTTAAAGCAGAGATTGATAGGTTCCCGATTAGTAAGGGCATCAGTTATAGGGAGAAGGCAGGAGAATGGGGTTGAGAGAGAAAAATGATCGAATGGGCCGAAAGGCTTAATACTGCTCCTATGTCTTATGATCTTATTTATGCATTTGTAGTCAAATCATTCCATATGCCATTCAAAGTGCATTGGAAGCAGTTGGAGGAAGGTAGGCCATAATGTCCATCAGCATTCTGTCCTGATTTGAGTATAGGTTTGGAACCTGGGTATCTTGCCGATGATGTTAATTAACCATGCCCAGCTGGGCAAATGGTATGGAGTAGGAGGAATCCACTTTATTCCTGACATTCCCCAAGCTACCAGGACCTTGAAAGGAGGTATCAGCTACAAACTGGCTGGTAGCTGGTTGGTTCCTTCTTGATTCCTTCCTCCCGAATTTACTGCTCTGGAGAATCCTTGCAGCAATGGACGAAATAGGTGATGAAATTTACAAACTCACAACCTCCTCATCAAGTTGTGACCTCCTCATCAATGTTGGTGAGGCCATACTTGGAGTATTTGTGTTCAGTTTTGGTCACCCTGCTATAGGTAGGATGACATTAAGCTGGGAAGGGTGCAGAGAAGTTTTACGAGGATATTGCCAGGACTCGAGGGCCTGAGCTTTAGGGAGAGGTTTTGCAGGCCAGGACTTTATTCCTTGGAGCGCAGGAGGATGAGGGGTGATCTTATAGAGGTGTATAAAATCATGAGGGGAATAGATAGGGTGATAGCATAGAGTCTTTTATCTAGTGTTAGGGAATCAAGAAGTAGAAGATGTAGGTGTAAGGTAAGAGGGGAAAGATTTAATTGGAACCCGAGGGGCATATTTTTCACACAGAGGGTGGTGGGTATATGGAATGAGCTGCCAGAGGAGGTATTAGAAGTAGGTATTATAACAACATTTAAAAGACATTTGGGCAGATAATTGGATAGGAAACGTTAGGAGATATGGATCAAATGTGGGCAAATAGTACTAGTTTAGGTGGAGCATCTCGATTCTGCATGGACGAGTTGGGTCATAGGGCCTGTTTCTGTGCTTTTAACTCCATATAGAGAAATCATTACAGCAACTCCATAGCAACCAGAGGAAGCAATGAAGAGGAGATGATGATGGAAGAGGAAGCAAAACTCTGTGCAAGATTTTGAAATTGATTCAAGGTATATTTAACTGAATTGTTAATTATTCCAATGTTGAACGAAGAGGGATCCATCTTCCCCTCTTAACCCCATTCTCTAGCCTTCTCCCCATAACCCTTGACACCCTTACTAATCAAGAATCTCTCAATCTCCGCCTTAAAAAATATCCGTTGACTTGGCCTCCACAGCCGTGTGTGGCAATGAATTCCACAGATTCACCACCCTCGGCTAAAGAAATTCCTCCTCATCTCCGTTCTAAAGGTATGTCCTTTTATTCTGAGGCCATGCCCTCTGGTGCTAGTCACTCCCACTACTGGAAAGTATAAGAAGATTACTGCAGATGCTGGTACAAATCGAAGGTATTTATTCACAAAATGCTGGAGTAACTCAGCAGGTCAGGCAGCATCTCGGGAGAGAAGGAATGGGTGACGTTTCGGGTCAAGACCCTTCTTCAGACTGAAAACATCCACTACTGGAAACATCCTCTCCACATCCACTCTCTACAGGCCTATTCGGCAAGTTTCAATGAGGTCCCCTCTCTTCCTTCTAAATTGCAGCAATTACAGGTCCAGTACAGTGGTGTTAGGTGCAAAATGACTCTATGATTGCAGGGTATGGGGAATTTTCTTGAATATGGAGGGCACCAGAGCTTGAGGATCTCCACAAGCCGGTGACCAAGGGCGATGGGCGATGACAAAGGGTCGAATATCCTTTAGTTATTCTTTAGCTGATATCCGTGGCTTTAGGAATTCCACTCATTTAATGAATCCACCTGTGGTAATGTTTAACTTGCCAGACAGGTTTGTGGAATTTATTTGGTAATTTTTAAAAGACTGAGGCACATGTACCGGAGCAAATTGTTGAACCTGATGGTATTCCTCCACATGTCACAACCCATAGAATCAGGGTTCATTCACTCCTCCTTTCATCCAATTATTTAATACACTCGGTGCATTCACAATAAAACATTTTTGACAGACTCTTTTACATTTTATTGGGCAGGAATTTACAGTGTGCTCAAAGGATTGGGATGCAGGGTAGTTTTACTGATTTTTGAAGACATATAATTGTGGGACTGCTGCTGAAATCTCTAGAGAACATAGAGCATGGAACAGTACTGCACAGGAACAGGCCCTTCGGCCCACAATGTCAGTGCCAACCATGCCGCCCTATAGGACTTTGGTTAATAAAAGGATGTACCTTTAGAAAGGAGATAAGGAGGAATTTCTTTAGTCAAAAGGCAGTGAATCTTTGGAATTGATTGCCGCAGAAGGCTATGGAGGCTAAGCAAATAGATATTTATAAGGTCCAGATTGAGAGATTCTTGATTAGTAAGGGTGTCAGGGGTTATGGTGAGTAGGCAGGAGAATGGGGTTGAGAGGGAAAGATAAGGCGGGACCAGTGTAGATGGGGCATGTTGGTCGGTGTGGGCTAATTGGGCCGAAGGGCCTGTTTCAATGCTGTACGACTCTATGACCAGTTTCTTCTAAGTAACTGGAACACTGCACAAAACTAATCCCTACCTCAGCAACTATGATCTTCTATAGTTTTGCAGGTTTGTCTATTAATTGGCTTGGTGTATATGTAAAGATTGTCCCTAGTATGTGCAGGATAATGTTAGTGTGCGGGGATCGCTGGTCGGTGTGGACTCGGTGGGCCGAAGGGCCTGTTTCCGAGCTGTATCTCTAAACTAAACTATGGAATACATCTTTGGATTTGCACTATGGACTTTGATTTTGCACTATTAAAAGTTACCATTATTACTTTATTGGCTTGATTATTATATCCTTATCTGTGTGTGCGATCCATATCCCTCCATTCCCTGCCTATCACCTCCCCCCCAATCTTTACTTTCGATTTGAAGAAGGTTCCGACCCGAAACGTCACCTATTCTTTTTCTCCAGAGATGCTGCCTGACCAGCTGAGTTACTCCAGCAGTTTGTATCTGTCTTTGGTACAAACCAGCGTCAACAGTTCCTTCCAACACAAGGTTTAAATAGATATGGGTCTAACGCAGGTCGGCGTGGGCAAGCTGGGCCCAAGGGCCTGTTTCCATGCTGTACGGTTCTATGATTGCTGGGTATTAGGGGGACTCTCTCATTGGAAGATACCAGAGCAGTGGAATCATACTGGGAAAGTGTGCTTGAACAATCAACGCCCAAACAATCGGTGATTGGCAAATAACAATCAGGTCAACGAGGACTCCAAAAGGAGTGTTATGTGAAGACTGGTGTCAGTTGAGTAATGTACCAAGTGCTGGAGGAACCCAGTGGGTTGGGCAGCGTCTGTGGTGGCAATGGACAGATGCCGTTTTGGGTCGGGACCCTTCTTCAGAGTCCAGTCGTTTGAGTGATGCCTGACATGAAAAACGTGTCAGACGAGTCGGGGTGGATCTCAATGGGAAGTACATGGTCAGATTTCTGGAGTGATGTGATTCAAGCTCTGTTCCATTCCAGAGAAGGTCAACTCTCCAATACACTGGACTGAAAAATATTACGTGCTCTAACATTGGAATTTCTACTCTATTATTGATTCAAAATATGATTGTAGTTATGATACTATTGTCACATGTACCTTTGTACCTAAGTGCAGTGAAATTCTTTGTTTTGCATACAATCCAGTAAAATCATACTTCTGATAAGCTTAATCATAGATGAGTACAAAAGTGTAACAATTGCAGTGTAATAGAAGACCTCGTCGAGACAGGTTTAGTTTAGAGATGGAGCATGGAAATAGGCCCTTCGGCCCATTGAGTCCACGCCGACCTTTCCACTCCCTACACACTAGAGACGATTTTACAAAATCCAATTAACCTACAGAACGGCATGTCTTTGGGATGTGGGAGGAAACCGGAAGAAACCCATGTTCACGGGAGAACGTGAAAACTCCGCACAGACAGCACCCAAGGTCAGAATTGAACCCGGGTCTCTGGCGCTGTGAAGCAGCAACTCTGACAGTAGTCAGACTCTGACTACAGGTGTTGTCTGTATGGAGTTTGTACGTTCTCGCTGTGACCATGTGGGTTTTCTCTGGGTGCACCAGTTTCATCCCACATCTCAAGGACATGCAGGTTTGTAGTTTTTTTTTGATTGGCCTCTGTAATTTGTCCATAGTGTATAGGATAGAACTAGTGTACGGTTGATCGTTGGTCAGCACAGACTCTGGGCAGAAGGGCCTGTTTCCCCACTGTATATCTAAACTGTGGGGTGTAGCCTGTTCTTTCATTCAGTTCCAGTGTTGTCAGAGTCTAAATCCTCATGCAAGCTCAATCTAACGAGGATTCAGCCATTATTGCTTTCTGGTGGGAATGTTAGGGGCTTTCTTAACGATGTTCCTTACTTACCAACTGCACACATTCATGCTGGTGATATTTCTATCGAAGGGTGGTTGGAACGCCAGTTGTTGTTTTATATAGAGCAGAAGCTCTGAATATGGTTCTCCGATGTTTCACATAGAAAGAGACTTGGAGCAAACAGAAATGTAATCAGCTGGCAGGTTTGACATAACTGGCATCCAATTGAATACTCTGCCATGCAGAAATCATTATCCTTTAACATTAATGAAATATAACTCTTATTGACCTCACTGTTCGGCCAAAAATAACTGCTGCTAATGTTATAGCTTGGTTTAGTTTAGAGATATGGCATGGAGACAGGCCCTTTGACCCACCAGGTCCACGCTGACCATTGAACACCCATTCATACTAGTTCTGTGTTATCCCACTTTCTCATCCACTCCCTGCACACTAGGGGCAATTTTACAGAAGCCAATTAATTTACAAACCTGCACGTCTTTGGGATGTGGGAGGAAACCAGACTATAGGGGAATCCAGAATCGGGGACATGTGTTTAAGGTGAAAGGGGAAAAATTTAATAGGAACCTTGGGGAAACCTTTTCACTCAGATGGTGGTGGGTATAAGGAACGAGGTGCCAGAGGTGCCAGAGGAGGTAGTTGAGGCAGGTACAATAACAACATTCAAAAGACACTTGGACAGGTATATGGAGGGAAATGGGCCAAATGTGGGCAGGTGGATTGAGCTTAGATGGGGCATCTTGGTTGGCAATGGTGAGTTGAGCTGAAGGACCTGTTTCCGTGCTATATGACACTATTACTATGGTTCTAAGTGACCTGGATCTGTATTTAATTCATTGTGCTTCATGCAATAAAGCAGTGAAAGTGTTTATTAAAAGTACTTATTGACGCAAAACCTGATGGCAAAGTCTAGGACAGTAGCATTGGTGCTGCGAAGGATTTGGCAATATTGGAACAGTAACCTTACTGCCACCAGCTGCCTGCCTGGCTGTGTTGGCTCTACCTCTTGACAAACCAATGTGGAATTGTGATGATTTGGAAAACAAAAGAATGAAAGTAAGCAATACAGTTACTAACTGAAGATAGACACAAAATGCTGGAGTAACTCATCGGGTCAAGCAGCATCTCTGGAGAAAAGGAATAGGTGACATTTCGGGTTGAGACACTTCTTCAGACTGAGAGTCAGGGGAGAGGGAAACTAGAGGTATGAAAAGGTACAAAGAACAAAATGCTCTTTGTTGTAACTCCTCTATGTGTCAATAACAGTTTTTGTTTGAAAAAGATGTTTTTAGTATTAGTTTTGGGTGAGGAGATTTCTGATTGATTCACCTGCTGAAACCTTCAAGTACATGAGAACAGCGTGGGTCGGCGGGACCGGGAGCCCGGCTGAAGGCTCGATGGACAGTGGGACTGGGAGGGAGCTGGAGACGTCAGGCCGGCATAATGCCGTCAGCGCATTCAGGGTCGGCTGCCGGAGGCGCCCCTGGGACACAAAGATGGCCGGGTGGGGAGAGGAGAGGGACCGGTTCACAGCAACTGCTCCAGTACATCGAGCACGTGGGCCAATCAGACTTTGGAAATGGCAGCAAAACATGGCAGTGCCTGCATGTGTAATATATGCAAAAGGAATTTCACAGTGAAGTTGCATATGTGACAAATAAAGCAACGTTGACCATTAGAGAGCCATAGATAGAGTTGCTCAATCTGCACAGTGTCCTCGGTATACAACGTGGAGTTCCAGGCACTGCTGCAAAGAGACTATGAGAGACTCTTCCATGTTTCAGAACGGCAGTGAGAATTAGTTGATTGATTAAAGCTCTGCACTCGCCATTTAAAAAACTAGGAAATATATGGAATCCATGTTATTGAGACACAAGGAACTGTAGGTGCTGGTTTACAAAGAAAGACAAAAAGTGCTGGAGTAACTCAGCGGGTCATGCAGCTTCTCTGGGGAAGATAGAGAGGTGATGTTTCAGGCTGGGACTCTCCTTCAGACTGGAGAAGAGTCTGAAGAAAGGTCACAACCCCAAATGCTACCTGTTCATGTTCTCCAGAGATGCTGCCTGATCTGTTGAGTTACTCCAGCACTTTATTTATATGATAAAGTTGAATAAGGGAGCCTGTTTCGTTCTGTTACTGAACTCTCACTCACTCGCTCTCTCACTCGCTCTCTCTCTCACTCTCTCTCTCACTCTCTCTCTCACTCTCTCACTCTCTCTCACACTCTCTCTCACTCTCTCTCACACTCTCTCTCTCTCTCACTCTCTCTCACTCTCTCTCACTCTCTCTCACTCTCTCTCACTCTCTCTCACTCTCTCTCACTCTCTCTCACTCACTCTCACTCTCACTCACACTCTCTCTCACTCTCACTCTCTCTCACTCTCTCACTCTCTCACTCTCTCTCTCTCTCTCTCTCTCTCTCTCACTCTCACTCTCACACTCACTCACTCACTCACTCACTCACTCACTCACTCACTCACTCTCTCTCTCACTCTCTCACACAATCACAGTTGAATGTGCTTTCCCTCATACAAACATTTTTCAGCTGGGAGTCACAAACAGGGTAGAACTGTGTTAGATTTATTTATATGTAATTATTTTTTCTGGTTTGGTTAATACCAAACAGGAGAAAAAACAAAAGGAAATAACCTATCGTGTTTGCTGTTCAGAATGGTTCAGATTGGAATGTCAAGAGTTAAAGCTGCGATCACATTGACCTATTCAGAGCAGCTCCACAGCTGAAATTGGTTGCTGGATTGAAAGGGCTGTCGTGAAAGGGAGTGTGTTTGCAGGAAGCTGTGTCACCATTGCAGTAGAATGGAATGTTTCAGAGATCAGACTTGTCATTTCCAGGATAAGGGTGGTGTGGAAAGCATTGAGAAAGGCTACCGGCCCACTCACAGGATACGCAGGGGGTGGGCGGTGGGCGGTGGGCTGGGGAGGGGTGGAAGTGGGACTGACTAGGCAGGGGTCAGTGAATAGTTGCGTGATCAACTGGCCAGCCACTTCTCCGGGGTAGCTGTGGTCTTGTATCCTGAGTTTCCATCGCCTAATGTGGGGCTGGGACGGGCAGGATACTGGGTGTGCTGCCTTGTGTGGGCTGGTGTGGTGAGCAACAGTGGGTGGAGGCTGCACTCTCAGCTGCCTTTCCTATGACACCTTTTAAAGGCACAGCCCACGACATGCTTTGTAACTAAAAAGTCTACCGTTTAAATTCTATGTCCTTGCCCAAGTCTATCAAGTCTAGAACCAAAGAACCGCAGATGCTGGTTTATACCAAAGATAGATACAAAGTGCTAGAGTAGCTCAGTGGGTCGGGCAGCATGTCTGGAGAACATGGATAGGTGACACTTTGGGTTGGGACCTTCTTCAGATTGATCCCAACCTTTCTGTTCTCTAGAGATGCTGCCTGACCTACTGAGTTACTCCAGTACTTTGTGACCTGTATCTCCTCTACTCGTGTGTGATCCATATCCCCCCATTCCCTGCATATCACGTGCCTATCTAAAAGCCTCTTAAATACACTATTACATCTGCCTCCACTACTCCTTGCTGCGTGTTCCAGGTACTTGGTGTAAATCTTTTTTTAATTTTTTTATTGCCCTGCTCATCTCCTTTAAACTTTGCCCCTCTCACCTTAAAGCTATGTCCTCTAGTATTGGACATTTCCACCCTGGGGAAAAAGTTCTGCCTGTCTCCCCTTTCAATGCCTTTAATAATTTTATATACCTGTCTGATTAGTCTACGGTGTTAAAATATTTGGCTAAGTTGTTTCCAAAGTCAATTAACTTTTTTTTTGAGACAGGAGTTCAAGTATTAAACAAGCATAAGAGATGTGAAACCCTCTCCTGCTGCAAAAATGCATGCAATGTGACAAGACATATTTTAACTGAAATTTAAACCAGTCTGGTAAATTGGTAGCCAAGCCTCAAGGGATTTTTTTTTTAGGAAGTTCCCCCCCCCCCCCCCCCACAACACCAACAACAAGAAATGTTGTATTTTGCTGTCTAAACCAGAAGGGAATGTTAGTAATGTATTAAACGCAGCAGTTTAAAACATCCAAAAGTCTTGAGTAATGTCTGCCTGTGTTGTCAGTCAGCCTTTCCATGACTGTGGCCCATGGATAGTGGCCGTCTGTGTTCCTGTAAGCAAACCTTGTTCAACAGGATAACATTCCTAGTTAGCGTTTCTTTATAATGGAAGACCCCTTCCCACTGAACTAACTTCACATATTTGGGGTCATCCAAGTTCTGCAAAATAAAAACATGTTTTTTCACCATATATTTTTACGATGTAAATATTTTGGATTGTGACTATTTTTGGTTTAAAAAAACAAAACTGGTATTAACTGGGGCATGTTCACGGTTGCGTTGTTAAAAGACGATTTAGTGGCAGGTATCATTTTTGCTGAAGGTAGGTCAACTGTCAAATATAAGAAATATCTAATATTTTTGATAGAACATGGAAGTGGAAGTGCCCTTCAGCCCACCATTGATCACCAGCTCACACTAGTTCTATGTTGTCCCATCTTCTCATTATACCTTTGGCATTAATGAAATATGACTCTTACGAAACTTACTGTTGGGCCAAAAATAACTGCTGCTAATGTTATAGCTTAGTTTAGATACGGCATGGAAACAGGCTCTTCAGCCCACCGGCTCCACTCCGACCATCGAGCACCCATTCACAATAATTCTATGTTATCCCACTTTCTCATCCACTCCTTACACACTAGGGGCAATTTACAGAGGGCTAATTAACTTCCATAATCGTACTTCTTTGGGATGAAGGACGAAACTGGGGCATTCGGAGGAACGCGACGTGGTTACAAGGAGCACGTGCTAACTCCACACAGTTGCACCCACAGTCGGGATTGAACCGGGGTTTCTGGTGCTGTGTGGCAGCGGCTCTACCAGCTGCGTCACTGTGCCATCTCTCAGTGACGATTGACCAGTGGGAAGGGGGCTTCCATTATAAGCTTCCAAGTTTAAAGGTCTGAAGGACAGAGCATTTGGCAGCGCTGGCATGGGAGCCATGGACATCCTGGTTTGGTGACAGTGAGGCCCAGTCCCTTCCCTCCCTCCCTCCCTCCCTCCACACTTCCCATTCTGTACATAGAACCATAGAATTACTCATCCCGGAAATAGGGCCTTTGGTCCAACTTCTCCATGTCAACCAAGGTGCCATATCCATGCTAGTCCCAACTGCCCACGTTTGGCCCATATTCCTATCTGTTTACCCGTGCAAATGTCTTTTAAATGTTGTTATATGATGTCACCTTATCTAGCATAGAGTAGATACTGTGATGGGGAGATTGCCCAAAACCGTTGGTATTGACTTTTTAAAAAAAAGATAGCTGTACATACTTGAGAATTTGTAATATTTTACTTTGTGTGTGACTTTTGAATCATAACACACATGACCCATAACACACATGTGCAGATTTGCACTGCCTGATATCATTAGGTGACCACTGGGCCATATGTACAATTTCATGCTATGAGCTGACAGGGTATCCCTAAATTAGATCAGGAGTTGTCATAAGGTTTCTATAGACCTTCAGACCTTGGTAAACTGTCTATTTTCCTTAAATAAGTCATGTGATAAGCTTCAAGGGGTTCATCAGAAGTTCAGCGAGACACAGTCAAATCTTCAGTTCATTTTCTAGTGGATCACATCCATTTCATGAAACTTTCAAACTAATTTAGACTACTAACTAATCATGTGATGGATCACATTTAACCATAAAGGAAGCCAGGTGTACATATACTAAACAAGTCCACAAATGCTGGTTAACAAGATTTTATTTCACTTGTGATTTAGCGAGGCAAAGTGGCACATCGGTAGAGTTGCCTCCTTACAACACCAGAAACGCGGATTCGATTCGAGCTACAGGTGCTGTCTGTACGGGGTTTGTATGTTCTCCCTATGAACATGTGGGCTTTCTCTGGGTACTCCAAAGACGTACAGGTTTCTTGGTTAATTGACTTTGGTAAAATTGTAACTTGTCCCTAGTGTGTAGGATAGTGCTAGTGTACAGGGATCTCTGGTTGGCACGGACTCGGTGGGTTGAAGGGCCTGTTTCCACGCTGTATCGCATAAAATTACATTAAACTAAAATTCCATCAATTGCAAAATTCGTAAAGTTTTATCCCTGTAGCAACAGTATGTGAAGTCTAAATAATTAATAATTGTAGGTGTATATTCTGTATTAATATTCTTAAATTCAGATTTCCCTGACACTATATTTTCAATGCCAATAAAATTTCAGGAGATCTTCCAAAGAGAAAGTAGGAACATTTTAAAGTTTAGTTTGGTTCAGTTTATTAGTTTGTTGCGTGCTGGATAGAAAAGAAAAGGCTGTACATGATTACGTGGTTACAATCAAGCCATCCACAGGGCACAGATAAAAGGTGCAACATTTAGTGTCGAACAAAGTGAACTTTTCAAGAATAGTAATGTTATAATACATTACTATTATATTGTAATGTATATATTTTAATGTTATTTGGAAATAATTTTTCAAAATATGATTTGATTTCCCTTCATTTGATATTTCAGGTCAGCTCCTGTTATGCTCTTTGTTTTGCTCATTTTTAAATTCACTGAATATTCAGAAGTAACTTTACACGTTAGCCATTCAGTGCGGAAACGGGCCCTTCAACTGTACCGTTGCGCCACTGTGCTGCCCTATGTTCTCCAGAGATGCTGCCTGACCCATTGAATTACTCCAGCATTTTGGGACCTTTTTTTGTAAACCAGCATTTGTAGTATCTACATCTTTCTTTTTCTGTGCGATAAAGCTCAATGGCTGTCTCCAGCTGTTTTTTTTGCTGTACCACCCTCCCCACTCTAGTTTGAATCCCAGCTTCATCTATAGATGATAAACCTGGCAACAAAATCTCCTATAACTATGAAGTTTGGCTTCTTACTGATACAAAACAGTGCTGCACATACATCGGGGACATTTTGCTGCCTAGTTAGCATTCAAGCCAAAATGTCATACCTGTAATTATTTTAAATTTATAATTTGTTATCAATCTTTGGTTCAGAGATACAGCATGGAAACAGGCCCTTTGGCCCACTGACTCCGCGCCGACCAGCGACCACCCTGACACTAGTTCTATCCTACAGACTAGGGACAATTTACAGAAACCAATTAATCAACATACCTGCACATCTTTGGAATGTGGGAGGAAACCGGAGCACCCACGTGGTCACTGGGAGAATATATAAACTTGGTACAGACAGCACCCGAGGTCAGGATCGTGCCCTGGACTCTGGCTCTGTGATGCAGCAACTCTGCCACTATGCCGCCCCCAAATCTACATGATCATAATTGCTAACATGATTCATGTCTTTACAGGCACTGTTTATTTTCAATATAGATCATGCATTTTTTAATGTGGCAACTCTGCAACTCATTACTTGTTTAATTCTGGCTCTCTGGATGGTGAGTTCTGTGGTAACTGCTTGTAATACACTGCATGACTCTGTGTGGATGAATTAGACTGATTCATACTACTCTGACATCTTTACTTAATTTGGCCTGCAGCAAAAACAGAGTGTATTGCATGAAATGCCCTCCATCTGCCTCAAAGCCTCTGACACATCGCACATGATTCAGCTCCACCTACTCCCTCATCCAGAAACATCCCCCTCTTATTTACTCCTGCCCTGCTAGTAAATCCTTTAACTCTGGCTGAAAATTGCAATTGCAGTGTGATGTTCACAGCAGATCAGCCGTGCTCTTAATGCATGAGGGGAAAGGCAGCAATGAGGAAGCTATTCTTAAACTGTCTGGAAACCTGGATTTAAATTATAGAACCAAGAAACTGCAGGTTCTGGTTTACCAAGAAAAGACACAAGACACCAAAGATCTTTCCTTGTATTTCTCTGGATTTATATTATATTGGTATGTACTAGCATTGATTCCAGAAATGGTATGTTTGTCTTTTTAACTGAACAGTTTGAACTAACGCTGATAGGTTTACAAAAAAAAGACACAAAGTGTAGGAGCAACTCAATGGATCAGGCAGCATCTCTGGAGAACATGGACAGGTGATGTTTCAGGCGGGGACCTCTTCTTCAGACACCTGAAGAAGACTCCGACCCG
This sequence comes from Rhinoraja longicauda, assembly GCF_053455715.1. NCBI lineage: Eukaryota > Metazoa > Chordata > Chondrichthyes > Rajiformes > Arhynchobatidae > Rhinoraja > Rhinoraja longicauda. The sequence goes on along the minus strand of NC_135964.1, from coordinate 25,113,551 downwards.
AAATGTCACCTCCAAAGATGCTGCCTGACCTGCTGTTACTACAACACTTTGGGTTTTTTTTGTAAACCAGCCTCTGCAGTTCCTAGTCTCTCCAGAACACTTTATTGTTATCATGTTTAGTCTTTTTTTTGACTGGATAGCACACAATCAAAAGCTTTTCACTGTACCTCGGTACACGTGACAATAAACCCAATTTAAACTGTTAAATAGTTTTGATTTGAGATTAAAGACAGGGGCAGCACAGTGGCTCAACTGGTAGAGCTGCTACCTCACAGCACCAGACACTCGGGTTCAAACATGACTTTGGGGGCTGTCTGTGTGGAGTTCACACGTTCTCCCTGTGACCCCATGGGTTCTCTCTGGATGCTTTGGTTTCCTCCTCCTTCCCAAAGGCATGCGGTTTGTAAGTTAATCGGCCTTTGTGAAATTGCCCCTCATGTACAGGGAGTGGGTGCGGAAATGAGATAACATAGAACTAGTGTGAACAGGTGATTGATGGTCAGCATGGTCTCGGTGGGCTGAAGGGTCTGTTTCCATGCTGTACCTTTCTTTAAATCATTTTTATTGCTATATTCAATATTTACCAGATTTGTAAAATTGCGATCGAGAATGCAAGTCTTTGGTTGTAGTTTCACTATTTCTTAAATGAGAATGTAACAAATAAGGTTTTCAGCAAATAAACAAAGAAAAATACAATTAATAAATAAAAAATCAGATATTAAACATTTCATTTGTGAAAGACATCAGCAGGATTAAAACAACAAGTGGCTTTGATGACTCTTTCTTGTAAAATGTCAATGTTTTGTCATCATAGTCTTTGGCTTTTGAAATAAATTATTAACGATTCACCCTGTGCAACATTCTATATCCCCCAAACAAACTTTGGAACTGAAGTGGGACAGTGAGTCATCACCACTCCCTGTCTTCCTGTCCTCACACAGTCAATTACTGTCCAAGAAGAGTAAAGCAAAATTACGATGAACGGAGACAATACTGCACCTACTTGCAGTAATGGATTATCTGCTTAAAGACTAAATAATAAGACAGTGAATCTTATTTATTGATTGGACTAATGTAATGTTTACTTTGAGGAAATTTCAGCTATGTAAATGTAGCTGCTTAATAACACAAAGGTTTAGTACATTTGTAACAGTGGGTTTATTATCTATCCATAATATAAGGCTAATTTATAGAGAACTGAATATCACTGTCATTTTAGAAATTATGAGGTGCTACAGTGCTGTTCTGGTAGTGGTGTTGCACCAAAGTATTCAATATTTATCTCTTAAATTGTTGATTGGTGGGTTATAATATAATGGTGGACAATCAGCCATATTTTATGTAAATTCATAATTAAGTTAGAATTATTTAATAGCAATTATTGTAGACTGTTTATTAACGCAGCTGGTTAAAAATTGCCAGTGACTATATTTTTACAGACTTAATCAACTTTTTAATTATGCGTCAACTAAAATTTAATGTCTACATTTTTATTTGTGGCATCAATCAGTGAACAGTGATAGGAAGATTCTGCCACATACATATATATATATATATGTGTGTGTGTGTGTGTGTGTGTGTGTGTGTATGTGCGTGGTAGGCTGTCTGGAAGGTCAGATCGCAACGGATCTAAGGAGAGATAGCTGAATGGATAGCTAATTGGCCCCATGGAAGGAAGCAGAGGGTAATAGTGGAAGGTTGCTTCTCAGACTGGATGCCTGTAACTAGTGGTGTGCCTCAGGGTTTGGTGCTGGGCCCATAACTGTTTGGCATCTACATCAATGATTTGGATGAGAACCTACAGGGCAAGATTAGCAAGTTTGCTGATGAAAAAAGTGTGTGGTTTTGCAGATAGTGAAGATGGTTGTGAACGATTGCAGCAGGATCTGGATCTATTGGCCAGGTGGGTGGAGGAATGGTTGATGGAATTTAATACTGAAAAGTGTGAGGTGTTGCATTTTGGGACATCGAACAAGGGCAGGACCTACACAGTAAATGGCAGGCCTCTGGGTAGTGTTGTAGAGCAGAGGGATCTGGGAATACAGGTGCATGAGTTCCTGAAGGTCAAGTCGCAGGTAGATAAGGTGGTCAAAAAGGCTTTTGGCACTTTGGCCTTCATCAGTCAGAGTACTGAGTATCGAAGTTGGGAGGTCATGTTGCAGTTGTATAGGACATTGGTGAGACCACATTTAGAATATTGTGTTCAGTTCTGGGCACCATGTTATAGGAAAGATATTGTCAAGCTTGAAAGGGTTCAGAAAAGATTTACGAGGATGTTGCCAGAACTAGAGGGTGTGAGCTATAGGGAGAGGTTGAATAGGCTGGGTCTCTATTCCATGGAGCACTTCTTATAGAGGTATACAAAATGATTAGAGGAATAGATCGGGTAGATGCACAGAGTGTTTTGCCCAGAATAGGGGAATCGAGGACCAGAGGACATAGGTTCAAGGTGAAGGGGAAAAGATTTAATAGGAATCCGAGGGGTAACTTTTTCACACAAAAGGTGGTGGCTGTATGGAACGAGCTGCCAGAGGAGGTAATTGAGGCTGGGACTATCCCATTGTTTAAGAAACAGTTAGACAGGTACATGGATAGGTCAGTTTTGGAGGGATATGGACCAAGAGCAGGCAAGTGGGACCAGTGTAGCTGGTACATTGTTGACCTGTGTGGGCAAGTTGGGCCAAAGGGCCTGTTTCCACACTGTATCACTCTATGACTCTGTCTGATCATCTAAAATCAGTACCCCGTTCCTGCTTTTGCCCCATATTCCTTGATTCCGTTAACCCTAAGAGCTAAATCTAACTTTCTCTTGAAAACATCCAGTGAATTGGCCTCCACTGCCTTCTGTGCGGGACAGTTTAAAGAGCACCAGACAAGTTCCCTTATTTGGATGAAGGCTTGTCCTCTGGTGTGTGCAGGCAGGGGAGTTTCCTGCCTGAGTTGGTGCTGGGATTTTTGAATGAATGCCCTTTTCCTCACCCCAGCCGAGCCCCGATTCACAACTTGCGTGTAGCGAGCTGGGGAGGGTCACGGGGCCGGGAGCGAGCTCCCATTGGCCGGAATGTAGCGAGCTGGGGTCGGTCACGTGGTGCGGCGAGCTCCCATTGGCCGGCGGGGCTGCGGCGCTGGTCTATAAGAGCAGGCGCGGCGATGTCGCGAGCTGTCTGCAGCCGGATGCGGGCTCGCGCCTGTCTACCCGCCCGCCCGTGCACGCTGCCTCTCTCTCCCTCCCTCCCTTCCCTGGCAGCACCCACCCACCCACGAGTGAGACACTCATGTGGCAACTAACGCAAAGAGCACGCTCACTGCGAGCGGCGCAATCACCCGGGAGCCTTTCGCCATGAGTTAAAGAGAGAAGTAAAGCCCTCAATGCACCAGCAGCGACATGTGTGGTCCGTAGATTCGTGTTTTTTCTTCTTCAATTAATCTGCTTACATACTTTCTGTTTCCTTTTTTTGTTGAACGGAAAGATGATTGTCTTTTTCTCCCTCTTTCTCTGAAGAGTTCAAGTTTCAGCAGCGGCAAGATTTGCTTCAAAGATTTTTTTTCTTCCCTCAAAAGAAACCAGTGGTGTAATGGAGGGGACTTTCAGCGAACAGCAACAGCGTGGTATCATGAGGAAATAATGATGAAAGAATGCTGATCACGGGAATGATTCAATCAGAGTGGTGAGTAACCTAAAGTATCTGTAACCTCCTCGCACTCTTTTTCTGCAATGAAACATTTGGAGATATTGCATTGAATCATCCTGTTTATAGCTTGATTTCTTAAATATGAATGGGGATATTCAAAGGGGCGTGGAGAAGACTTGTGGATTGTTAACGCTTAAACAATACTCTGCTATCTCTAGTGTGGGTCGGTCAGCCTACATTTTTATGAATTATATATACTTTGTATTAGATTTCAAATTATATTTACAACCTAGTTTTTTTAATTGATTTCTGTATAAATTTACAATGTGAGTGTTACAAAGTCAAAAGATTTAGAAGAAACCTACAGTATTATGGGTAAGGGGAAATTGTAACTGTTACTAGACTTAAGTTCTTGAACAGTTAATGTGTGGCATTTGTAAACCTTAGACTCGGTTCTAAGACATTTGGTGGTGGTAAAATAACTAGAAAACAGGACAGGGGTCGAAATGAGACAGATATTGCTTGCAGCCTAGTAGCTACTTTTTGAAGTGTCGAATAGGAAAATAATAAAGCAGCAGCAATAAAAAGTTAGTTTAAGATAAGACTGATGATTAAGGGTGGTTCCTAAGAGCTATCACAGGAACTGCTGGCGCCAACAACTCCTACTCTTATTAAAGGTGTGGTCCAATGCATGTAATGGGTCGGGTTTTCAATTTGTGTGAAAGTGTAATTGCCACACCCTTGCAGACAATCAATGCCAGGAAAAAGAGCACTGGCCAGTCTACGGCAGGTAATCCAGAGGCATCTAGAATAGGAATCCACACTGAACTAGACCGAATTCCCAAGATGGGGCCTGACTTTCCTGCTGTCAACACCCACATACCTATCTCTGAATTTTCCTTCTCCATACCTGGACTGCTTTATTGTTCTGGTATAAATGGTCCCAGAATCAAATGGTGAGGCCAGGTCTCCAGCAATGTAATTGGCATGGGTCAGAACAAGCCCTGTCCCCAAAACCCCTTCTGCAGGTCACTGACTGATAGCAAAGTCCTGTCAACAGCACTGCCATGTGACAAAAGCTATCAAAGTTTAGTCATAGTCATAGAGTGTGGAAACGGGACCTTCGTCCCAACTTGCCCACACCGACCAACATTATCCCATCTACACTAGTCCCACCTGTTGCATTTGGTCCATATTTCTCTAAATCTGTCTTATCCATTAGCTGTTTAATTGTTTCTTAAACATTGCATTGGTCTCTGCATCAGCTACCTCCACTGGCCGTTCATTCCATATACGTTCACATACAAATGTTTGTCAATTTACTATAACTTGCTAAAAATCTACTTTAAAAAAATGCATGTACAACTATTAAAAGCATGAGCAGTGTAGCTAATGGAAAAAATATATTTTTTTACTCTGTGCACCTCCACAATCCCCATTCAAATAAACGGGAATACTGTGCACCTCTTAGTAATGGACATTTCTAAAGACAAGTAGGATAAGTTATAAAAATAACTTGTTATAGCAAGGGACTGTTGGGTTTCTGAATATCAATAAAAAAACTTTTTAAAGATGATCAAAGCTAGTGAGCATTTATTTAAAATCATTGTTATTTTATTCAGCCTCAATACAAATCTTATTTATTAGAACTAAGAAATTTCAACATTGGGCCCTGATTATAATACTGATAATGCTCAACACCCTGCCCACATAATTTAACACCCACACAATTGCATAAACATCAAACTACCAAGTCCAGTACCTGCAACACTCTATAACTTTGCTCAATATTATACGTGGCAGAAAGATCGAAGACAATGCCAATTACTTAACGTTACCTGTGATGTGGGTAAGAAACATAGAAAATAGGTGCAGGAGGAGGCCATTCGGCCCTTCGAGCCAGCACCGCCTTTCATTGTGATCATGGCTGATCGTCCACAATCAGTAACCCATGCCTGCCTTCTCCCCATATCCCTTGATTCCACTAGCCCTTAGAGCTCTATCTAACTCTCTTAAATCCATCCAGTGATTTGGCTTCCACTGCCCTCTGTGGCAGTGAATTCCACAAATTCACATCTCTCTGGGTGAAAAAGATCCTTCTCACCTCAGTTTTAAATGGCCTCCCCTTTATTCTAAGACTGTGGCCTCTGGTTCTGGACTCGCCCAACATTGGGAACATTTTTCCTGCACCTAGCTTGTCCAGTCCTTTTATAATTTTATATGTTTCTATAAGATCCCCTCTAAGAAGTTGGTACGCTATTCACAACTGTCGCAGGGCAATGGTTTTGTGTATGGTTTATATTGAACTCTCTAAATAGTAAGATACAGAATGCCATTCAGCCCACTATGCTTGTGCTAGCTCTTCAGAAACTTGGGGAAGAACTATGCATGTGTCTTATTTGTTTTTTCACTGCCTTTTTCCCTTTTGGTGAAAGTGAACTTTGCTTCTACTGCTTTTAGTTGGTGCGTTCTTGTCCAAACAACTTTCTGTTGGTCTTCAACGTCTATTTTCGATGTTTAATTGAATTCCGTTTTGGTAAGACAAATAGGACTTTTTTTTTTACGGTTTTGTTTTTAAAGTTATTTCATAAAAGGTTTCTAGGGCTTAAGTCCTGGTACCGGATATAGATTTTGTGCACCATCTCCATGGTATTGACTCTTTCCCAATGTAACATTTCTAAAACTGGTCACAGTGGGCCAAAGGTAGTCCAGCTAATGACATTTTGCATTGCTCCTATTTTGTGCGGCCACTAATCTTCATTTTGTGATGAGATGCCTGGAAGAGGTCAGAATTGCTAGAAATATTAATTCCTTCCGCAGATGCTGCCTGACTCACTCAGTTACTCTAGCACTTTGTGTTTTACTCAAGATTCCAGCATCTGTAGTCCCTGGTGTCTCCAATTTACTGCTAGAAATGTTGCGAGATCGACTCGATGATACAAAAACATGTGTGATTTCACGTAAGTTTTATGGAGTATTATTGTTGTGGGTAAGATTTCTTTGGTCCCCAGTAGTCAGAATTGACAGTACAATCCAGCATGCAGTCTTGTACTTGTTTCATCTCTAAGATGATATTTCTCCTCACCAGAGAAATATCCTGGAACCTTGAAAATTGCTTGCATTAAAGAAAGGGGTTGTTAATGCCTGCTGCCTTACTGCTGCTCCTGAGCACAGTGTGTGGGTTGCAACAGGGGACTGGGAGTATCAACCATCGTTAGACCAACTTGTAATCCAAATTTGCTTTGGAGCGTCTGGTAAGTGGGCAGACTGTTGTGTGAGGAGTGGTGCTGGATAAGTGTAACATTTGAAGGGGTGGTAAGAGAAACACTGTTTGCATTTAACCACTTTGTGAACCTGTAGGTGATGGAGACTAGATAATTTCAAGGACTCCAGCTACCAACTGCCCATTAACTGGTAGATCTTGCTCTCTAGGTTTGGGTTTATTATTGTCATGTGTACTGAGGCTCAGTGAAAAGCTTTACTATCCAAACAGATCAGATACACAATATGTCAATACAATCAGTTCACACTGTACAATAGGCAGAGCAAAGGGGAAGATACAGAGCTCAGAATATAGTTCTCAGCATTGTAGCGCATCAGTTCCTTAGACAGCTTCAGGAACCAGCTGCGCTTGGAATTGTGTACAGTCCACTGGAGTGCTGCAGAATAAGGGTGGGTGAGTTCCATGCATAAGTTCCCATGGGTGTTGATGTTACAAGATACCGATGGTCTGAGGAAGGGTCTCGACCTGAAGCCTTGCTTATCCATGTTCTCCAGAGATGCTGCCTGACCTGCTGAGTTGCTCCAGCACTGTGTCCTTTTGTGCAGGATGAGACAGCCTTGTGTAGATGAGGTGTCCTGTTCTGTAATCCTATAAACTCTTTATGTGGTGCTGGTGTCAGGATGAGGGCTCACAAATTTTGGTATTGTGGTATTTTGTTACCTGTTTTGTTCCTTATTGTAGTTTTTAGTATTGAAAGTAAATGGTTTACCTCTTGCCCTGGTGGGTACTATGCGGCTAGTCCTTTGTTATGAGGATTATAATTCTCAATTCGGGCAGCACAGCTGGTAGAGCCTCTGCATCCGAGACAGAAACGAGGGTTTGATCCTGACCTTGGGTGCTGTCAGTGTGGAGTTTGCACGTTCTCCCTGTGACCACATGGATACCTGATACTGGTGGATGATTGAATATGAAATTAACAGGAGGACATTAGTTCTCCCACACTGAGGTGCAGAACCAAGTCGATCAGTGAGACATTGAAAAGGATGAGAGAGAGTTTGGCCAAATAATAATGAATTCATCATTCGTGTGGCACAGTTTTCTCTGCCACAAGCCAAAGCACATGATGTGAGTTTTGCCTTTTGACTGCTCTTTTTCTAATCGTGATTAGTGATATCATTACCAACTAAAGTTCAATTGACTTTTTTTCTCAATGGTCAAAATGGTTATCACGTTGAAATGTCCTAGTCTTTTTAAGGACAACCCAAAGGTCAGTGGTGTGGAGCAATGGGAGAGCCCTTCTTCGGCCTGTGACCTGCAGATTCACAGTTAGCAGCTGTTAAACAATAACTGCAAATCTTGACTTTTGCATTAGACTGCATTCAGCATTAGATTTTGACTTTAGGAATATTATCATGATGATCCAGCACATTCCTTAATGCTTCCATTCTAGTAGAAATATGAACAGTCAGCCCTTAGAATTGGTGTGAACATAGTATTTGAAGTAACTGGAAGGATCCTTGTGTTCTGTTTCTGAAGCTATAAAGTGATTATGAATTTATTCTCAGAATCTTCTATCCAGATAATCCTGACCTCGGTCATCAAACAATGAGAGAAAAATTGGCCAACTTGGCTTTTCATTGAGTAATTGAATTTAGTTTAGCATTGTCATGTGTATGGTGGTACAGTGAAAAGGGTTTGTTGCGTGCTAACGAGTCAGTAGAAAGATTATACATGATTACAATTAGGTCAGGCAGCATCTCTGGAGAACATGGATAGGCGCTTTTGTGGTCAAAACCCCTCTTTCTGAAGAAAGGTCTTGACCTGAAACGTCCCTTATTCCATGTTCTCCAGACATGCTGCCTGACCGCTGAGTTACTCCAGCACTTTGTATATTAACCGCCATCTGAAGTTCTTTGTTTCTGCAAGGTATCAACAGAGATTCCCCTCCTTGCGAGTTCCTACTTGATATTCTGTTGCTCACTTGTTCTCTGATCAGTTGCTGTTCCAGTAGTAAAGAAAAGGTTACTTTTGTATCTCGTTTATCCGCTACACTTCCCAGGGTGCCATTTACATTCTCCTTCCCTGAACAGGAGAGTTGTGATGGTGCGTGCCATTGTATTTGTCGTTTGCCGGGCCAGGCTGGCCAATCAGTCCATTTTATGACCTCTGGTCATGCTACTTTGTGGCACGGCGCCACAGCGGTAGAGCTGTGACCTTGCAGCGTCAGAGACCGGGGTTCGATCCTGACTACGGGCGCTGTCCGTATGGAGTTTGTACATTCTCCCCGTGACTGCGAGGTTTTTCTCAGGCTGTTCCTCTTTCTTCCCACACTCCAAAGACGTAGAGGTTTGTAGGTTAATTGGCTTCACTCAAAAAAATCGTAAATTGTCCCGAGTGTGTAGGATAGTGCTGGTGATCACTGTTGGCACAGACTTGGTAGGCCGAAGTGCCTGTTCTGCACTGCTTGTCTAAACTAAACTACTTTGCACCTGATCACTCTTTATGAAATCTAGATATAAAAGATCTAGATCTTTTTATTATTCTTCAGCTCCTTTGAGAAGAAACAACTTGGCATACATTTTTTAACTTCCTACAGATTGATAAGATGGGAGCTTGCATGTAATTCATCGTGAGTTGAAACTAGCATATTGTACTATAGGATGTGACAATGAAACATTTTGTTAGTGTACCAACTATTTTTTTTTACCATGTTTGAGGTAACTAAAATATATTTTTACTTTTAATGTGACCCAATGAATCATCAGCATACTCGTAATTTATTAGCCAAGTGTGTTTTGCAACATATGAGGAATTTGATTTGCCATAAAGTCATACCAAAAAAGCAACAAGACACACAACTACATAAAATTTGACATAAACATCCACCACAGTGGCTCCTCCACATTTCCTTCCTGTAGCTTTACAGGCCCATTAGCACAGCAAGTGTCCAATAATCAATAATACATTTAATTATCAGCAATACTAGTTGACCAGACTATGAGAGTGCAAACCAAACTAAACCATGCTGGTGGACACTGGCAGTACTACATTCTCTCGAGTCCACACTGACCATCGATCACCCGTTCATAATATAAGAAAATAACTGCAGATGCTGGTACAAATCGATTTATTCACAAAATGCTGGAGTAACTCAGCAGGTCAGGCAGCATCTCGGGAGAGACACAGAGGGAGAGCAGCGAGTAATAGTTCTATGTTGCCCCACTTATTCCCCATTCCCTACACACTAGGGGACAATTTACAGAGGCCAATTAACCCACATGTCTTTGGGATGTGGGAGGAAACTGGAGCACCCAGAGGAAACCTATACAGTCACAGGGAGGCAAACACCACACAGGCAGCACTCGAGGCCGGAAATGAATCTGGGTCTCTGGAGCCATAAGGCAGCAGCTCTACCAGCTTGTCCACTGTGCCACCCTTTGTCTGCCCACTGATTCATGTTCCTAGCATTTCTCTAGACTGGGATAGGACTATTTACTTGTAGATCACAGATTCAGTGCTCTGATGCCCGGTGGGGTGATTACACTGCACTAAACTAGTGCATTCTTTCCGTTTTTATGGAAGGAGAGCCTATGCCAACTCTATGCATTCCGATTTACGCTAATGATTTCCCTGTAACCTACCCTTGCACGTCCATCAGCTCCACCCTTGTTCTCCTACCACCCTCCCACACTATAGTTAGTTTACAGCACCATTGTAATCTAACAGTCAGTGTGTCTATGGGATCTGGGAGGAAACTAGAGCACCTGGGGGGGGGGGGGGGGGGGGGGAGAGGTTGCATGTGGTCACAAAGAGAACGGGCAGCCCAGAGACAAGGTTTGAACTCTGGCTGTTGGAGCTAAGAAGCTACAGCAGAGCTGTCGGTGGCACAGTTGGTAGTGCCACTGCCTCACAGCACCAGAGACCCAGGTTCAATCCCAACCTCGAGTGTTGTCTGAGTGACGTTTGCACATTCACGTGGATTTCTCCCACATCTCAAAGACGTGCTGGTTTGTAAGTTAATTGGCACTAGTGTACAGGAAGTGGATGAGAAAGTAGGATAACATTGAACTGGTGTTAAAGGATGATCGATGGACAGTGGGTGAAGGACCTGTTTCCATGTTGTATCTCAAACCAAAGTAAAAACCTAATTTACTCTGCCACCCCCATCCTAAGCATTTAAAAGCAGTGCGAGTCATAGGTATTTGTCATATGTCGATAAATTAGCCTGCAATTCTGACAGATACAAATTTAATTTGACTTTTGAATTCCCCAGTAATCTGATTCTTTTCCCCCATGTTTTTTTGCATCTCCAGTCTCTTGTCTCGATGTTAACCTTTATAATGTCTTCATCCCAAAGTAATTTTTAATTCAGTCACTTTTACTACCACCTTTTGTCCATTGTTGAAGTAAAATGGTGCTGAAATACCAAATTCCATTTGACTGGCATGAAATGTCTGTCCATGGACTTTAAATCCCACTCTTCTGTCAAGGGCAGAATGTGCAGTATTGAGCAGGCAGAACCAAAAAATGTTAACAAATAAATATTGGTTAAAACATGCCAAGGAACCCAAGATGTTAGAAAGTCCCTAACACTGTACCACAAGCCACGTATAAAGATGCTTTGGCTGCTATTGACAGCTGAATAATTCGTGCTTGGGCCAGTTACTGACGCGTCTTGCATTAAATATTTTGAATTTCAATGGTTCACCACAGTTCTGTATAAACTGTCTCTGTACATATTTGAGCAGAAATGTTATACTTTTTACTTGAGTACAACTCTTGACAGGTGTTATCCGTAACTGTCCCAACCAGATGACCTGACACAATCTTGTGTAATTGAGTGTCAAGTTTGTCGCTTCATTTACATTGCAAAAACTGAATAGCCAATGATGTCAATCTGAAACAGTTCAATGGTGTTTTTATTGTCACGTGTAAAGTGCAAATGCACAAGTGAAATTTGTTTCTTACCAACAGTCCAGTAGAGTATTGCCTCCCATTCAGCTTGTACCTACCCTTATCTTGTGAAGGCCCCTCTCAAGACTTGATTGTTGTTAACTAGCTCCAGATTGGAGTCTTGAACAAAACATTTTATTCTTTTGCAATCGCCTTTGTCACTTTCACTAAAGCAGTTATGTTTTGTTTCACTAATGTAGAACACATGCTGGAGTAACTTGGCAGGTCAGGCAGCATCTGTGGAGGACATGTTTCAGGTCTGGATCTTTCTTCAGGTTTTACTCGGTGGGGGGGGAAGAAAGCTGGAGGAGTGATGGGGGTGGGGTAAAGCCTGGCAAGTGCTAGGTAGGCACAGGTGAGGGGGGGGGGGTTGATTGGCAGATGGGTGGACAAAGGCTAGACATCAAGATTCAATTTAATTGTTATATACTAATTAAGGTGCAGTGAAATTTGAGTTACCAAATGGAGATAAAAGGGGACAAAAATGAGACACAGTAACTGATTCCACAGAGTTTGTTCTATGCAAGATTCCAGCATCTGCCGTTCCTTGTGCAGACACTAATATCTTGTCTTGTTTTGGACAATCTTTTTTCTATTAGAACTTTTGTATTGTTTATGTACAATTTGCATTTGTTTGAGTCTGTGTGCCTGTGGTGTTGTAGCAAGCAAGAGTTTTGTACTTCTACCTCACCGTATGTGTGCATATGACAATGGAATCAAGGGATTATGGGGGGAAAAGCAGGAACTGGGTACTAATTTTAGATGATCAGCCATGATCATATTGAATGGTGGTGCTGGCTCGAAGGGCCAAATGGCCTACTCCTGCACGTATCTTTCTATGTTTCCATGATGGATAGTACCCCTCAGCATCCTTAGATATGATCTACAATAATTAGAATAATCAGGTTGCACTATGGGACGTGTTGTCTGTCCAAATTTTGCTGAATTTACATTGCTGGTAGACCTGCTGCCACAGTGCCAGAGACCCGGGATTAATCCTGATCTCGGGTGCTGTCTGTGTGGAGTTTACATATTCTGCCCGTGGGTTTTCTCCAGGCGCTCCGGTTTCTCCTACATCCTAAAGATGGGCGGGTTTGTAGGTTAATTGGCCCTCTGTGAAACCTTGAAAAAGTACACTGTGGGGAAAGCACTGGTGCCTGAGAGGTGGATGTGTAGAATGGGAAGATACTTTCCTGGAGATGTTTGAAATATAATCAGAAGGGCTTGAAGCAATGGTAATCCCACTGGGCAGAGGTGCAGAGGAAGTGTTGAAAGTGGATGTTGAGCTTGAACAGCAGCAGCAGGTGGTTAGTGAACTAAGGTTGTGTGTTTAGTTCCTGCTGTGTCAAGGACGCAACCTGATGGAGTTTCAGACACAAGGTGGTCATTTTTGGAAGAGTGAGTTTGGCCACTTTTTGAGGGAGAGTGACAGGATTCCTTGTAACAAATCAAACAATGGGCCCTGGTTTTCAAAGAGGCATTTAAAGATAAGAAACAATGTGCTGTGTAAGTTTGCCAAGTAATAGGAAGTGAGAGTATGGTCAGTAACGTACTATGGATGTAAGGGTTTGTGGTCTTGGTCTCGTGGATGAGATGTGAGGGTTAGGATCGAGGGAGATTTGGACAGGGGTGAAGTTGTGGTCAGTTGTCTCTGATTCTGATAACCAAGAAATCAAAGTTTCTGTCACTGATGAGAAATTTTAGGGAAAAAGACAAAGTGCTGGAGTAACTCAGCAGGCTAGGCAGCATCTCTAGAGAACATGGGTAGGTGGAGAAGGCTCCCGACCCGAAACATCACCTATCCATATTCTGCAGAGTGGCTGCCTGACCTGCTGAGCGACTCCAGCATTTTCTTTTTTTTTTGAAAACCAGCATCTGCAGTTCCTTATGTCCAGAAATTTAAATGGATGATTTGTTGTGTGGAATTGAGATGGCATCTTAGTAATATCCAATTTAAACACTAGGCCAAAATAGCAATTACTGTGCTCTTTGGTTTTTGCACTAATGTGATCTTGTTTACTTGCAATAACTGATAAATTGTATATGTATTGTTGTGCCAAATGTGACTGTTAAACTGCATATGAGAAATAAAAACACTCCACTCACATTACCTACCTGATCTGGTTGCTCAACACTAACCCCCCCTCTCATTCCCAATCTGACCTTTCTGTCCTGAGCCTCCTCCATTGTCAGAGTGAGACCCAGTGCAAATTGGAGGAACGGCACCTCATATTTCACTTGGGTAGCCTACACCCCAGCGGTATGAACATTGACTTCTCTAACTTCAAGTAGCCCTTGCTTTCATAGAAACATAGAAAAATAGGCGCAGGAGTAGGCCAATCGGCCCCTCGAGCCAGCACCGCCATTCAATATGATCATGGCTGATCTTCTAAAATCAGTGCCCCTTTCCTGTTTTTTCCCATATCCCTTGATTCCTTTAGCCCTAAGAGCTAAATCTAACTCTCTCTTGAAAACATCCAGTGAATTGGCCTCCACTGCCTTCTGTGGCAGAGAATTCCACAGATTCACAACTCTTTGGGTGAAGAAGTTTTTCCTCATCTAAGTCCTAAATGGCCTCCCCCTTATTCTTAAAATGTGACCCCTGGTTCTGGACTTCCCCAACATCAGGAACATTATTCCTGCATCTAGCCTGTCCAATCTTTTAAGAATGTTATGTTTCTATAAGATCCCCTTTCATCCTTCTAAATTCCAGTGAATTTCCATTTCCCTCTCTCTCCATCCCCTCCCCCTTCCCAGTTCTCCCACCAGTCTTACTGTCTCCGATTACATTTTATCTCTGTACCTCCCACTCCCCTGACATCAGTCTGAAGAAGGGTCTCGACCCAAAACATTGCCCATTCCTTCTCTCCAGAGATGCTGCCTGTCCCGCTGAGTTACTCCAGCATTTTGTCTACCTTCGACTCTCAAGAGTTGGAATTGCAGAGGGGAGTTTATAAGACTAGGTGCGTTAAATGGTGAAATCCTTTTCCAGAACACAGTGAGGCTTTGAAAGCTGTTAGGGGTTTAATGCTTCTGAAGGATACAATGGGGTATGTTGCAGATTCTTAAAATATAAGTAAGGAATTGGTAAATCAGAGTGTCGCAAAGATATTGCATAATGTTCTTTTACTTTAACTTCCGTTAGCCAGGGTACTGTCCAATTCACCTCTACACCTTTGCGGGCATTATTGGACTTTGTCATTGGAACTGATGCGCTCCAATGCTGAGAACTATATTCTGCGCTCTGTATCTTCCCCGTTGCTCTACCTATTGTACTTGAGTTTGATTTGAATGCATTTGTGTACAGTGTTATCTGATCTGATTGGACAGTATGCAATATAAAGCTTTTCACTGTGCCTCGGTACACGTGACAATAATAAACCTACACCCAAATTGAGGGAATAATACGGGGATATTACTTGTTAATTTCTCGTGGGAGTTCTTCATTTGTCAAAGTATCAAAAAATTTAAAAAATCTAGTCACATCAACTTACGAAATTATAAATCAAACAGCAAATGCTAGAAATACTTGGCACTCAGACAAGGGGGCAAATGTTACTCTGTTCCTCTCTCCACAGACGATCCTCACCTGCTGTGCATATCAATTATTTTTTCTTTGCATGTTTTCATTATCAGCTGCATTTTGCTTAGCATTAGAGTGGAAACAGGCCCTTTGGCCGAACTTGCCCAGGCCGATGAAGGTGCCCCATCTACACCAGTCCCACCTGCCCACGTTTGGACCCATATATCCCTCTAAAACTTTCCTATCCATGTACCTGTCCAAATGTTATTTAAATGTGATAGTTTCTGCCTCTACCTCCTACAGCATACCCACTACTTATTAGAAATAAGTCTTTTACTTTACAGTTTAGACTTTAGAGTTACAGCGCAGAAACACTGACCAGCAATACCTGTACACAAACATTATCCTACACATTAGGGACAATGTTTTTTACTGAAGCCAATTAACCTACAAACCTGTATGTCTTTGGAGTGTGGGAGGAAATCGTGGCACTCGGAGAAAACCCACGCGGTCGCAGGGAGAACGTACAGACTCTGTACAAGCAGCACCGTCGGGATCGAACCCAGATCTCTGGTGCTGTAAGGCAGCGAGTGTACCACTGCTCCACCCTAGTCTTACACACTTTTTAACACTTTTACGAACTCTGTTTGCTTTACACTAATTTTCACAAATGTATTATTATAGTTAATTGTCTTAACTATTAACATTTTAAAATTCTTTGAATCAGATTCTCTTCCTACAGATTTGGGAAGGAATAAGTAATGTTTTTGGTTTTGCTTGCTGACACGCTGATTGCAGATTCACTTGGGCTGTGTGCTCCATACCCACAACGAATCATTGCATCTCCGTTCCTATTCCAGAAATTAATCAGAATGAATATGTTTGTATTTGGATCATAATTAAACGGTGTCCATTTGGAGGGGACCTTTGCTCCTGGGAACTAAATATTCCTGATCTGTATGAAGGGAGCCTAATCTTTTTCTCATAATTTGGGGCAAATGCGAACCAATTATTCAGTGTAGCTGACTGTGTTAGTCTCTGAGCAGCTGTGAACAGATGCCATTCAGTCACACCATTAAAAAGATGTTTCTTGCTGGCAGTGGTTCCCTTTCTAGTAGTGCAGAAATAGAGTTGCCTCCTTACAGCGCCAGAGACCTGGGATCGATCGTGGCTACGGGTGCAGTCTGTATGGAGTTTGTACATTCTCCCTGTGACGGCATGGCTTTTTCTCCGAGTGCTCCGGTTTCCCCCCCCCCCCCCCCCCCACACTCCAAGACGTACAAGCTTAGTTTTGCAGGTTAATTGGCTTTGGCAAATTTTTGTAAATCGTCCTAGTGTGTGTAGAATAGTGTTAGTGTGCGGGGATCGCTGGTGGGCAGAGGGGCCTGTTTCCACGCTGTATCTCCAAACTAAACTAATGGAACTGTGGCAGGATCCTTTACTGTATGTAATCGGGGAGAATGAATCAGCACAAATAATTTGGGGAGTTTTTGCACGACTTGGCATCTGTGCAGTAGTTTTAACACGAGTGAAGTGGATATTTTGGAGATTTGGCATTTGCGAGTTATGACTGATTCAGTTCCTGTTGGCTGGATCCTGCTGACAACAATCTGGTTAAGAGAACTCAGGAAAAAAAAGAGAATGTGGATGTGGTGAGCCTAGTCATCTTCAAGGTATTTCAGAGGAAACCCACATCAACTGTAATCATGAACTTTCAACTCTACCCCAACTCTAGTTGCAGCATTACTTGATGTGAATGATTAACTTTTGACTTGTTTTAAAATGTGTCCATCATTAACAACCTTATTACTTGGTAGATAGCAAAGCATTGCCATTTTTAAGAATGCACCTTGGATCATTTTACTTTATCTGGCAATTTGAGTTTAAGGGGTGCTATGGTGATTTAGACAAATTCCTAGTAGCCATATATTTCCATTTTGTGAGTTTTTCATGCTATGGAAGCATAAATTCAAGCTCTTGAATAAATGGGGACGTATTATTGAATTGCCAAGGGAACCAATTGCTACTTTTTAATATTTCAAAAGGTTACAAATGACTCCATCAAAAACTGGGCTTGCAATAGAGTTGCTGCCTCACAGTGCCAGAGACCCGGGTTCAATCCTGGCTATGGGTGCTGTCTGTATGTAGTTTGCATGTTCTCCCTGTGACCACGTGGGTTTTCTCCAGGTGCTTTGTTTTCCTCCCACACTCCAAAGACGTGCAGCTTTGTAGGCTAATTGGCTTTGGTAAAAAAGTGTACAGGGTGATCGCTGGTCAGTGAGGACTTGATGGGTCGAAGGCCTGTTTCTATGTCGTATCTCTGCTGGATACCACACTATGTGAAAGAGACTTTCGTTACGTTGCAATTCCCAAGAGAAAATTGTAAGAACCAGCCTTGTATTTTATACCGTAGACTCAGTCTAAAGAAGGGTGTCGACCCGAAACGTCACCCATTCCTTCTCTCCTGAGATGCTGCCTGACCTGAGTTACTCCAGCATTTTGTGAATAAATACCCTCGAAGGAACAGTGGTTGTTGTCGTTCTTCATTCAACACCTTTCCTCATTCAGATTTACATTTGTTCTCTTTATTGACCAACTTCTTTATTGGCTAAGCTAGTTTGTCATTTCTTGATCCCTTTTTTAAAACAAATATAAAGACGTCATATGGGACTTCCATCACGAGTTTCTGGTAAATTTCCATATCGTGGATCAGTAAGATCTGCAACCAAGTCAATTTAGTGTCTCCCTCTGCCAAATCCAAACCAGCTGCTTTACATACTTGTACAGGGTCTGTGCTATCCAATCAGCAAATGGACTGTACATGATTCCAACCAAGCCGTCCATAGTGTACAGATAGAAATGCCGCTGTTGAAGTAAAGATTTAAGAGAGTGGAATGGTCCCCTTCTGGGACCAGCCAAGAGTCAGTGGCTTTGGTGGCATGAACGTTTCTTTGTTTCACCACCCTGCGAGTTTGGTGACAAGTATCTTTAGCTTAAACTCTTTCTGCCTAACTGCCTCTCAATTTTATTAGGGGTTCTGTGAACTACATACATTTAGAGACTTGATGTAATTCTCTTTAGTGACTAATTTAGAAATGACTAATTTTGTAGCGTTGTCTTGTTTCAGTGCTACATTATTATAGAGCACTGGCTCTTCCAGTTGTTTTTAGGAGACAAGGGGAACATGGAGTCCACAACTCATTATTGCACCCCTGGTCACTAGAATCTATTGCAGCAGACTAATTTTCCTGTTGTATAGGGCACTGTTACTGTACTGGATCACATATTTCAGTGCTTTACCTCTTTTTTCCTTATGTTTTGAATAATAGATGCAAGGAACTCTGGTGCTGGTTTACAAAAGAAGACACAAACTGCTGGAGTAACTCAGCAGGTCAGGCAGCATCTCTGGCCAATGTGGTTAGGTAACATTTCAGGTCGGGACTCTTCTTCAGAATGGTCTCGACTCGAAATGTCACCTAACCATGTTCTTCATGAATGCTGCCTTAACTGCTGAGTTACTCCAGCACGTTGTGTCAGGTTTTGAATAGTTTCTGCTTTGATTTACTTGTTGGAATTTATTTTGGTGTACTGGGCTCAGTCATTTTTTATTCTACATGACTATTGATAAAATATTTCATCTATTCACCTTCCGCCTGATTCTGCTTTATTGTAGTGCTGCTTCGTAGAGTTGATTCTTATGAAATTTATACAACTGTAAATAGAAAAGGCAGCACTGAGTATTTCTGGGGTATTTTACCTTGTTTTCCTGATGCAATTTCCCAGGCTGTCTGCATTTAGACACTCCTGGTGCTGACTGAGATTGCAGACACGGAAATGTTTGTTCATTACCTCCAGTTATGTGAGATGGTGGTGGAGGGGAGGACCCTCAATGGGACAGCTGCCTATCCCTCTCTGGGCCATGCCATAGACCCAGTCAGACCTGTGGCCCTCTGACATAGCTGCTGGACAACACTAGGAACTGCAGATGCTGGTTTATAATAAAAGGCTAGAGTAACTCAGCGGGTCAGGCAGCATCTCTGGAGGACATGAATAGTCAACGTCTCAGGTCGGGATCCTTCAGCCTGATTGGTAGATAGCCTGGAGGTAGAGAGCATCCTGTCCGGCAACATCACAGTCTGGTTTGGGAACAGCTCTGCCCAGGACAGGAAGGCCCTGCAGAGAGTAGTGCGTTCGGCAGAACACACCATGGGAACTACACTCGCCCCCTTGCTGGACCTATACATCAGGTGGTGTAGATTGAGAGCAAGCAAGATTATGAGGGACCCCTGCCACCCCAGCAACGGACTGTTCCAGATGCTACGGGAACTGTTTGAAGAAAAGGGTATGTGAAGATAAAGAGCTAATGGACAAAACATGCAGCAACAACTCCTGTCTTCCTGTGTTTCTAGGCCTTGGATGACCTAGAACAGGCATCTCAAGGCATTGAAAAGACACCACCAATGCCCTTTCCACAATATTTTTGTTATTTCATTTTTGTCTACTTAAATATGGGATCAGTATTTGCAAGATAAGTAAATAAATCTACCACATATACAGTGGCAGATTTATTCACTGATTGTTCGGTTTTATTTGTCATTTGAAAATTTGGAAATGATCCCACACCTGTAAACAGTTTACATCAACATCTGTTGGCGTCTTGTAGTTGTAATATTCAAACTGACATTGTTGATTTGAACACCTCAGAACCATCCACGTTTTCTTATTTACACAATTGTAGAAACTGGTTTTATGTAATCAAGGTGACTGCAGAAATTGTCTCCTTTTGGCAAATGGTTGTAGCTAAGCAAAGGAGTGCATAATCCCCCTGGCAACAGGGAATTATATATTAATGCTGAAATAGATTTAACTTTTGGCACAGAAAGGGCAGAACATTTTAATGGAGATCATGGGTTATAAGCAGCACAGACGGAGTCAATATTAAAATGATGACACCGGCATTTGCTAGCATTATGCATTCCATCAACTGGCCAAGAATAATGACCACAATCTGTGGCGGAGAGAAATCGCTTGTGTTGCTGCAACCTGCAATACTGCACTTTGCCCCATTCTCGGAGGAACAGGACATCATTTCACTGAGAGATTGCTCAAACTTCTGCATTCGTACTCCCATCCTTAAGGATAGATGTGAGTCGCATCTGTCACTTAGATCAAATTTACACCTTCCCAAGTGGAAGGAGTTGAGTTTACTTTGCCCTTCCTTAAACAGAGTGCTGTTGGTTCCTCAGTAAATCACAGATTCCATGCATGACTACTTCTCTCTATCAAAACTTCACACCATTAGACTGTTTGCCCAGTCCCGGCTTGTTGCCTTATCTTTCTCTTTTCCAGTTGTCCGATCAGGAGAAGGAAGCTTGCTAGCCCCTCCCCAGCCTAATAGCACCAAAGTCAATTACAACACACTCTTAAGACATCAAAGACTTCAATGTCAGACCTTGCTAACCAGTATGAATCATTGCAGTCTGAGTCATTAGGGAAATTGCCTGTCAAGTATGTGTCTCTTTTTGTTTTTAACTTGAGCAAGTATTTAACCACTTTTTGAAATATAAATACTCAATGGTTTTTACTCACTAGTAATCAGAAATGTAATGCACATTAAGGTGACTGTACGTTTTCTTTTGACAGGATTTGGGCGATGACAAGAGGCTGCTGGAATCTGGATCAAAAAGAACTACTCAGTAGGTCGAGCGGCATCTGTGGAGGCAATGATCAATTCTGTGCCCTGCTGATTCCAGCAGTTTATTTTATTGCTTCAAGTACTGACACATTGGCAGCTGTTACAATGACCCTGTTTGGGTGTCCATCACTTGCTCAGTAGACAGTGTAGATTCTGTCCACATCCAGCAGCTACATCTGGCTACTGGGTCTCTGATGGCATCACATTACACTCCAGCGGCTTCACATCCAAGGTCAAGCAACTGCAAGATGAAACCTTAAGCCAACATCATGGTGACCAAGTTGAACCTCTGAAACACCCATCTTTTGGGATTAGGAATAGAAACTTGCAGATTCACCCAATAGAATGATCATCAACGGCTTGTTATAGGTAACTAAAGTTTTGGTATATTAGGCTTCACAATTGAAACTATTCACAGCAACTTTCATTTTTTTCTCAGGGCCTCTTTATCCTGTTCTCTTGCTGTGCCCACTGCTGTATTTTGTTCCTTCTCAGTTATTCGTCTGCATGTGACCTTGTTATGGATGTTATTGTCCTCACTGATGATTTTATCATTTGTAAAATGTTGGAAGGGTTCTGAACTTTGTTAGACCAGTCTCCTTGTACTATGGGGAAGACTGTTTGCAAAAAGGCCTGCTTTTTTTCCTCGTCACATTTTCCAGGACAGATGGCATTTAACCTGCACATCTTGTGGCAGAAAACCAGAGCACCCGGAGATAACCCACATGGTCACAGAGAGAATGCAAACTCCACAAAATGGCACCCAAGGTCGGATCGAACCCTGGTCTCTGGCACTGTGAAGCAGTGGTTCTATCTGCTGCATCACTGTGCAGCCTTTTTTTGTCAATGAAAGGAAAGGGTCTGGGGGTAGCTTAGTACAGGCAGAGCTGCTTCCTCGAAATCCCATTATACATTTGGAATATAGCGAATCGCCTCTTTGGGACTTGATTATTCTGAACAAAACCAACAATGATGTTATGAAGGTCGCTCATTAACATGGGCAGAGGTTTTGAAAATAACAGATGGCAGGATCTTTTAAATTATGGTAATAGGAGTTCTGCCACTGCAGACCACTGTGTATTTGTTACAAGGATCATTGGCAGCCCCTAGTGGCAAATAGAACTTGCTGCACTACTCCTTTGATCTGGACCTCACTATTTGGTATCAG